>NC_086252.1:975513-1300684 GCF_021018805.1 Prinia subflava
CCAATAACATTATTTAGCCCTGTGAGGAACAGTGTTCAACTATATGATCCTTATGGGTTTCTTCCAACTTGAGATAGTCTGCAATTCTGTGATATGAATTATTTAAGATGAGCAGTAAGTAGAGTCACACTTGCTTTTGACGTGCATCATATCCTGTTACGGACAGTGCAGTCTAATGCATGAGCACTCCAATTTTCGGCACTGAAATATGGGGCAACAGAGTCACGCTCAAGGGTCTATAATTGTTTTTAAAAGGAGAAATGGAAACATTGGGCTGAAATCCTACAGCCATATATAATACAGTAAGATTTCAGCTTTACTCTCTTTGTAGGCTGTGGTCACCATGTCTCAAATCCTTTTGTTTCTCTCCAGTACTGAGTGAGAAAGTTCAGCCTAACATCTTCAGTGCTTCAGAAACAACAGATACCTAAAATACCTTCATGAACTCATTATGTCCTCCTTTTAGACATGCAGCTTCTATGTTTACAGTGACTTCACAATACTGGAGAGCAAAACAACACATCAACTTTATCCATGATCTCAAGACCTATAATTATTTTAATTCAGAGAGAAAATACAAGGGGGTGGTGGAGATTGCATCATGCCTTTTCTTGTTGTTCTGGGACATATCTAAGATTTTAACAGTCCTCCTCTACCTGCCTCTTCTGGCTCATGTACTTCCTACTATCATTCCTTTGTAATAACTTTATTCCTTCTTCATTAAACTTTGGGTAAATTCCAGAAAACTGGTGCCTACAGAAGCCATCTGGCTCCATGGTTTTGTTAGATCAACATCTACTCCCTGATAGCTCCCAGGGCTACAGATCCTTAAAGATTTCAACCTGCAGGGCATTAGCATAAGCCAGTAATAAAACCACATTCAGAAACCACAGTCCAAGTCATACAGTGAAACTGAAATTCAGGCTTCCTTTAACAACAGCTTCCCTGAAGCTTGATGACTGAAAATAAAAGAGGCAACATACATTCATAACTTAGGGTAAATTATGGATTACTAATGTGGCTGGAAGTAAAATTAACAGTATATGGCCATAACAAGCTAAAACTCTCTCTAAAATATGCATTTCTACATGTAATTTATTAGGACTTTTTTTCTTGTATAGTCTCCTCCTAATACAGGAGAATAACAGTGCAATAAGATAGCTTATTTTTTGAAAGCAGGAATCTCTTCTTTGCACAGACCTTTGGGGTCTTCAGCGATATTTGACCCATAATATCCTTGTTCTCCTAGAATGAAATGCTTCTGTATAATAATTCTTTCCAATAAAATCTGGTTTTTATCTTTTAAATATTTACTTCAGTATAAAACCTAAAATCCTTCAAAAGACAATTGATTTAAAGAAGGGTTCCATCCTTCATTATGGATCATAATATTAAAATGGGAAAGTAGAACACAAGTGGTAAAATAAAGGTCAGCAGATAGGAAATGCTTTTAGCAAAAAAGCACATTCAGAAAAAATAGTTAAAAGCCTGGCTGCTTCTGCAAAATAGGAGAGAGATAGAGAAAGAGGATAGAGAAAACAACTTGTTCAGACAAAGCAGTTCTGAGTTCCTTGAAGGATGCTTTTTAGAACCACTATCAGTGTAGAAAAGCTATTGAGATATCTGCAAGCTCTTGTGTTTTACATTTTGGCTGATTGACTCTCTGATAGTAAAGAAACATATAAAACCCACTGAAAACCTCTCCAAAAGCTTCTCATGATGCATGTGTGGGACTTTATCAGGCAGGTAACTGTAACCAAAAATAATGGCAAACAGAAGCTGCTGTTCAGGCAAATGGCTTCTTTTCTGAAAGAAGTATTTGTAAATACTTGCACTTACAAACAATTCATGCTACAAATGAGCATGAATAAATGCACATTTATTGAGAAGAGAAGAGAAATCAATAAGATTTAAAGTTAATCTGGATTTGATCAATTTTAAATTGTTTTGAAAACTGCACTAGTTTTTCGTATGGAGTAAGTGTTACTTTTGCTGTGCATGAAGATTAGCTTTATGTTAAGGTGATGAGTAACCTCTGCTACAAGCAGATTCTATTTAAGTGCAAGTTTCACCATAAGGTTATTTTTAACAACTGTACACCTACAGTACTAGACAAAAACTCTACTGCTATGCATAGAAAAAAGCAGCATTAAATTAAAGCAGCCTTTTCTCAGCCCTGCAACAGGAGGCTGATATCTTGCTACCACTGCATGGTGGGAGCTGTGCTACTGAACAGGGTATACTTCAGTTCTGTGTAAAGAGTACAGCATCTGGCCTTTGAAACACACAGTTAATTGCAGCCAGTTTAATAATTCATTAAAATTACAATACACCACATCTCTGTCAGAATAATTAAAGACAACAAAGAAGCATTTTCAGTGATAACATGGGGAATCTTTAAAGGATGTTAGAAAAAATTATCACAGAGTTGTGGGCTATAAACCACGGGGGTTTGGGATAACACCATCTTTAGCGTGTCACACTGTGCCTGGACATGATTTCATTACACAACTTATGCTGGTGAGTTTAGAATTTGCATGCAACATTAAAGTTTATTTCTGATTTAAGTATTTTTTTACTGTCACGGTGTGTGCTTCTGATGAGTCCCAGGACTCATCAGAAGGCGGCAAGGGGTGCGACATCTTCCCCCTGGGGAGCTCTCATCCCCCCACCCAGGGACTCCGATGCTCTCAGCGATGACTTTCTGGGGTACAGAGATGAAGCAGAGACGAGATGGGTCTTGGGGTAAACTGAGGAGGTTTATTGAAGGTATGGACAACTCAAGAATAAAGCCTAAGAACCAAACCCCAAGAACCAAGAGCAGGGCTCTGGCAGTGGGTTTTATAGAAGGGGCAGCACAAAGCAAACAACCAATGAGGGTACACTTAAGGCGGAATCTAAGGCGGGGAATACAGAACTAAATCCAATGGGAATAACAAAGGGAGGGGAACAATACAGAACAGCAAGGGGAAATTGGCAGGGAAGGCTCTAGAAACAGGGACAGGGATACAGGGGATTGACAACTGGGAAAGGAGGAGATTAGGGAAGGGATAAAGGTTTGAGGGCCAATGGGAAGATTTCTAGGGAGTGGCTAGCTGAAACTTAAAGGAATTGACATGGAACAGTATGCATAATATTTAAGGTACAGAACCTAAGAATAGGACAAACCGATACAAATGAAGGACTGTGCCTGTCTCAAAGAATGGGGAAGGGCAGGTTCAGGGGAGACAAACTTCATTTCTAATACACAAATGAAATAGAAAGCTGGCCTGGAAACTCAAAGCAAAAACCCACACCACAACATTTAACTGTAAAACAGTGTCAAAGAAGGAAATAGAGAAACATATACATTTAAGGAAACTGAGGGGAGGAGAGAAAATATGCGTATTATTTTTCTTCTTAGAACTCATATTAAGGAATAACAGAACATTCCTGTTTATCCACTGAATTAGATATACAAACTGTCTTTGCATTTCAGACACTCTATTGACTCATCCCAAAAACAGAGCTAATATGGGTATTGAGGTTAGACCTTTCCTATGAATGCCAAACAAACAGATCTGGGTGGGGGGATAAAAAACTCCACCCCAAACCATAAAAACACCATGCTACTCTTGTGGTGCTTTCCAGAACTGAAAAGATGAAAGAACAAGTGAAGATCTAAATCACATGGTGCTACAAATAGTGTATCTGAAAGAGGTATTAAAACCTCAGTGGCAGGAAATAACATATGGAAGGACCATGACTTCCATCATTGCAGGAATAAAGGAATATCTTGCTGTTGATCTTCAGCAGCTGTTTCATGAGGTTAACAACTGTCTGGCCCTTTGCTGTGAGAAAGATTGCCCCTTACAACCTTGCTTACTTGATCATGCAAAGACTAAATTGATTAACACACACAAAAAATCAGGAATATTTCTTTATACAGACCCTTAAACCATGTGTAATTTTCAGTGAGTTACTATATGTGCATAGCTAACTTAATACTCAGTTTGTGATGAAGCATACAAAGTTGAAAGCTTTTCCTTTCATTTTTAATTTAAGAAATGTGGCAGTGTGGATTTAAGTTTACATAAAGTTTATAGAATTCTGTTTGTAGAATGGTTCATTCTCTGTACCCCATTGTTCTTCCCAGTTGGTATGCTCCTGAAATCTCTCTAGTTATGTCAGTTATCTGTCAATTCTATGTGGATCCCCTCCCCAAGTTTACCAATTGGTTTCTGTATGTCACCCTATGTTCTTACCACTCTTTGGTTGAAGCCCATTGGTTGTAACCTCCACACCACGCCCCACACCACTGCTGTATAAAACAACATGTCGCAAGAGCCTAGGGGGCGCAGTCTGAGGATTCCGCAGGTGGTAAGGAGGTCCCCTGTGACCCCTAAATAAACCCTCTGTTAGTTTACTCAACTGGCTCCTCCCTTAGTTTCTCTCCGTTGTTGTCAGCGCTTCTCCACCGCCTCACACAGCCTCTCAGGAGACAAGAGTTCACAGGGATCAGCCAGCTTGTATGACTCGCCTGGCTGTACCTTTTAGCTTGCCATGGAGCCTGAGCTAGCCTGGGCAGGCAGAGAGACTGAGTTCTCTTAAAGGCACCGCAACAAAGAAATACAAGGCCCAGGAAGAATTTTAGATCTTCAGTTATCTTCCTCCACAATTCCAGCAATGTGGAACACTTCTATTTTTCTTTCTCATTAGGTATCTAAGTGTCATAGCAATACTAATTTCTCCTCCAAATAACCATCTGCAAAATCCTGTTAGTCATTTGCTCAGAAAAGATGACAGTAAAAAGCATACCTTCTTCATTACAGTTCTGAAACAGTAAATTGTCACTCTAATATGAATAAAAAACTGCAAGCAGGAGATTTTCAGACATTCTGTGTTGGCTTCATGCCACTTTCATCTGAGTTGTCAGGAAGCAGAACTCCCCTAAATGAAAGTCTTCAGTGAGACTGAGGAATACAAAATTATGATGTCCAAGAATAAGAGGATTAAAACAACTTCTGTAAATGGCAAAGCAGTTGCTTGTGTACTACAACTCATCAATTCATTTTAATACTGTCTCCACCCAGTGACGGGCTTAAGAATTTTTGTAATACTAAAGGTTGATTAGGTGATTTCAGTAGAAAATGATACTGACAGAGAGAAGGGTAAAAACCATTACTGAGTTTGCTCGCAGAACCAATTTTTATCTTAGTACTGCTGAAAAGAAAAAACATTATGGTTTGCTACAGGTATTCTGACCTGCGTGCCTGCAGGACTTTGCAGATATTGTTATAAGATGAATGAATTGACAAAGTTCCTTTTCCTAGCCACCCATGACAAATGTTCAAAACAAGGGATACCCTCCAGGAGCCAGGTTTACCCCAGAAAAGCCTTCCCTCATTAATATTTTCATGTGAAAAGATATTCTTTTGTTAGGATTGTCCCAAGCGAATAACTGTCAGTGTCAGGTCAAATAACTACACCAGCCAGAGCTGCTCCTACAAGGTAAAAAATTGTGAGTGCCTTCTTTTGGCTGAAGAGGCTTTTGCTTTGCATTAAACTCCTCACAAATTACTTGTTTGTTATCAGGAAAGCAAAGGCTGAATAGCACCAGTGTCGTGGTTGGGGGGGGAGGTGAATTTTTCCAGGGGGATGTGGGCAGTCCAATCAGTGATCAGCTTTTCTGCTGGCACCTGGGTTGGTCACTCAGAGGTTTGGACACGCCTCTGAGGACACAAAGAGTTAAAAGCAGGAGTCTGGGGGGCTCGGCCTCTTTTCAGATCCCGGTTTCAGCAGAGAGAGGTGTGAGGCTTCTTTCCCCACCCAGCCACGAGGCTGGGTGGGGGAGGGGAAACACGTGGTCGGCTCAGGTAAGCCGGAGCCCCCGGGGGGGGGGGGGGGGGGAGAAGAGAAGGGACAGGACTGGAACTGAGCTGCCCCGTCCAGGATGGAGGGGTGGAAAACTGTGGAAGTGCCTGCTGTGTGTGCTCACCCCCCTCCACCCCCAGACTCCGGGAGAAGGTGCCCAGCCACGTGGGGGTTTGCGGAGCATGGGAGTGCCTCAGCCTGCAGCACCCTGCCGAGAAGAAACTGTTAACCCTTGCTTGGCAGAAAGAAACTTTTCTTAGACATTGATTCTCATGACTGGTGGTTTTCGGAGAGAGGGAAGCGGCCTGGGACCGAGATGATAAAGCATGATTGGAAGGAATTCGATGGAAGAATGAGAGGAGTAGCCCTCTGAGCTGGAATTCTCTTGCATAATTTCAGCCATGGACTGAACTTGAGTCTCTTTTGAACATAAACTGCATTTTTGGGTGGATACAGCTGCCCTTGTTTTTGCTACAGTGACCGGCACTTGAAGTGAGTAGCGAGCAGAGAAGAGAGGGGGAGGGTGAGGTGGCACCCTCTGCCCTCATGGCAGACCTGCTCCTGGAACCCTGGCCCCTGGGTAAAAAGGGGAGAGCTCGGCATGCAAGTATCCTTAAAAGAGCCCTGTATGCAGTTTTCAGCCTGTGGACAGCGGTGAGAGCGCTGGACATAGGAAAAAGAGAGTGTCACCTTAGCAGACTTCTCCGGGCGGTGCTATAGGTGACATGGAAACACATAAGGGGTGGACCCCTGTTTTCTGAAGAACAGTTTGTGGTGCGAGAGAGACTCCTCTCTCCCTTACTGAATTGAAGATTAGTTTTTTTGAGTGGTGATTGTTTGATTTAAAACCCAAAGGTTGGTCTGTGAAAAGTGATGGGTGGGGAGGTAGAAACTGGGAGAAGAAATGTTCTAAGAAGTTTTTATTTCTGTCTCTGTGTGTGTTTAAGAGTATCTTTGTCCCTGTTCTTATGTAATGAATAAAGTTTTGGTGGGTTTTTTTTGTTTTCAAGATTTAAGCCTGCTCTGCTCTGTTCCTGATCACATCCCACAGGAGTTGTTAGAGAAAAAACATATATTCATGGGTGCACTAACATCTGGCCAGTGCTAACCCATGACAACCAGTTTAGTCTTTTGCTCAACTGAGCTTGAACATGGATCTGAAAATACACTACCAGCACCAAATCCATTTAACCCAAGACTTATTCAACTTGAAATAAGTCAAGGCGCTTCACAGAGTCTAGTTCCAAAAACATTTTAAAAAATAATCAAGCCTTTAAGAGTTTTTCATGTTAGCAGTGAGTTGCAATGTGTATGTTAGCAGGCTTTTGGAAGTGTTTCTTGGAGATAAAATTTAAATAATCTATGTGGTTTAATTTAAATAATTTATGCATAAAGCACTGCAGAGTTATAATTGTAATTATAGTGTTCAACTCAGTAGCAACGAGGTACATTTGAAGTTGGATTCTGATTGTACTGTATATCTTACGCTCCAAATTTCATTTTGTTTTGAACAAATCCTTTGGAGCACAAGAAGACGACTCAGAGCTTCACAAAAATTCCTGGGCGAAGTTTTAGAGAGTTTCTTTGCTACACATTTTTTTAATTATTTAAAGTCTAAAATCCTATCTTGCATGCTTCTGTGTCATGGTGATAAAGTAAAGGTGTCTGAAAAGTGCCCCTGGTCAGAGAGGAAGGACTTTTCTACTTTTCTCATGGAGGAGAAGCTGTTTCTATCAATAATTTCCTGAAGCAATAGGCCTGCAGTATAAACAATATTTTATGCGGATGGCAGCAGAACAGATTACATTATTTCTGAAATTTTTGCACTTCACTGTAGAGAATGGATTAACCCTGTGTGACATAAATTAAAATCTTAGTTCCTTGAAATGAATGAAAGCGTTAAAGTATTGTAAAGAGAAAAAGATTTCTACAGAATAGTATAGTCAGAAGAGTGTCATCTTAGTAACTTGGTTCAGAGAGAGAACACTGGCATTAGGAATACTTCAGAAATTACATATGGAAGCCTGAACACACAAAAGATTTGTTCCCACCACTCATACTAATACTGTATTTTTTCTGAACTTGTAACACATGCCCAGAGACAGATAAGAGGAAAATCCTGAATACAGCCATTCAGGGTGCTGGACAAGTATGGGGGGAATGGACAACTGATACTTGTGTGCATTTCCTAGTTAAAGATATACTGCCAGCATTGGAGATCGGAGGGTCATTGTTACAATCTAGTAGGACATGCCTGGTGTTGTTTGCATAAGAACTAGATGGGTAAGTAATGCTCAGTTTCAAACACTAACAATGAACTCAAAGGTCCCCAGATTTCAAGTCTCTGGAGTAATACTCCCAGAGGACAAGCAGAGGCAAGAGAGCATGGCTGTGGATTCCACTGCTGGTGAGCAGTCTTGCAAGAAGAGCACACTGTCAGCCAGGCTCCATGCAGAAGCAGTGTGCTCCAAAGGCTGAGTGAACAAGTGTCAGATGTTCATGGGTGAATACTGAATAGGCCCCTCAATGTCAGGAAGAGGTAAAAGTTCATACCTTTATTTCTTTTCACAGAAAATATGCTAGTCCATACCATCCTGCTGCTTGAAATGCAGGTCTGGAAGTTAATGATATGACCACTGCTTAACCTCTCTGCCAGTTCTATATTTAACTCTTTCTACTTAGTCCAGTATTAGCTATGGTGATGGATGGTCGCACTCACCCCTTACCCACCCAAACATGTAAGTGCAAGGTCACTATACCTTTCCAAAATATGGATTAATGAGTAGTTGCTAGGATTTTGTATTTTCTGAAGATGTCATGTAGAAGAGGAATGCTAAGTTACCAAAGGAAAAAGCTTATGAAAAAAGAAGCAGCTACATTTATTTCAGTAGCCTCCCTACAAACTTATTTGAAAGTGTTAGAACTAGTTAAACCAGAGAGCAACAGAAGCTTAATATTTCATTAGAGGTTCACAGATCTTTCAAGACAGGAAAACAAGATAAGTGGAAGTTTCTTCAACACTGCCATCATAACATGCTTTCAGCATTAGTCCAGCTAACCCCTAAGTTTCTAACCAGAAAGTAAAAACCACCTTGGTTTTATCTTTTCTTTGACACCTACACATCACTGTAATTTTGTTTAACAGCTGGAAGACAACCCATTTTTTTTGCATTGAATGAGCTCTTGCAACATTAAGTCTGAATCTGAGCTGGTAGGATGCTGAAGTAGCCTTCTTGTTAGAGAGTAGAAATGAGCTGAGGCACAGACTTGTTTATCACAGCATGAAAAGGGCCCTGGTTTATTCTTCTTTACAGCTCAGCCATCCTGACTCCAACCATTCACTGACTCTACCTGCAGCAAGCTCCTACTGAGATTTTCCTTGGAGCCTCTGACTACTGCTTATTTCCTGCTGAATTCTGACTGCAGGTATCAGTTTGCAGACTCTGACTGCAGGCTTTTACTCAGCTAGACTGCAGGTTCCAACAAGAGGCTCTGACTGCACAAACAAACTGACCTCACAGCAGGGATTCCCTTTCCCCAAGATCCTTCTTCTTCATGAGCCTCTCATTCCTTCTTCCTCAAGGTTTCTCTTCCTTCATGATCCCTCTACCTCAAGGTTTCTCCTCCTTCATGATCCCTTTCCCCAGCTCACCCACTCCCTTTTCTCACACTTGTCTTTATTGGATACAGCTGTGACTCATTAGGGGTGAGGCTGGATTGGGTAACTAACACAGCTGTTACTGATCAGAGGCCAGGTCACCTGTGTTCCCTTCTCCTACAGTAGGATCTTTCTTCTCCTTTGAGTGACAACATTTTTCTGGGATAGTGTAGAAAAGGCATTTTAGGCATCTGGAACAGACCAAAATGCCCCAAAGCCTCAACCACCAATGAAAAGCCTGAAACAATGTGGAGATCAAAAGCCTTGAGGGTCACACCAAGATGACTTTAATATACCTCGAGGGATGGTGACTCCATGTCTCGGTTTGAGGGGGAGGTGAATTTTTCAGGGAGTTGTGGGCAAACCAATCAATGGTCAGGTTTGAATGTTGGCACTTTCAGTGGCCACTGAGGCGTTGGACACACCTCCGAGGACACAAGGAGTTAAAAGCAAGGACTCGGAGAAGGTCTGCCTCTTTTGGGTTCCGGTTTCAGCAGGGAAACATCTCCTCTGCCCTGCTCAGCTTTAGGCTGAGTGGGCGAGAGGAGCCACGTGGCCAGGCTGAGGAGAACCACGTGGCCAGACTGAAGTAACCTGGGGCCCCGGTGGGGGGAAGAGAATGGACAGAACTGGAGCTGAGCTGGCCCCATGCAGGATGGAGGGGTGGAAAACTGTGGAGGTGCCTTCCGTGTGTCCCCGTCCCCCCCCCCCCCACCCCGGGAGAAGATGCCCAGCTGTGTGTGGGAGTTGCTGAGCCTGGGAGTGCCTGAGCCCGCAGCCCTGCCGGGAGCCAGAAACTGTTAACCCTTTCTTGGCAGAAGGAAACTTTTTTTCCCCAGACATTGCTTCTCATGGGTAGTAGTTTCAGAAGAGAAAGAAAACAGCCTGGGACCGAGATGATAAAGCACGACTGGAAAAGAACTCTAGATGGGCAGGGAATTGTCTAAGTTGGACTTTTCTTGCATAATGTTAGCCATAGACTGAACTCAAGCCTCTTTTGAACATAAACTGCATTTGGGTGGATACAGCTGCTTCTGCTTTTGCTACAGTGACTGGCACTTGAAGAGTGGAGCGAGCAGAGAAGAGAGGGGGAGGGTGTGGTGGCGCCCTCTGCCCTCAAGGGAGACCTGCTCTCGGAACCCTCGGCCCCAGGGGAAAAATGGGGAGAGCTCGGCATGCAAGCACCCTTAAAGGAGCCCTATATGCAGCTTTGGCCCATGGACAGTGGTGAGAGCACTGGACATGGAAAAGAGCGTGTCACCTTAGCAACTTCTCTGGGCGGTGCCACGGGTGACACAGAAACGCATAAGGGGTGGACCCGTGTTTTCTGAAGAGCAGTCTGTGGTGCGAGAGAAGCTACTCTCTCCCTTGATGAATTGAAGATCAGTTTTTGAGTGGTGATTGTTTGATTTAAAACCCAAGGGTTTGGTCTATGGAGGGTAATGTGTAGGGGGTAGAAATTGGGGGAAGAGAAGAAATGTTCTGGAAAGGTTTCATTTCTGTTTTGTGTGTGTGTGTTTAGAGTTTTCCTTTCTATTTCTGTTCCTATGTAATGTAATAAAGTTTTGTTCTCTGTTTTCAAGTTTTAGGCTTGCTCTGCTCTGTTCTTGACCACATCTCACAGTAGCTCATTAGGAAAAACATACACTTGTGGGTACATTAACATCTGGCCAGTGCTAACCCATGACACTCCATCACTTCCCTGGGCAGCCTGTTCTTCCATGGGACAGCCTGAGGCCATTCCTTATCATCCTGTCACTTGTTGCTCTGGAGAAGGTACCACCACTTCTTTTGCTTCAGTCTCCTGTTGGGTTGCTGTAGAGAGTACTAAGGTCTTCCCTGAGCCTCCTTTTTTCCAGGGTAAACTCCCTCAGTCACTTCTCCTAAGAGGAGTGCTCCAACCCTTTCACCAGCTTCATTGCCCTCCTTTGGACACACTCCCGTATCTCAATATCTTTCTGCAGTGAGAAGCCCCAAAATATACTGCAATTTCAAGTGTGGCCTCATGATCACTGCTCTAATACTGCTGGTCACATTCTCTCTGGTACAAGCCAGGATGCTGTTTGGTTTCTTGGCTACCTGGGCACTCTGCTGGCTCACAGTCAGCCAACTGTCGACCCACAGCTCCAGGATGTTATGTTTAAGAAGAAAGTAGCTGCTAAATGTGGCTTGTTATTCCAAAATTAAAATATTGCTAAGATCCAGGTAATGAAACTGATAGACTCTTATTCTTAGAATTGAATAAACTGAATTTGATAGATACTGTGCTCTTGATCTGAGATAAGAAGCTTTATCAAAGCAGCCAGTTTGATAAACAAGCAATCTGTGAGGTGTTAAAAAAGGGATTAAGCAGGTAAAACCTTCAGAAGCCATGCTTTGCTTCTTTAGTGGTCAAAATTACAGCTTCCATAAGCTTTACAGCTTTACAGCTTCTCTCAAATCACTATGAACACACATGGTATTAAACAGTCATTTCAAAAAATGCAGCTCCATTTATAAATTAATTCTCATTAGGACTGTACCTGAAGGTTCAGTTTTGCTAAAGAAACTCAGCACCAGTTTGCAAACACTAGCAAGTTGTGCCACACTGAGAAATACAGACTGCCACAGGGAAAAAAATACAAAAAAAATCCTGCTGCTTCAAAACCTGCAGTCTTTAGTTTGGAGTTCCAATGGATTTGCATCATGTCTTTCTGGCAAGAGTTCAGGATTAATATCAGATTAGTGGGGGAAAAAAATGGATTTTTTCTAGATGCCACTGTTCAAGTGGCAAAATTTTACTTCTCTATTTCCCAGCATAGAAACAGCTAAGGTTTAGAATCTGCAATTGAGGCAGAACAAGATAAGTTAAAAATCTGAGAGCAATTATATGATTTTGTACCACTTTAACTCAGTTGCTTTTTAAGCTTATTTAAATTTTAAATCTGCCTTAAAACCAGTGTCTGGCAAGTCCAAATCATTATCCCTGATTAAAAAAGCAAAATATTCTCTCTCAAGATAGACACATCATAGATTGTTTGGAAAAAAAATCTACCCCATAAAAAAATTCCCAAGTGCCCAGTAACATAAGGTGAAGCCTGAGACAGCCTGCCTACCTTCCCTGCAGAAAGTCCAAGACCATACTGACCCATAGGAGAGCTTGCATGCAGGGAAAAGCATGCAAAATAAACCTCTAGAATGAGATATGTGGCAAAACAAACCTCTGGAATGCAATATGTGACAAAACTGTTCCAAACTCCATACTGGTTTTTTTTTCACCACTCTGAAAACAACATTGCTGTTTCAGCCTGTGATGATGCAAGGATTCAGTTGTGACAATGTCCCTGCCAGTCCAAGCAGCTGAGACCATTCAGCAATTTTACCAGGCTTCTGTGAGAGTGCCTGAAACAATATTCCTGCTGTAATAAAAAGAAAAAAAAACCAACAAAGCAACCACGAGAAAACACACCATAACCCCCCAGCTTTAACTGGCTACAGCAGACCATGAATGAGTCAAAACAGGGCACAACTACACGGACAAATTGAAATGTAAAGTTAGAAAATAAAAAAAGGAAAAGGAGAGGGAGCATGTGTACTGATTCATGTTGGCACATGAAGCCAGACTGCCTGAAAATCAACTCACTCATCAGAATATTTCTGTCCACCTGACCTGCTGTGTTACACACATCCAAGCTGGGGCAGGTGGGATATGACTAAAAATTATATTAAAGAACCCAACAACTGTGAGCAGGCTGTACATTGAAGGGTTCAGATTACCTGTAGCGTGACTCTCAGAACAAAGCCCTTGTTTTTAATAGTGCATACACTCTGTTCATCCCAAAGCAGGCAGCTGTCTCCTATAAGTGATGTCTAAGGTGGCAATGATTGATTCCAATTTTCCAATCACTTTCCAAACTTTCCTGTTTCATGAGGTGAGCTGCACAATGGCAGTTTATTTACCTGCTGGGAAACCTTTTCTTTGAAGGGCCATTGCTCTTATTTATAATGGCATCTGTGTACTGCTTTGCTTTTAAGCCTGTCAAGGTTTCCATTATAAACCCATTTCTGGATGTTTATTTTGCAATACCCTTCCAAGTCCACTGTGGGTTGAAGCATGGCTTGTAAGTTCTCAGCAACTATATTTCCTAAGTAATTGTGGTTCTCTTGTTCCATCCCAAATAACTCAGGAATGACTCTTTCTACTGCTGCTTTATGGGAAGGTTATACCTGCTTTTTTACAGGAAATAAACATTTTACAGGTAGGAAAACCTTAAACAGAAAGGGTACTTCTACAAGGAAGTGTAACAATCTTACAAGAAATATTGGTCTGTACACCCAAACCCCAAGGCTTGATAATTTGCCGTCTTAAATTCTTTGCATCCGTTGGAATGAGTTGCTTTTCTGCCTTGGCTCACCATCACTGCTATATGATACTGACTTTTTATTTTCTTCTCCAGCTCTCTTGCCTATTATCACAGGCCTTTTGGCATTCTCCTTTTCCTGAAGTCAGGAGACACCACTGCTGTTGAAGAGAGGGAACACTAAACCATGTAGATTACCTGCTTTATACTTCATATTTCATATATATTTCAGCCCCTATATATTCTCTTACCAGGAGCAGGAGAAAAAAAAGTACCCAAAGAGAAAAAACACCAAAGATATTCACTTCTGTTTGGTCATGGTAACAGGCTCATAAAGACTGGACCAGACTGTAACAGCAACAGTGATGTGATTGATCAAATAGCTCAGGAAGGAGAAACCCAGCAGAGGAACAATGGACACCACCAGACACTGGAAAGAGACTGACATATACAGTGCTACCCGTGGCTGAGACACAACTGACATGTGAAAGATACTAACTTGGTTTTTTGGTGGGAACATAAACTACATTTCAAGGCTCACAGCTCCAAGGGTCACTGCTGCACTTGTCCATGACACACTGGAATCCTGCATGACAAGAAGCAGTGAGACCACAAGTCCAACTTGTTGCCATTTACACATCAGGTTCATAACCCCTTTTTCAATTCTCAACATAATGAAGTTGTTGAACTACCTGTCTGAGGTACCATCCTCTGATGTTCACCAAAGATCTTAAGGTAATGCAAAACCAAACAGTAAGGCCATGGAAGAGATAATTGGTTTGGAGTGGAGTTCAGTTTCTCCTTTGGCAGTAGGATGGCACCTGCTGTGACAAGAGATCCTTGCAGAAAGAGTTCCTGCAGCCAGAGTAATTGCTATGCAAGTGTACACAGCAGAAGTGGGAAGGAAAGAAAGTGTTCATATTAGCCTTGATAGTTACAGCTGGGGCACCCTGCTTTCCTTCCACAACATTGCATGCTTCTGAAATGCAGAAGTATTTTTGTATTTTCTAACCTACTTCTAGTCATGCACTTTCAAACCCCTAATGATTCTCCATTTTGATCACAGATAAAAGCAGCAAAAGGGACCAGGTTGTGAAAGGCACTGTGTATTCCTTAACACAGCTACACAAAAACTTTTGTGTTTGCTGTGACCCTGTTTGAAAGAATTATCCACTAGCTAGGGACAGAAATATTCTATCTTCAAAGATTCCTTCCTCTCCTGTATTCCTTTTGCTATGATCATCTGAATGACAGAATCATGCTTTTGATCCCAAATGGGTAATTCAATAAATCATTCCCATTCAAGTATGTGGAGCTACAACAGCAGATTTAGAATAACAATGACAGATAGAATTTTGGTATTTGACTGCCAAAACTGTTCAAATCTAACTCTTCTTCCCATATAGGAGAGGTCATTGTCTTCTGATTAATTTCTAACAAAGTTAAACTTGAGTTCTGTCCAGACCCCAAAAGCTTTATGACTTGAAAAGTGACTTAATAATTACATATCTATAAATTAAGTGGAAATCTAATTACTTCTTGGACAAGTAATAGTTCCCCTTGAGCATTACGAATCTGTTTTTCTTGTTTGAATACTGAATGTGTAAGTAGGAAAGAAATAAAATTATTTTTGTTTTAATGAAAATCCCTCAAACTCCAAAACCCTACAGAAATAATCATCTATATGCATTACTTTTAGCTGCCCATCACAAATCATTACTGTGCGTCTGAATGCCCTTCATGATGCCTATTTAAGTAGGTTGTTTCTCTTGGGTTTTTTGGCATTTGTTATGTGTGTGGCGGGTCTCTTAATTTGATTTTTTTTTTTTTTTTAGTTTGGGTGGATTTTTTTTTTTTTAATTTTCTCTGCATGTATGCAGTAACTCACATATTGCAATCATCAATGGAGTGTGGATTTGTACATATGTGAACTGATTTCCTGCAACCACAAATATTTAGCCATGTAAAGAAGATGGGAAGTTGTTACCGCTCTGATTTTAAAAAGCATGCACAAATGTGTGGAGTCATGTAAGGGAGACACTGTCTTCTAGGCCTAAGATGCAAATGCTCTATCACATTCAGTAGAGCACCAAAAAATAACAAAAGGATTTTCCCGTGATAAAAATGCCACAGAAACTACTTACCACACAACCCCCAGTTTTTTTGGGGGAATAGAGAATATCCTCTCATCAAAAGTGACACTGAAATTAACAGAGAATAAACAGCTTTTGTTCTTCTCATTTTAGATTTGCAACCAAGAAGGAAAGCTGCATCTTCCCTTTCCCTGACTTTAGCTTTGCAATCCCCTGCAAAACTAAATTTCATCTCAAGAGTGAGATGGGAAATGATTAATACCAATTCTGAAATCTGGATAGGTGTTGGGGGTTAGATTTGTTTTTTTTTTTCTTCTCACAGAATTTTTTCCCATAAGTTTCCAAGAAGCCTTAATGACTACTTAGTCAGAACAAAAAGAGTGCTTGACGGATATGGCAGCACGAAGCTACACCTATTGTTTTTGAGTCCCTGGGAGTGTCCTTCAGAGGGGAGAGATGATGAGCCTTGGGGAAGGCAAAAAAGACAGATCTGGGGGAGGGGGAGGCACTCTTGCTCTCAGCGCCGAGGAGGACGGTCAGGCTGCACTCTGCCTCTGCCTCGTCCTGGGAAATCTATCGTCATCTGCTGTGTACCCGGGAATCCTGAACTCGCTTTCTCCAGCCTCTCCCCCCACCGCCGCTGCTTCTTCGGACCTTTGAGACCCTCCTGCTACTCTGTAGCCCTGCACTGCCCAGCCCTGCCGGGACACCCCTGCCTCCAGCTGCCAGCGCAGAGCTCCTCATCTGATCCACCAGCCCGGGACTTTTCCTTCCTTCCAGTTCGGCCTCTCGGAGTCCTGCAGGGGCATCCAGATCAAACTGCTCTGGGCTTTTGTAAAAGAAAGCCCTCAAGGTTCTTGGTTCTGTTTATTATTGATGCTGTAGTTGTTGTTTGTTTGTCGTTTTGTCATATATATTAGTAAAGAACTGTTATTCCTACCCCCATAACTCTGCCTGAAAGCTCCTTTAATTTTCCTTTTAATTGGAATAATTTGGAGGGAGGGGATTTGAATTCTCCATCTCTAGGGAGGTCCTGCCCCTTCCTAGCAGATATCTGTCTTTAAACCAAGACAGATTATTGGCGCCCACTGTGGGGCTTGAGGGCATTGAGAGGAAAAGGAATAACAGTTCTTAAGTGACCTTGTGCACTGGGTATAGAAACCTCCCTAAATAGCATCATGTGGTCTAGCTTACCTTGGTTTGGGTGGCATGTGGTTGTGGCTGTGTTTCTCCCATTTGCAGGCCCTTATTTAAACATGGGCCCTATAACTAAGGCTACTGTGGCTGTTATCCAGTTTGCACTATGGGTTAATAAGGTGAGGAATTCATGGATTTTTAACTTCCTCTGGAAGGCAGGCACATGGATACATGGCTATCACACTCTAAGTGTTTGTTTGTGGGGTTACTTTAACAATGGTACCTATTGTGAGGAAATGACACCAGGGGAAATTTTTTCCCAACCCTTTACTCAGCTCTTTGGGTCTATTCCACCAGTTTTTGAAGGGTTTAAATCTTCTCTGAATGCTAATGATATCATACAATGGCTAGTATTGCTCACAGGCCTATTCTATTTAATATTCCGAGATAAGGGGAGATTGGCCTGGATAACCACCCTGATACCTACCCCAGAGAATAAAGATACTGCCCTAGAGACTGAGGGTGCTGCCATGGAGCCTGACACTGCCCCACAGACTAAAGATGCTGCCCCACCACCTGACCCTGACATAAAGCCCACCTCAGGAATGAACCACCCAGATTGGGTGGGAGTTCTGGTGAAGGAGATGGGCAAGATGCTGAAGGAGCACACTTCCCTAGTGGTGGCCTCATTAGCCCCAGCTGCTGGCAAACCCTCCCCCTGCCCTGAAGAGTCTGAAGGTGCAGCAGTGGAACCCACTGACGTTACAACTGTCCAGGTTCCAGCTGAACCACAGGGGCAGTCACAGCCAGCAGCAGTTGCCCCTGTGGAAAGGAAGAAATATAAGGTGAAATCAGAGCACCCAAGTGATAAGGATAAAAAAGGAAGGCCCTCACAACCCACAGGGGAGCCAGAAGTTGAGATCATCACCGAGTCCCTGTCATATGAAAATCTCCGTACTCTGCAAAAAGATGTTGCACGACGGGGACGTGAGCCTTATACAGCCTGGTTACTTAGGGTCTGGGACCTTATGGGTAGAGGTGTGCAACTGGATGGTGGTGAGGCAAGGAATATGGGACCCTTGACCCAAGACTCAGGTGTGAATCAGGTATTTGTAAAAGAGCAAGGACCCCTTCACCTCTGGGACCGGCTTTTAATGAGTGTAAGGGAGAGGTTTGTCCACAGAGACAGAATGCAGGAGCACCACCTTAGCATGCGCTGGAAGACTGTTGAGGAAGGGATCCAACAGCTGAGAGAAGTGGCAATACTGGAGGTGGTTTTTGGGAGGGATGGACAGCATAACAATGACCCCGACAATGTCAGGTGCACAGGGCAAATGTTGTGGAATCTAGCAACTAAAGGGCCATCTGAATATAAAACATTCATGTCAATGATTAATGCTGATACCAGCCGAGTGACTGTAGGTTCTGTAGCCAGCAAGCTTAGAAATTTTGACAGTATGATCAGTGGCCCAATACAGACTCAGGTCTCTGCCGTGGTTAAAGAACTCCAAGAGGAGATAAGGGAGGTGAGGGAGGAGATGAGGAGGAACAGTTCCCATGTGGCACCGGTGCGAGCCACAGGCCCCAGAGTCAGAACCCAACGTCCTTCAGCTAGAGAGAGAGAGTACATCCCAAGAGCTGACCTGTGGTCCTTCCTGCGTGACCATGGGGAAGACATGGGAAGGTGGGATGGGAAACCCACTTCTGCCCTAGCAGCACGGGTGCGTGAGCTCAAAGAGAGAAACACTAACCGGGGGGGTTCCACTAGAATGAAGGTAGCCTCAGCCTCCCATGACCAGGCTGTCAGGTATTACAGAAATGAGGATGCTCTGTCAGACCCCCTTGAAGGAACCTCTACTATGTATACACAGGAAGAGAGTAGTAACCGGTGCTAGAGGGGCCCTGCCTCTAGCCAGGAAGAGGCACGGGAAAACCGAGTCTTTTGGACTGTGTGGGTTCTATGGCCTGGCACATCAGAGCCACAGAAATATAAATCTTTGGTTGACACCGGTTCTCAGTGTACCCTAATGCCGTCAGAACATGAGGGAGCAGAACCTATTTCCATTGCCGGGGTGACAGGGGGATCACAAGAATTGACTCAGTTAGAAGCCGAGGTGAGCCTGAGCGGGAAGGAGTGGCAGAAACATCCGGTTGTGACTGGCCCAAAGGCTCCGTGTATTCTGGGCATAGACTATCTCAGGAATGGCTATTACAAAGACCCTAAGGGGTTCAGATGGGCTTTTGGAATAGCTGCTGTGGAGGCAGAGGGCATTAAGAAATTGAACACCTTGCCTGGATTATCAGAGAACCCATCTGCAGTAGGACTCCTGAAGGTAGAAGAGCAACGAGTACCTGTTGCCACCTCGACAGTGCATCGCCGGCAGTATCGGACGAATCGAGATGCTGTGATCCCCATTCACAAGATGATCCGAGAGCTGGAGAGCCAAGGGGTGGTCAGTAAAACCCACTCACCCTTCAACAGCCCCATTTGGCCTGTGCGCAAGTCTGACGGAGAATGGAGACTGACTGTGGACTATCGTGGCTTGAATGAAGTGACTCCACCGCTGAGCGCCGCTGTGCCGGACATGCTGGAACTCCAGTATGAGCTGGAGTCCAAAGCAGCGAAGTGGTACGCCACAATCGACATTGCTAATGCGTTTTTCTCCATTCCTCTGGCTGCAGAATGTAGGCCTCAGTTTGCTTTCACCTGGAGGGGCGTGCAGTACACCTGGAACCGACTGCCCCAGGGGTGGAAGCACAGTCCCACCATCTGCCATGGACTGATCCAGGCTGCACTGGAAAAGGGTGAAGCTCCAGAACACCTACAGTACATTGATGACATCATTGTGTGGGGGAACACGGCAAGGGAAGTGTTTGAGAAAGGAGAGAAGATCATCCAGATTCTCCTGGAAGCTGGTTTTGCCATCAAAAAGAGCAAAGTCAAGGGACCTGCCAAGGAGATCCAGTTCCTGGGAGTAAAGTGGGAAGATGGGCGGCGTCAGATTCCCATTGAGGTCATCAACAAGATCACTGCGATGTCTCCACCGACCAGCAAGAAGGAAACGCAAGCTTTCCTAGGCGCCATAGGCTTTTGGAGAATGCACATTCCTGAGTACAGCCAGATTGTGAGCCCTCTCTACCAGGTAACCCGCAAGAAGAACGATTTCCACTGGGGCCCTGAACAGCAACAAGCCTTTGCCCAGATCAAGCAGGAGATCGCTCATGCAGTGGCCCTTGGCCCAGTCAGGACAGGACCAGAAGTGAAGAACGTGCTCTACTCTGCAGCCGGGAACCATGGCCTGTCCTGGAGCCTTTGGCAGAAGGTGCCTGGTGAGACTCGGGGTCGACCACTGGGATTCTGGAGTCGGAGCTACAGAGGGTCTGAAGCCAACTACACCCCAACAGAGAAAGAAATCTTGGCTGCCTATGAAGGAGTCCAGGCTGCCTCAGAAGTGATTGGCACAGAAGCCCAACTCCTCCTGGCACCCCGACTACCTGTGCTGGGGTGGATGTTCAAAGGAAAGGTTCCCTCTACCCACCATGCCACCGATGCCACATGGAGCAAATGGACTGCCCTCATCACTCAGCGCGCCCGTATCGGAAACCCAAATCGCCCTGGGATTTTGGAGATAATCACAAACTGGCCAGAAAGTGAAAACTTTGATCTCACAGATGGAGAGGAACAAGAGCAAGTGACACGTGCCAAAGAAGCTCCACCGTATAATCAGCTGCCAGCAGAAGAAACGTGCTACGCTCTTTTCACTGATGGTTCCTGTCGCATCGTAGGGATGAACCGCAAGTGGAAAGCAGCTGTATGGAGCCCCACACGACAGGTTGCACAAGCCACTGAAGGAGAAGGTGGATCAAGTCAACTTGCAGAACTCAAGGCTGTTCAGTTGGCCCTGGACATTGCTGAAAGAGAGAAGTGGCCAAAGCTCTACCTCTACACTGATTCATGGATGGTAGCCAATGCTCTGTGGGGTTGGCTGGAAAGGTGGAAAAAGGCCAACTGGCAGCGTGGGGGAAAACCAATCTGGGCTGCTGATGAGTGGAAAGACATTGCTGCTCGGGTAGTCAAGCTACCTGTAAAAGTCCGCCATGTAGACGCCCACGTCCCCAAGAGTCGGGCTAATGAGGAGCACCGAAACAACGAGCAAGTAGATCAAGCCGCCAAGATAGAAGTGTCAAAGATAGACCTAGATTGGGAACACAAGGGAGAGTTGTTCCTAGCTCGATGGGCCCACGACGCCTCAGGTCATCAGGGCAGAGATGCCACCTATAAGTGGGCACGAGACCGAGGGGTGGATCTAACCATGGACAGCATTTCTCAGGTTATCCATGACTGTGAGACGTGTGCTGCAATCAAGCAGGCTAAGCGAGTGAAGCCCCTATGGTATGGCGGGCGATGGTCCAAATACAGGTATGGGGAAGCCTGGCAAATTGACTACATCACCCTTCCCCAAACCCGCCAAGGCAAGCGCTACGTGCTGACCATGGTGGAAGCCACCACTGGATGGCTGGAAACCTACCCTGTGCCTCACGCTACTGCCAGGAACACCATCCTGGGCCTGGAAAAGCAAGTCCTGTGGAGACATGGCACCCCTGAGAGAATCGAGTCAGACAATGGGACCCATTTCAAGAACAGCCTTATAGCAGCCTGGGCTAGGGAACATGGCGTTGAGTGGGTGTACCATATTCCTTATCACGCACCAGCAGCCGGGAAAGTTGAACGGTGCAATGGCCTGCTTAAAACCACCTTGAAGGCATTGGGTGGGGGGACTTTCAAAAACTGGGAGATTAATTTAGCAAAGGCCACATGGTTAGTGAACACTCGAGGTTCCACCAACCGAGCAGGCCCTGCCCAATCTGAGCCCCTGAGAACAACAGATGGAGATAAGGTTCCAGTAGTACACATGAGAGGTATGCTGGGAAAAACTGTTTGGATTAATTCTGCCTCCAGCAAAGACAATCCCGTCCGTGGGGTTGTCTTCGCTCAGGGACCAGGATGCACCTGGTGGGTGATGCAAAGGGATGGAGAGACCCGATGCATACCTCAAGGAGACCTTGTTTTAGGATGAACTACCCACATCATGTGTCTGTACCCATATCTGTATGTATAGATGTATATAATTTAGGTCATGCATGTGTATATATATATATATATTTTAAAGGTTTAAATTCAATGTAATAGGTTGGTATGGAAAAAAATTCGGGGTGGATGATGTTGGGGGTTAGATTTGTTTTTTTTTTTCTTCTCACAGAATTTTTTCCCATAAGTTTCCAAGAAGCCTTAATGACTACTTAGTCAGAACAAAAAGAGTGCTTGACGGATATGGCAGCACGAAGCTACACCTATTGTTTTTGAGTCCCTGGGAGTGTCCTTCAGAGGGGAGAGATGATGAGCCTTGGGGAAGGCAAAAAAGACAGATCTGGGGGAGGGGGAGGCACTCTTGCTCTCAGCGCCGAGGAGGACGGTCAGGCTGCACTCTGCCTCTGCCTCGTCCTGGGAAATCTATCGTCATCTGCTGTGTACCCGGGAATCCTGAACTCGCTTTCTCCAGCCTCTCCCCCCACCGCCGCTGCTTCTTCGGACCTTTGAGACCCTCCTGCTACTCTGTAGCCCTGCACTGCCCAGCCCTGCCGGGACACCCCTGCCTCCAGCTGCCAGCGCAGAGCTCCTCATCTGATCCACCAGCCCGGGACTTTTCCTTCCTTCCAGTTCGGCCTCTCGGAGTCCTGCAGGGGCATCCAGATCAAACTGCTCTGGGCTTTTGTAAAAGAAAGCCCTCAAGGTTCTTGGTTCTGTTTATTATTGATGCTGTAGTTGTTGTTTGTTTGTCGTTTTGTCATATATATTAGTAAAGAACTGTTATTCCTACCCCCATAACTCTGCCTGAAAGCTCCTTTAATTTTCCTTTTAATTGGAATAATTTGGAGGGAGGGGATTTGAATTCTCCATCTCTAGGGAGGTCCTGCCCCTTCCTAGCAGATATCTGTCTTTAAACCAAGACAATAGGGAAAGTGGCCAAAAATAAAAACCTCAAATACCCTAAAGGACAGATACACTGCAATAAATTTGTTTTCCTCTTAACTTTGAGGTCCTACAATGCAGAATTTCCAAGCATGACAGGATAATGAAAAAGTTATATGACACCCACTATCTTACTTTTTACTACTTTAGATAAAAATCACTCCCTTCTTTTTAGCTTAGGACTGCCTGAGATACAAGGTACTTGTCTTTAATTTGATGCCACCATCATCAAGCTTTCAACAGTCTTGACAGGCTCAGTGGCTCTCTCTTTGCCCCATATCTCTCTAGAAATTACTGTAGCCCCATAAACTATAAATCACCTTTAAAGGTGACCTCCAAAAGCAACAAGTGGACATATTCCCTTTTGTTACTGATTAAGAGGTAAAGACAAAAATCAGAGATTCTGAGTTGGATATTTTGGTTAATATTTGGGGTGGTTTTTTTTAACATTTGGTTATTTTGGCTGTTAAATTTATTTCCCACTAACTTTATCTTCCCTAATTTTCCCATGAACTCCCATATGTTTTTTCCCTAACTTGCTATGCCAAATTCAATTGCATTAAAATGGCAAGTGAGTTGCAGCAAATAAATCAGATTTCCAGGCACAATTAGGGATATGTATGCAAGCGTGAGACACAAACCCAATCAGATCCTTATCCTTCCTCCCTCTTTGCATTTTAGGGCTAAAACAAGAACTGATCACCACTGAGAAAAATTGCTCCCTATTTTCTTTAGTCTAGGTATCTCTAGGTGAGACCAGGGACACCACACACTGACATTATGAGGTGGTTGTTCTCAGCTGTCCAGGAGCAGGATTATACACATTTGGCTCTCAGTTACTGAAATTCAGGGCTTACTGTATTGAAATGGACTGATACCAATCAGGTGTCAGAGAAAAAAGGGTTCTGAACTGTCCTGAGTGAGATTTCTTCCAGCTCTGCCTTGAAGAAGGAAGAATGAACAAAGACCTTCTGAAAACCTCTGGTTGCTGGAGGCAGTGGATGACATTTTCACATCCATAGGCCAGCCACTCATTGGCATCACAGTGTTCACACCTGGCTCTGATAGGCAAACTCAAAAGTTGCAGTCTTCTCAGTGGAAGGCAGAAGTACAGGGAACTCTTCCAGGTCCCCAGCAGGATAGAAGGCAGCCTCACTTTCTTCATGTGTCACATCCTACTATGCCTCTATTTGACCACAGTTATTAGAAAACTGTGATTATTATAAATCGTAGCCTGTCTACTAACAATCTATACTTGTACATTTCTGGTATTGTACATTGTTCAGCATCAATGTCCTTTTTGAAACTCATCTGAATGACATTCAATGGTTAAAAATAACCAGTTTCAGCCTTTGTGCCAGGAGCTATATTTCATTTTAACAATTCAGAATTATAATAAATCAATTAATCAACTAACTCAGAGTATTTTTACTGATTTATATATTCAATTGATTTTTCACATATATTACATAAGAAACATATCATGTGATTATTTCTTTGGGAAATATGTGAACTGTGACAACAGCCAACTTCTTAATAAAGCGAGGAAACACCAGGTGAGTGCATTTAGAAGTAACCAGTGTCTGTTCTGCATGCACTTTTACTTCTATTTAAGCAATTGCTCTTTCATGAATTTACAAATCTCTCAGTGAAGAAGAAAGTGATTACAATACCTTATCACTGACCACGGTATACCAAAAGTTTTTTGTGATAAAGAACTTCATACTTTGCTGCTGAATAAGAAAGATTTGTTAGTGTTGTATGTACATATGTTCAATACTTTGTTTACAACAAAGTAACAACAAATATTACAACAGCAGTTGATACCCTGAGAGTTATTTTTCTGATGTTGTCACATATAACTCTAATACCAGAGTTAACTGTAATATCTACATACTTGTGGCAGCTCATGTTACAAAAGAGATGTTGAAGATTACAGAAAGCAAACCAGAAAAACAGGGTAAGCGTCTTAATTCTTTTATCTTTTAGTTAAATCAAAGAAATTACTATATCTTGAGAATGAAGGTTTCAGGTTAACTTTCACTACACCTTGCAGACCAATGCCATTTTAAAAATATTTTTAATGCTTTGCAATACAATCGAATACAGTGAGGAATTGACTGCAGTTTTCCTATTGACTTCACAGGTGAACCAAGTCCCATAATTAGTTAAAATGGGGGTATCTTCAATCCTTCATTATGGCGACATTGTCACATACAAGTAGAAACAGAAATATTAACAGAAATTGAGCCATTTTAGAGTTGTTACAATTCAAGGAACTGGAGCCAAGTACGATCTCCACTGTCACCTCTGTCACTGTGTTTCCAAAAAATCCTTTAAAAAGTAACAGCATCAGATAGCCCCTCGCTCAGGCTTTGTAGGAATTGCACCAACATTGAATCATTCCATACTTTTTTTCCTTCCTCTAAAGAAATTGCATTTCACCATCACCATTTTGGGTGCATTTGCATCAAGTAAACTGAGTCTTGGGAGGGTCTGAAGAGCCTCACTGTCCTTTGGAGCTGTATTTGTATCATGTTTACTTATCAGCTGTGCTTTCCAGGGGAAAAGAACCCAAAAAACCACACAGAACTCACTAGCTGCAGCAGGTCCCTGCCAGTGCCACCAGCGCTCTCCCTTTTTTCCTCTGGGCTCCTGTCAGTGGAGGTGCTCATGCTTCAACCCAGGCCAGCACGGCAGCTCCCTCTGAAGGTGCTGTTTCTCCTCAGTCTACCATCTTACTGCCTTTTTCAAACCTTTTCTTGAGGCCTTTTTTCCCACCTAAACCTTGGCGCCCCTTTCCCTCCAGGCCCCTCACACCCTCATGTGAGGAGGCTCGCAAAGCCCGTCAGCTGCCCTTGTTCCTCTGGGCTGGCCCCAGCTCTCCTTGCTGCCCTGAGGCTCCCCAAAAATCACACAGAAGGGTCACCCACCCCCTGCTTGCTGATGGTTTAATGCTGCCCTCCAAAATGCCACCCCGCTCGCTCTGACCGCCTGCCTGAGGCGCTGGAAGGGGCTTACTCCATTTTGGCAGAAGGGCGTCAGGGCTCCCTGACCTGCACAGGCCGAGGGCTGTTTGTAATGTTGATCACTGGCCTCATGGCTGGAGAACATCCAGTGGGAAAGAAGGACTAAAACCCACATCAGACACTACTTGTGTTTGCCTGAGATGTGCCAGGGATTCCCTGGCAGGCCTCCCTGCACCTCGCAAATCTAGGCTAATTTCAAGCATCTGACAGAGGCAGAAATCTAAAATAAGTACTGAGTTCCCACAAGCATCATCAGAGTTGGAGCATTTTTTCACCTTTTGGCTACACCAGCATGTTTATAACATAAACCAGCCATTGCATGGTGAGTGAGAGTCCCTTAGACAGTAAGGCTGTATGCAGGGGAAGAGGCAGAGCACCATCGCTCTTGCTGTGGGAGGTCTTGGGGACAAAGCCACCTTCTTCACCTCAAACCAGAGTCAGTAACTTAACAGGAGAAATAACTTGTTCATTTTTTCAGAATTTTAAAAAAGCACTTTCTCATCTTGAAAATAACACCTTAGGGAGTTGGTGTATTTGCATGGAAAGGTGCTGTCATGGAAGCAGGGATGCTGCTGCCTCCCCAGGAGTTTGGCAGCTTTCTGCAAGGAAAAATGTCTCAAAATGTCTGTGAGACAGACACTCTGTCAAGTCTGTTTTAACAGGGAGAGGGCCAAAACCTACAGTTCATTTACAGGGTGCCCTTGGCGAAAAATATTTGCCTTCAAGATTTAGAGTAAGTAACAGGACTCTGGTTAGCAGGGCCTGAATATTTTGCTGACTCATAGTATATGTCATGAAAGCTTAATAAAATGGAATATATCTAGTTCATTAAGTCTCTTGATACTGTGTTGTAATTTAGTCCACCAATAGCCTTTATTTAAAGTTGTATTCCATGAGCCTGTTATAATGAGCTAAAAAGTCCACAGATAAGCAGTTATTTCTGAAAATGTGGCTCCCTATTGATATATATTTTGCACAGCCTGTGTATCTTAACTGAATTGAAATCAGCATGGGACCCTAGGGTTTTTTTAGGTCTAGTGAGGCATTAAATACTCCAAAAGCAGAATAAAAATGAAAAAAAACCTCCAGTTTTGAAATCAAACTATTGAATCTCATTGCTTCAGCTGTGGGCATAGCACTCCTACTACCAGGGAAAAACACAAAAAAAGCATTGCTTACAGCCTTCATTGTCTATATCTGCAGCCTTCATGCCTTCATACCTTCATAATCTTACTTATCTTCTGCCCTTTTGATGCATCCATCTTTCTAAGTATTCCTATCTCATCTTCAAGTTGCCTTACGTGTGCTCGTTTTTTTTTCCTTCTTTTCCTTTTGAAGAATCTCACTACAGCAGTACTCCTGTACTGCTTAGGAAAAAACAGTTTTGGTAATAGTGACAAATCATTGCCCTCTGTATTCAGATGGGGTCCTATTCTACTTATTTCTAAGGAAGTCTGTCTCTGTTGGAGTTGAATTAAGATCATGTAGACACATCCTGTAAGATTTTTGAATAATCTGGGTTATGTACATTGTTGCATCTATCAGCACGAAAACCAACAGTAGCTGCTCCGTGTGTTAAATACACAACAGGTTGAAGCTGAAGTGAAGAATGATCTAACTCAAAGTAAACAGTGGGAGAAAAACTACTTTTCCAAAGTTAATCTTTTAAAAGCTTAATAGCTGTTAATTCTAAAAACTGTTCTTATTTATTATCCTGCTTCTTGCCTACCATATAAAAAAGAAAGATCTGAGGTCTTGAATGCTTACCCAAATTGAGCTGAGTCTCTGAATATTTTTGCTTGGCAATCACTCTTGGATGATACTATTTACATTACCACAGAGGGAGTATTATTGATCACCTTCCACCATCATGACTGTTACAGTGTCAATCAAAAACAAACAGCTTGCTAACATTCAGACTCCAGCTGCACAAATGTTCTCTTTTTGGGGCTCATTAGTTTGATCCTGCTAGCATCTTTTCAGCCAGAAAAAAAGCCCTCGTCTTTTCATTCAGTACAAACAAAATGCTATGAAAATATTTTGCATAAACTTGAATTCCCATTAACTAAAGATGGTCTTTCTTAAAAAATAATCAAATGAACTCATTTAGACATTAGAACTACAAGTGACACACTGTTAGTGTACGGTTTTTACTTTCTATTTTGATACCTGAAACAAAGTTCACTGGTAGTGTGTCACGGTGCTGTGTTTTGAGACCTCAGCGTCTCCATGCACGGTCAGCCCAGTACACCACGACACGGGACGAGGATCAGTTTGTGCGCCATGCGACGATACTGATTCCTGTGGGTTCTTGTTTTGAGAGATCTTTGGCAGCGGTGTTAAAGTGACGAAGCAGAGGCAGGGTGGGAGGCAGGTAGCAGCGTTTATTGTGAGGCAAGCGCGATCTCTCGCGCCTGCGTCTGCTCTCGCAACTGCCTTGAGGGTGGTTCTGTGTACATTTTATACAGATGGTGTCAGGGAGGGGTAAAGGCAAAACAACCAATAGAAGGAGTTCTAGGGACCGTTAGACAGGTGCAATATTCAGCTTTTGCCAGCCAGGGGACAGGGAGAAATACAAAATTCACGGGCTTCGTGAGTGACAGAAAACTGACATTTACGTAACTTGCCTCAGGGGTACACGTGGATGAGGAGGGAACAAAGGAACATATAACAAACTTAATAAACTAAATTTCACACACTGCCACATATCCCCCTTTTACTTTTATTAAGATGAGCAAATAAGATGAGCATGGAGGAGGCTGCTGTTCAGACTCAGAAAAGCTGTCTCTGAACCCTGACTGCACGGACGACCACTGCTCTTCAGAGAGACTCTCGTCCTCCCAGGACTTTTTAAAGTTTTCCAATTCAATTTCTTCAGGAACAGTTGCCATGGAGACACGGTTCACAGCCAGCTTTGGGGGAGATGTAGCACCAGACATAAATTTACGAATCATTTTTCTAATAGATCATATCACAACTAAAGCAATTATAATTACAAATAGTACAAAGAAACAGGTTTTCAAAATGGATCCAGACCAACCCGAGAGCCCCAAGTTCTTAAAAAGGTCAGTGAACCAGTCTGATGTCTCTTCTTTGATTTCGCTCACCAAGTCCCTCATTTTTTTGATGGCTTCTTTGATGTCCTCAGTTCTAGCTGCAGCTGAGGTTTTGCTGAGGCGAATGTGGTCTTGCCCTGTAGATGTAGCGAGGGTGGCCCAGACATTTACCTCGCTCTGAGGGATGATTCTGGCGTGATGGGCAGCCAGGAGGGTGGTGAGGAGGAGAATCATCGGCAGGAAATGTGCCATGGTGGTGGACTTTTTCTGGTCTGGGTTGGATCTTTCACACTAAAAAACTGAAAAACAGATTTTAAAATGCATAATAATTAGCAGGACGGTTGAAAATAAGAAAAAGGTGAGGGGTCCTCCCATTCCCAGAGAATGGCCAGGGTCAGCCAGGTGTAATTTCGCCTTTTGAGGCGCAGTGCCGCAGAAGCGACTTGCGGTACATTTTCCCTTCTCTCCCCCTGCTTTTTCCTAAAGGGCTTCACCCATTTTGCAGGGACCCATCTGAGCCCAGTGGGCATGGAGACACAGGCATACCCTCGTCCCCACGTCACCAGGTCATATGGGCCTTCTACCTGTCCGCTCTCAGGAGACCTGAGCAGGACTGGTGGCTTTTCTTTTTGTTGGAAATCAGAACTTGATCTGAAGTGTCTCACAACTGGTGGGTTAAACACCTCAAAACTGCAGTTAAGAAAATTGATCGTGTACAGTGCCCTGGCTAAACGGATAGAGGGAGGCTCAACTTTCAGTACCTGCTGTTGCTGTGCAGGGACCCTTTTGACTTCTTGATGGGTCCGTTCCACAATCGCTTGGCCTGTGGGGGAGTGTGGGATGCCTGTTTTATGCTCCACTCCCCATTGCTGCAGGAAGCTCAAAGGCTCTAACAACTGCGGCCAACTCATCAATCTGAGGTGATCCCATTGTTGGTGGAGGGTTAAAAAATATAATTTCTGTATAAATTAACCACAGGGTTAAGTTGAGGTATGTGTGGGGGGAGGAAAGTAGAGAACGTACAACTGGAACTTGACGCAGCTCAGGTCGGAACAAGCGTCAGCTTCTGCAAACAGCTCCATGCTATTGTAATGACCGAATCAAGTGTGACTGAAACTCAGGGGATAATTGAGAAGCATTGTTTTAACCAAATCAAGTGTGGATCAGGGTAGAAGCGTAGGTATGATTTAAGATAGTAACTAAGGAATAAGATAATCAGTATCTAGGGGTGGGGGTTAGTTACCATGTGTATAATTTAAACTATAAAAATCACAAATCGACTCTGTATTCCTTGGACATCAGATTTGGGTGTATCATCACCCCTGTGTCCCGCGCGCTTGAATAAAGAACCGCATATGATCGCCTTCGTGTGGTTATATGTTTTCCTACGCTAACATTTTTGGCGACCCAGATGGGACCTTGTGGGCGCAGCCAGGACCCCGCGACCCAATCACGCTCCAGCCGGCACCGGGTGATTTCTCGGGGAGCCCATCGGAGCCGCGACCCTCGCCGCTCACAACGACCCCTGGTGAGAGGTAAGGTTCTTTATTCTCTGGTCTGGGGGCCTGCCATTAAGACACAGCGAAAGCTACACTTGGTTGGGCAAAAGGAATTCCTGGTGGTATTGCCTAGGCAGCCGTCCGTCAGACATCGCAAAAGCGTTGCAGGTTCGGCATCTGTGGTTTTTATGTATCTGTAATATGGAGAAACTAAAAGGGTTAAAAGAGGTTTTGGGCAGCAATAATGCCTCTATACCAAGTTCTTCTCCGTTGGGTTGTTTGTTGGCACATTGGAAAGAGGGGAACTTCGGTCAGGAATTACGAAAAGATAAGTTGATTGAATATTGTAATGTTCACTGGCCAAAATACGCTTTGCCTGAAAATCAGAGGTGGCCGAAAAACGGGTCTTATGATGTGAAGGTTATTATGCAACTTAGATCGCTTTGTACACAAGATGGAAGGGTAGAACAATTACCATATATTGACTTATTTCTGTGCTTGCTTGAGAAACCGGTTTTGTGGCTTGACAAAATGAAAGCAATGAAGCTTGAGAATAATAAGTGTCTGGCTTGCGTCCAAAATAAGCATTGTATGGAACATGCAGTTTTAAGTGAAATTTTAGGGGAAAAAAGAGATGAACTGGAATCGAAATTATTGGTATCTCCCATGGCTTCCGGAACCACCACGGCCCCCTCAACACCAAGTTCTACCCCGCTCACCCTGACCCCACCTGATTCTCTTACACCCCCCTTGCTCGCGCCAGCACAATATGTTTCACCCCCACCTTTGTCTGCTGAAGGTAATTATCTTAGTCTGCCTGTGCCAGCCGCTCCTCCACCTGCTCGGGTGCTTGCCCCTCCTCTGCCTGCCCAGGTGCCTGTCCCTCCTCCGCCTGCTCAGAGAACCCCCCCTTCTCCACATACACCTGCTCAAAGCTATCCTGCTCCCCCGCCCACACCCGCTGAAAGATTTATCCCCCCTCTAACACCAGCTCAAGGGTACCCTCCGCTCCCACCTACACCTCCTTCACCAGCTCCTGTCCCGTCTGCCCCCCTGTACCCCCCCCCCCGCCAGATTCACCTGTCCAGGATGTGATTGTGAGGCAGAAGCAAAGGGGGAATGTGAAGAAGACAGATAGAATGGAAAGTAGTGATAGTGAAGCAGATGAACTAGACGCCCCAGTAGCTCACCGAACACGAAGAAAACTGGCCCCGGAGTGGTCTCAGGCAAGAAAGGGTATATTAAAATCAGACAAACAAAAGAGAACGATTATTGCACCACTAAGGCAAAGGGTAGGAACTAATCGACCCATCTTTGTAAAGGTACCCTTTTCACCTGCTGATTTAGTTATATGGAAACAATCAGCCAGAACGTATAGAGAAAACCCAGATAAAGTAGCTCGTGTAGTTAAGATGATAATGAAAACTCAGAACCCTGATTAAGAAGATATTCATGTCATATTAGACACTCTGATAGATGAGACAGAGAGAGATATGGTTCTTCGAACAGCGAGAGAAAGAGCTAGAGAAGACATACGAAATAGTTTAGTGACAGGGACACTAGATTATAATTTTCCCACTGCAGACCCAGAGTGGGATGCTAATGACCCCTCTAGAGTAGATATGTTAAAGCTAAAGAGATATCAGGAGTAGATTTCAGTTAGTGTTCAACAGGCAATACCTAAGAGTATGAACTGGTCTAAGTTGTATGAAATTCGACAAGAAAAGAAAGAATCTCCCACTGCCTTTCTAGAAAGACTTAAAGAAGCAGCTAGAAGATATACTGATCTTCAAGTAGACAGTGAGCAAAGAAGAACTCAGCTTGCCTTTATTTTTCTGAGTCAGGCACAGAAAGATATTAGGAAAAAGCTACAGAAACTGGAAGGTGAAGAGTTAAAAAACTTGGATAAACTCCTAGAGGTTGCCTGGAAAGTTTATAATAACAGGGACAGAGAAATTGTCAAGAAACAGGGGCAAAGCCTTTTGGCAGTTTTACAGAGACAGGGCGGGGACGTGGTAGAGGTGGTCGTGGCGTTAATAAAAGTAGCTTTGGCAGAGGTTCTGGTCATAGTAAATTAAGTCTGAATCAGTGTGCATATTGTCGGATGGAGGGACACTAGAAAAGAGAGTGTCCAAACCGGTTTAGCCAAAATAGTCAGCCTCAGTTAGACAGTATGTTTAATAAAAGTAGTGAGCATCAGCTGAATGGTGTAGCCAGGGTCATGGTTTTACATGAGAGAGAGCCAGGATCAAGAGAGCCCATGGTGACTTTGCATTTAAAAGGAAAAGACGTAGATTTTCTCATTGACACGGGGGCCACACATTCTGTACTAAATTATCTTGAGGAGAAAATCGAGAACAAGTCAGCAGCAGTCATTGGAGCCACAGGGAAGGAAGAGGTACGGCCATTCTTGCAACCCCTAGAATTGAGCTTTGAAGATAAGATCTTGACCCATGAATTCTTATACATGCCAGACTGCCCAACTCCGCTCTTAAAGCGCGATCTACTGACAGCACTGGAGGCAGTAATTACTTTTGAGAATGGTGAACTCGTAATGAAAATTCCGGAGTCTAAGACAGGAAAGATTTTGATGATAAAAGAAAAACCAATTTCTAATATTCCTAAAGAAGTAGAAGATGCAGTAATTCCCTCTGTCTGAGAAACAGATGTACCTGGAAAATCTAAATTGGCACAACCAGTACATGTAGAGTTAAAAGAAAGAGCAAAGGCTGTACGAATCAAACAATACCCTATAAAACCAGAAGCACGACAGGGAATAGCAAAGACCATTGATAAATTTTTAAAATATCGAATTCTAGAGGAATGTAAATCAGAATACAACACCCCAATTTTCCCAGAGAAGAAACCCAATGGTGAGTATAGACTTGTACAGGATTTAAGAAGTATAAATGAAATAACAAAAGACATTCATCCAGTGGTTGCCAATCCCTATACATTGTTAGCATCCGTAAAAGAGATATATAAATGGTTTACTGTAATTGACTTAAAAGATGCTTTCTTCTGTATACCCCTTAACCAAGAAAGTAGGAAACTATTTGCCTTTGAGTGGGAACATCCAGAAAGTAGAAGAAAAACTCAGCTCACCTGGACTCGATTACCAATGGGGTACAAGGGGTCCCCCACTCTCTTTAGAAGTCAACTGGCAAAAGAACTGGAAATCTAGACCAGAGAAGGGCAAGTACCAAGAGACCAATATTTATTACTCCAGTATGTAGATGACATTTTGATTGCAACAGAAGAAGAAATGACCTGCATAAAGGTAACCATTGAGATCTTAAATTCATTAAGAATGGGAGGGTATAAGGTATCCAGAGAAAAAGCACAAATTGCCCAACAGACTGTAATTTACCTGAGATGTGAAATCTCACAAGGGCAGAGAAAACTGGGTACTAATCATATTCAAGCTATCTGTGCTATTCCAGAGCCCCAGAATCTACACGAGCTGCGGATCTTCCTCGAAATGACAGGGTGGTGTCGCCTGTAGATCATAGACTATAGACTGATTGCAAAACCCTTGTACGAAGCTCAGAAGACGCAGCCGTTCACCTGGGGCAAACCACAGAAAGAAGCCTTCCAGAAGTTAAAAGAAGCACTGACAACTGCTCCTGCTTTGGGGTTACCTGATCTGTCTAAAGACTTTCAGCTGTACGTGCATGAAAGGCAGCGACTAGCACTGGGAGTCCTGACCCAACGACTAGGAAGCTAGAAAAGGCCGGTGGGTTACTTTTCCAAACAACTCGACAACGTAAGTGCCGGATGGCCTTCATGTCTGCGGGCAGTGGCAGCTACCGTGCTGCTGATACAGGAAGCCAGGAAGGTCACAATGGGAAGACACATAGATGTCTATGTGCCACACATAGTAACTACAGTCCTAGAACAAAAGGGGGGCCATTGGCTTTCTCCAAGCCAGATAATGAAGTTTCAGGTAACCCTGACTGAGCAAGATGACGTTGCACTAAAAACAACTAACCTCTTGAATCCAGCTCTATTTCTAGGTGCCACAGCTGAGAAAAGTCCATTAGAACATGACTGTCTAGAAGTCATCGAGCACACTTATTCAGCAAGAACTGATCTGAAAGATGTCCCCCTGGAGCAACCAGAGTGAGAACTCTTTACAGATAGAAGCAGCTTCATAGAGAACAGAGCCAGATACGCAGGATATGCAGTAACTACAATTGATGTAGTAATAGAGGCAAAATCACTACCACCTAACACGTCTGCACAAAGGTCAGAACTAATCGCATTAACCAGGGCACTCGAGCTGAGTAAAGAGAAGACAGTGAATATCTAGACTGACTCCAAATATGCCTTCGGAGTAGTGCATGTACACGGAGCTTTATAGAAAGAAAGAGGACTGCTGTCCTCCCAAGAGACAAATATTAAACATCAAGATGCAGTCCTACAATTGATAGATGCAGTACAAAAACCTGAACAAGTAGCAATCATGCACTGCAAGGCACATCAATCAGGAAACTCCAAAATTTGTGAAAGAAATCGAAAAGCAGATTGGGCAGCCCGTCAGTTAAGTAGTTATTACAAGAAATCATTCCCAGGTTTGAAGTGCCCCTAAAGATATCATCAGACAGAGGCCCACACTTCATAGCCACAGTAGTACAAGGGGTAAGCAAGTTATTGAGAATATCTTAAGACCTCCACACACCATGGAGACCCCAGTCAAGTGAGCAAGTAGAAAAAATGAACCAGACACTGAAGAGGCAGATCAGTAAAATATGCCAGGAAGCCAAACTGCAGTGGCCACAGGCTTTGCCGATTGCATTGCTGAGAGTTCGGATAAAGCCTAAGAGTGAGATGTCAGTTAGTCCTTATGAAATATTGTATAAGAAACCATATAAATCTCCTAAACCCAATCCAAATGTTCATGTCACAGGGAAACAAGATGTGTATAATTATGTTCTGTCCCTCGGGAAAACTCTAGCTCAGCTTCGAAGTGTTCTCGTGTAGAACAGACCACTGGCCCTGGAGAATCCAGTCCACAATATCGAACCAGGAGATGAGGTATACATCAAAACCTGGAACGAAGAACCACTAAAAGAGAAGTGGACTGGTCCCCATCAGGTACTGCTAACCACCTTTACAGCAGTCAAAGTGGCTGGAGTGGAACCCTGGATACACTACACGCGTGTAAAGAAAGTCCCTCGTAGAGTCCAGACGTGGGCTGTAGAAACTTTTAGACCAACAAAGCTGAGGCTGAAACGTCTGTAACTGTTCAAATAGTATTGGTAACTGTGCTCATGCTCTTCCTGTAGGTAATGTTAATTTCATAGATACTAATGTCACCAGTAGAGATTGCTGTTACTTTAAGATATAAGATACAAAAGAGTCAACTAACAACTCTTCATTCTAGAATGAAGAGAGAGATACAGGCAAAAACACAAGTAATAGAAATTTCTAATGAAATTCGGGCTGAGAATGTAATGATTAGATTGGTCAGAGACTTTGCCAAAATGCATAATACCAGCAGAATAACGGCCTGTCTGCCAATACCAAAGGCAGCAGGGGACCCAATAAGCTAGAGAATAATAACGTCAAAATTACCTGAAATAAGAGAGAACAAAACAATTAACTGTAAACAAGTACCAGAGTCAAGAGTAGTAGTCAGAGAATACTAGAAGATAACAGAGAATTCCTATATGCAACCCATGAGAAAGTCAGAGTGCATTCTTAGTAATAGCAAATTGAGACAAATCATAGAGTGGTGAGTTAAGGACCAAAACCTTACAAAATAGCAATGTTAGTTTCTACACTATCAAAAGATCAGAGACAACGCTACAGAAAGTGTTGTGGTGTAGAAATGTGAAGAGAAAGATTAGAAAGGACTGGAACCTTGGGACAGTGCATGGTCTGTGAGCATCCTCCAGAAATTCCAATATATGGAAAGCACACCCTGGTGCATTAAATAGAAAGGCTCTGAATATAAGACAGATCCCACAGTGACGAGTACTAGTACTAGCAGTCAGAAAGAGGCAAATAAGGTAAGTTAGTAGGTATGTAATAAAATTTATGATTGCACCTCTGATAATCTGGAAATAAAACAGTGGTCACCATTGGCAATAGCCTTACGAATTAGTTGTGCCTGCAGAAAAATTAAACACAAACAAAGCAAAATAGATTCTAAGATTATAGTAAGATGTAGCAGGAGTACAATTCGAAGTCGAAGACCATTTGTATAGGCAATGAGTGATGGCACATGGACAACACACTTGCGTATAGACGGGGAAGTAAGAGAAATCACCCTAAGCCTTCCCACTTTATGTCCAATTTAGAAGAAATCCCCATTTAACAAGAGCAGTGAACCCTTGCAAATAAAAGCAAAACGAGACGTCTCAGAAGACAAGAACCCAGATGACACTTAGAAAGAACCCTCTAGTAGAGTAAAGATTGGGTAGGCCCTAGAATCCTTGTTTAGTCCCATTGCAAATTATTGAAATAGAGAAATACTATATAGACTCACAAGTCAGGTAAACAGATTAGCAAAAATCACACGAGAGGGATTTAGGGAACTCAATGTGCAATTACAGGCCACCTGCAAAATCGTTTAGCTTTAGATATGTTACTTTTGAAAGAACACGGAGTGTGTAGATATTTAAAGGGACAAATCGACCATTGCTGCATCCACATCCCAAATGTAACCGCAGATGCAGAACATGACATCAGTCAGTTAAAACAAATAGAGCATGAGGCACAAAAAGAACAAAAAGATTTAGCTACTAGCTGGTTAGGTAAAATCTTTGAAGGATTAAGATAGAATGTGAGTTCATAGATAAAGTCTATCCTTGAAAATCTGATAATTTTACTAATTATATTTTTAGTAATTTAGTTAATTTACAGAATCCTGAAGAGAGAGAGACAGAAAAAAGCATCTTAGAACAAGACCATAATGAAGGCATTGGCACGGAACCCAGCACCTTCAATCTGCAACAACATCCCAGACAAAGCCTATGACAACAGAAGATTTGAAGATGAACATCCAGTATGAACTCTGAAGCCTAATGGACTGTATTAAGTGAAAGCATTTACACTTAGTATATTAGAGTGAAAATACTTTCAAAGGGGAGAATGTTGGTGGAGGGTTAAAAAATATAATTTCTGTATAAATTAACCACAGGGTTAAGTTGAGGTATGTGTGGGGGGAGGAAAGTAGAGAACGTACAACTGGAACTTGACGCAGCTCAGGTCGGAACAAGCGTCAGCTTCTGCAAACAGCTCCATGCTATTGTAATGACCGAATCAAGTGTGACTGAAACTCAGGGGATAATTGAGAAGCATTGTTTTAACCAAATCAAGTGTGGATCAGGGTAGAAGCGTAGGTATGATTTAAGATAGTAACTAAGGAATAAGATAATCAGTATCTAGGGGTGGGGGTTAGTTACCATGTGTATAATTTAAACTATAAAAATCACAAATCGACTCTGTATTCCTTGGACATCAGATTTGGGTGTATCATCACCCCTGTGTCCCGCGCGCTTGAATAAAGAACCGCATATGATTGCCTTCGTGTGGTTATATGTTTTCCTACGCTAACACCATCACCTCCTGAACATCTTCTTCCCACTGCTGAGTTTCAGGATTCTCCCAAGTCAGAACTGACTTGTGAGAAGCCCCAGACACATCTGTGAAAACTGTCAGAGCTTTGAGGGGCTTTCTGCTCCGAATACTTTACATTGCCAATGTGAATGCTGTTTCTGAATTGAACAATTTGTGGGCCGGCCGATGAATTGAAATTTGGCCTGTAAAGGAATCTAGGGCGAATTGCAATGCTTCATTCTCTTGAAGCAGGTGTTCTAACATGGATTTTGTCATTTGGCCCGTTTTCAAGCCAATTGGCATGTGAATGCACTCAAAGTCACAACCGGCAAGATTTTTCATCCGCACTCTCGCTTTGTGGATGAGCTCAGCCATGAGCTCCTGTGGCTGTGTCATTCTTTTGGGCCGCTGGTGGCTGAGAAAGACCCACTCTATAATCAGAAGAGGATCTCCCCTGCCTTGGCCCTTGCTACCTTGTCTGGGTGTTTTTGCAGACTGGTCCCACTGAAAAATGGTGCCATACAGATGCGGTAGCTTTCCTAAGATGATGAAACGGAAAGGCAGGCCTGGGTCACATCTGTGTGCCTGTCTGGAAGACATTGCATTTTGAACCTTTTCGAGTGCTGTTTTTGCCTCTGGAGTAAGTACCCTAGGAGAACTCAGCTCCTCTCCCCCCTTCAAAAGATTGAAAAGAGGGGCTAGGTCCTCAGTAGTCAGACCCAGCCAGGGCCTTACCCAATTCAAAGCACCACAGAGTGGGTGGGCATCAGCAAGAGTCTGGACTTTTGTCCTGATCTCCAATTTCTGTGGCACAATGGTCCGCTTACCTATTTCCAAGCCCAGGTACTTCCAGGGTGGCATCTTCTGAATCTTGTTTGCCTGCAGCTCGAAACCTGCAGCAACTAACGAATCTGTTACAAGGCCAAGTGTGTGGGTCAGTGCATCATCTGTCGGGGCACACACAAGTATATCATCCATATAATGATGGATGATAATTTCCTCCGCGGCTGCTCTCACAGGGGACAACAAGGAAGTGACAAATTGCTGACACAGAACTGGAGAGACTTTCATACCTTGCGGTAATACACGCCAGTGATATAGTTTCCCTGGGGCCGCTCGGTTGATGGAAGGAACCGAAAAGGCAAAACGTGGAGCATCATCAGGGTGTAGGGGAATTTGGAAGAAACAATCTTTTATGTCAATGACTGCCAGATTCCAACCTCGAGGGAGCATGGTTGGGGAGGGCATTCCTGGTTGGAGGGACCCCATATCTTCAATAACATTATTAATTTGGCGGAGGTCGTGAAGGAGCCGCCACTGTGTCTTGTCAGCCTTTCGAATGACAAAGACAGGTGAATTCCAAGGGGAATTAGTCTCCTCGATATGACCCTTTTTCAATTGCTCTTCTACGAGCTCCTGAAGCACCTGTAATTTCTCTTTTGCCAGCAGCCACTGTTCCACCCAGACTGGGTTATCAGTTTTCTAATTCAGTTTTTGGATGTGGTGCTTCTCAGCGGCCGCTGCCCAAAAATTTTGTGGGGGTTCAAGAATGCTAATTGTGACCCCCCACTGGGCCATGAGGTCTCTACCAAGCAGTGGCTCCTCATAATCTAAAACAAAAGGACGTACAGATGCCAATTGTCTATTTGGTCCCCTTACTTTCACCACGTTCTTAGATTGCTGTGCCAATTGAAGGCCTCCCACACCTTGAACGTGACCTGCCATGTCCTCCAGTGGCCAGTGCGTCAGCCAATCTTTGATTGGGACGAGAGTTAAATCTGATCCTGTGTCAAAAAGTAGATTTTTATCAAAGGATTCCCCACCCAATATAAATGTACACTTCACCCTGGGTTTCTGTGTTGTTACTTTGTGTACTGTGTTAACTGTGACTGTGTTGTTCTGGAGGCCAAAGCACCTGAATGGGATGGCCTGTGCAATTATCTGCCCTTTTGGCAAGAATGTGGGTGGGTGAATACAATGCAGCCAGAGGATGAGGCGCTTGGGACAGTTAACAAGTCGACCAGGAAGAACCTCAGCCTCTTGCAGAGTGTGTTTGCAGTCCCCAGCGATGATGTACTTGCTGCACTCTACCAATGGCCAGTCGCTGACACTGCAAGGATCTACGGTAACAAAATGCCAGTCGTGGTCACTTAGAATCAGAGGTTCTGTGATCTGCAACCTGTAAGGTTCATAAAGAGAATTAGTTGTTAAAATGGGTTTTGCAAGTTCAAATTCAGGAGAGAGAATTCTCCAGTCCGGTGAGTTTTCACATATTGGTTGACCCCCTTCTGACCCCCCCACCTGGTCCACCCGATTAGAGTCCTTGCGCTGGGTGGACCCGCGCTCCCCTTTTAGTTTTTTGGCTGTTGCTGCAACGGTGGAGGAGTGCCAGGTGTTCGGGGCTTTGTCGTCTGTCCTTGGTCTTTGTGAGGACAGGAGGCAGCCCAGTGTCCTTCTTCTCCGCAGAAGTAGCGCTGCTGTTGCTGCTTGCCACGGAAGGACGAGCAGCGTTGGAAAGGCTTGTGCTGCATCTGGCCTCCAGGGGACGCCTGAGCCACATGTGGAGGTCGCGGGAGAGAAGATGCCAGAGCTGGTCGAGGCTGAGTCCCATGGCTGAGGAAGGGGACCTTGGCCTGACACACTTGGAGCATGGAATGAAGTGTGCGGGGTGGATCTAGAGGAAGACTTAAAATTGCTGAACGACACAAATCATTTGCATTAATAAATGCGATTTCTTCTAAAATCTGATCCCTTGCACTCTCATTCCTGACCTGCACTTCAATAGCATGAGTCAATTTCTCCACAAAATCTACAAAAGGCTCAGCTGGACTCTGATCATGGTATAAGGTGGCATGGGAGCGTGGGTTTGGAGGCTAAAAAACGCTTTGCAAGCCTGATCTCTAATTGCTGTGAGGGCTGCAGAGGGAATCAGTGAGGTTTGTGTGGAAGGAGAGTTCCACTGGCCTTCACCACAAAGGAGCTCAAGGGACATCGCATTCCCTTGTCCATCCACTGCGGTATCTGGCTGTTGTAAAAGACGTGGAAGTGTTTCCCGCACCAGCTGCTTCCATGCCGCTTCCCAGAGTTTAAACTTTGTGACATTCATGAAGCATGAAAACAGCTGCTTTAAATCAGCAGGAACAACTGTCGCATTAGAAAGATCAGCTGTAAGGAGACCACGGAAGTACGGGCTTTCCCTGCCGTACTCTCTGTGGGCTTTACAGAGATCCTTAATCATCTCTTGGGAAAAAGGTTGCCAATTTGGACTGTCACTGGTGTCCCCCCGGGAGCACCTGAATGTCACCGGAGCAGCAGTGAAGCAAGCATGCTGACATCCTGGTTCCCGGTTGTTTACTCCCTGGTTCCGACCATGGGAACCGGAAGCGTCACCATGGGAACCAAACAAACAACATGACCAAATTCCGCGGTGGGGACACGCCAGGGACTCCACCTGTGGCTCTGCCTGGCAGGCGGGTCCGTGGACAGGCTCGGGGGCAGGGCAGGTGGGTGGGAACCTCAGGGCGGTGGGAGGGGTAGAGTACGGGAGGGGGTGGGGTGAAGGGGAAGGGTGGGGAGAACAAAGAGGATTGTGGGGGCAAGGAGCGGGGGATGGTGAACTGACCACGCGGTCCCCACCATCTTGGACGCCACAGCCACCACTACGACGCTTCTGTGATGCAGCAACTTTAAAATAAACTTTTCGCTTGGAACTGGGAGAAATTGGGGTGGGGGAAGGGCTTCTAGAGGCCGGGCCAGGGCTCCTAGAAGCATCCCGCGCAGTCCTGCCCAGACTACGCGGGTGGGGGGAACAGGAATTTTGAAAAAAGCCGGGGCTGGTAGACCTTTTGTCTGCCACTTTCCTTAAAATTCCATTTTTGTGGGGAGAGGGTTTGGGGCTGCAGGAAGGGCGAACCGGGGCAAGCTGTCCTCGCAATGGCTCTTTTTCAAATTCTCTGAATTCCGCCGTGGCTGCTTTGAGCTGCACAATTAAAACCGCGATTTTTTGCGGGTCTCTGCTTTTTGCATCAGCCAAATCTGCCAATTTCTGCTCCGCAGCACTCCAAAATTGCGGGCTGTGGGCATGTGCTCGTGAGATTTCCGGGAAGATCACACAGAGCCATTGCGAAAATCGCTTTACACAACTTTTAGAAAAGCTAGCTTTCTTAAATTCTAACAACTCAATTAGAACCTTAAAAATCCCATCCTGTACCGACAAGGAAGAGGCACCCATCTCTTTCCCCGTTTAGATCTTAAATCGGCACTTTCCCAAACCGAGACCAAGAAAACAAAATGTTTAAAAGAAAAAACTTTAAAAGACCGGCACCTCACACTCGTTAAATCTGTGAACCCGACCGGCGCACAGCGCGAAACAAAAGAGCGGCTGCCAGAAACACGCTCCTTCCGAGTGACTGCCGACCGCCACACGAGCGGCTGCACACATATGCGCACACCTGTGCTCGCGCACAAAACAAAAATCGCGAAAACAAACAGAAAGAAAGAAAAGCACCAGGAAAACCTGAAAACTGGCGAATGAGCAAAAGCACTCCGCTCCCAGCAGTCGGGCGACCAGCCTCTCCGCGGACTCGCTCCGACAGCGGCTTCCCAAAACCAAAACCCGCTCTGCAGAAAAAGCGGGGATACTTACCACATTCCTGGCGGCAGATGCAAAAACCGATCTCAGGGTACCTCTGCTTTTGGGAGAGACGCCTTCCCTCGAGTGCGAAGAGGGTGGCACTACCTCCCCGTCGCTCCGGGAGCTCTTCTTTGAGTCCACGAGGCTGCTTCGACCGAAGCTGCTTGCAACGCTCATGGACTGCGATTTCAGACCACGCGCCTGGCGTGGGGTCTGCCAGTTCTTTTTCCATGGTCTTTCAAGACCTCCGTTGATCTCTTCTCAGCTCCACGGCTTGGGCGCCACAATTTATGTCACGGTGCTGTGTTTCGAGACCTCAGCATCTCCACACACGGTCAGCCCAGTACACCACGACACGGGACGAGGATCAGTTTGTGCGCCATGCGACGATACTGATTCCTGTGGGTTCTTGTTTTGAGAGATCTTTGGCAGCGGTGTTAAAGTGACGAAGCAGAGGCAGGGTGGGAGGCAGGTAGCAGCGTTTATTGTGAGGCAAGCGCGATCTCTCACACCTGCGTCTGCTCTCGCAACTGCCCCGAGGGCGGTTCTGTGTACACCTTTATACAGATGGTGTCAGGGAGGGGTAAAGGCAAAACAACCAATAGAAGGAGTTCTAGGGACCGTTAGACAGGTGCAATATTCAACTTTTGCCAGCCAGGGGACAGGGAGAAATACAAAATTCGTGAGTGAGTGAGGCTTCGTGAGTGACAGAAAACTGACATTTACGTAACTTGCCTCAGGGGTACACGTGGATGAGGAGGGAACAAAGGAACATATAACAAACTTAATAAACTGAATTTCACACACCGCAACAGTAGTGGGTACAAATGTCCAGACTATGGAATAGACTTGAAATTAAAGACCAAAAGATTTCATTATAACAGGAGTTGTTGCCCACAAATTAAGTTACATTAATTCAAATGCCACGGGAAATATTTTGATGGATTGTAGTGTAGAACTGGACAAAGAAAAGAATGCCTACAACTGTTATGAATTGCTAAATTCATTTCATCTGTAATGAGAGGAATATTGATTTCATTTATCTCCTCCAGTTGGTAGCATGACTGAAGAATAACTCAAATTCAGTGGCACCAGCTGCACAGATGAGGGTACTGTAGTAATGGATGGCAAGAAAAGGTGATTCAAGAGTGATAAACAATTTCATCAGAAGAGCTCAAACCCTGTCTGTCTTTTAGAGAAGGCAAAGCACAATCTGTGGATTCTATTACTCCTAAAAGTTATGATAACCTCTGTAATGTCTGTGGGTTTTAAGCTATGGCTGATTTTTCATGTACTTACACATAACTATAACACACAGACAAAAGAATGATGCTGCTGGTATAAATCAGGAGAAACGATATAATAACAAAGGAATTAACAAAGTTATAATTAAGTGATGAATCAGTTAACTGGTAAAGAAATTGTTTACACAGCTCAGCAATATGGGCTTGATTCAATGTCATATTGAAGTATATTTAAATATATCTGAAGAACATCAGTAAATTTTGGATTAAGCTCCTATACCATATATTTTAATGTTGCTTTAAAAATCTTATGTACTTCTTGAATTTGAGGTTTTGAGAAGTGATTTTTTCTGATCTTTCCTAAAGTAAAATATTATTTTTTCCACCTAAGGACTCAGTGTGTGACAGCTTAAGCACGTGAATAACCACCTTTAAGTTAATGAGATGATCTGTGTGATCAGCTCTGCATTTCTGTGAATTGTCAACATCACTTGAAATAAAAATTCAGATATCACCATGAATGACAAGAAATTATTTCTGATGTTTATCACAGTTGATACAATTCTAAATAGTTGTGGTTCACAGACACTAATAAAAGATGATTTCATCAACATGTCCTTCTGGAGCTGAAATTTCTTCCTTTGATTGTCTCAGCTTCATTTCAGTTAAAAATATGCAAGAAAGCCAAGACTTGCTATATTTCTTATAATCAAAGAAGCTTTATTTCACACCTTATTTACACACTAGGTCTCTGAAGTAAAACATTAGAGACTATTTCATCGTCTTATTTTGCTATAAAGGCAACCAGTCCAGTTCATCAGAATATGAATAAGAGCAAATGGAAAAGAAGCAGGATTGACTACACAGTGTCATTGCTCAGGGTTGCCAAACAAACAGGCATGCTGAGGAGTAAAGCAGACAATAATTCTTTAAGGAAATCCTGAACACATTAAAATATGCCTAAAATCTGAATATTTTTCTTGTCTGTTTTGAAACAATCTCTTAGAAGTACTCAGGGATTGATGTAAGAATCAGCACTTTCAAATGAGTAAATATGAGCTAAATGTGTGAATTCAAACCAAAGTATGAGGAATTTAGTCTCTGTTAAGTCAGCAGGATTGAAATGAATCAATCTGTAAAGCCTGATGGAAGCACCAGGCTCTCCCCAGAAACATGTACTTACCTTAAAACATTTGCTTACATTCACGTCCAACATGCTGTTTCTTTTTTTGTCACCAGTAGCAAAAACCTTTCCTGTGTTTCTATCACTTTGTGCGTTTATATTGTGTTCTTCTTATTAATTTTTGAATTTCACATTGGAAATTTATGTAGTTGGGAGTCTCAGGCGAAGTCTTCTTGTCGAGTATGCATGCAGAAGGTAACATTTTTTGGTTAAATTTTCAGAGATTCAGAGTATCACAGAGCCTCAATGAAGAAAAATATATTAGTCAGTCTAAAAAAGTAAGAAGATTTGTGCCTAACCTGAGACATAAATTTAGTGTGAGACACCATTATGCCTTGTGCAATAGATTATTGGGGAAAATTTTGCTCGGAGGATGGTGCCTTCTGTGGGATCTCATACTTTAAATCTTCTTTTCAAGCAGAAGTTCACATTGATATGTCTCAGAATCTAATCACAGTACCAAGACTCCTTTTGTTTTTCAGGTGTATTTTTACTGCAAAAAGATGCTAATAACAAAGGAAGTGGCATCCAAAGTACAGCAAAAGAAATATGAAAAGTATTGTATTTTTTAAGGCACAAAATGGAGATCTTAGGTTTAGAGTCTCATTATGTAAACTATCAACAAATATCCTCTGACTTTTGTAATAGCAGTTCAGAAATAATTTGGGTGCTCTTAATATTTATATTCTGCAGTGTTTTTTGTTTCTTACAAAACTTTTAATTGCTTGATCTGCATCTATAATCAGTGACAAAAACCCCCCCCTGCTTTTGGTGCAAGTGTTTTATGGGTCTTCCTATGTCATGAATCAAATGACAAGACAACCAGCTCAGCTGGATTTTGGAGCTGGAATCCTTTCACTGTACCTGACTAAGATATTAAATCTTAAATACTTTTTAAATGCTAAGTAATTTTAATAATAATCATTAAAAATAAAATATACAAAACGTAAGAAGAATGAGAGAACAGAAAAAATTAGAAGAATGAACAAGAGGGAGAACCAAAATTAAGGAAAATGCCTTACTGGTATAATTTACCAAAGGCCAGAAAAGCTGTTTCCATGCAAAGTTCTGTTTTCCTGTTATTCAGAGTTGTGGCTGAAGTCAAACCAGCATGACACCTGTGCAAACTCCACTTTAAAACCTGGTATTTCACATTTTCACTTGCCATTTGAACTCCATGAGGTTCCTCTTGCACCAAGCAATTTTCTCTGGAATGATAGAAGTCTCATAAAGGTCAATCCTTATCTTCCGAAGTGTCATTAGACCAGAGCTAAAATCTCTAAGTTAAAGCTGACAAAGTTAGCAAAACTAAAATGCCATTTACTGCCTTCTTTGTTGACTACATCTCAAGAAAATGTTAAGAGAGTTAATATGTGCCAGAAGAATCCTGATTATGTTTGTGGAAAAATCCTTCTCCTCCTTTCCCCCAAAGTAACTTTACTCCTAGAAATGTGAAGAAGAACAGAAAACAAAAAGAGCTCAAGTGCATTCTTATATTCCAAATATTTTATTAGGTGCCATCATTTGATTAGTCTCTCAATTTATGGAAAGAACCACACAATTCATAGCTTTCAATGGGATTTTAATCCTTTTAAAAGCATCACTCTGTAGCTTGCTCTCTGTGTTTTCCATGACACTGAAGCCTGTACTGGCTTGTAGTTAATTTTCAGCTTGGCTGCCTGACTTTTGATGTTCCTGCTGAAAGTGTCTGTGATGCTGCATCCTTCTGGGAGATCGACTGTAGTGGCTGTTTATTTCATCTCAATTATCACACCACTCTGCATGTATTGTCTTAGAGATAGCAGCAGCGCTTCTGTTACAGCTTACTGAACTGCTTAACTTTGAAAAGTCAAAGTCACTGGGAGAAAGTACTTATTCAGACAATGCATGTTAATTCAACAATGAGAGTCTCTGATTATCACAGCAGGGCTGAGTTCTTATGAATACTCTGCACTCTGAAGGCGGGTGACATTCGAGTGCTGATTATATCAGGAAAAAGGCCTCTATTGCCTTGCTAAACAGGACCTGGGCAGTCAGCCTGCAGCTGCCATCCAGCTGAACTTGCCAGACTTTGGCAAGAGATAGAGCTGGCTAAAGAAAGTTTCACAAGCCTATGCAAGAGTAACTTCCTTTCCATCTGCCATTGTGGAACATGATTTGATTTACCCAGCCAGAAAATCTTGTCAGTTCCTGGAAAAATGATGCCTTTGTAGCATCACTTGACCTAGGTTCTGATGCCATTAGCAGCACAGTTTCCAGGAGCTTTTAGTCCAGCCACTTCCCTCAAAGGTAACACCATGCTAGAATTTTAGTGCTGCTAGTTGTCCAGTATAGAAGGAGAAATTCAGTGTAGTTATGTATTGTGTTATGGTTATGTATTTTGTTATAGTTATGTATTGTGTTGTAGTTATTGTCGTGGTTGCGGGGGGAGGTGAATTTTTCCAGGGGGATGTGAGCAGGCCAATCAGTAATCAGCTTTTCTGCTGGCACCTGGATTGGTCACTCGGAGGTTTAGACATGCCTCTGAGGACACAGAGTTAAAAGCAGGAAAGCAGGACTCCAGGGGGGTTCGGCCTCTTTTAGATTCTGGTTTAAGCGGAGAGATGTCTCAGGCCTCCTTCCCCTGCCCAGCCACAAGCCTGGGTGGGGGAGGGGAAACACATGGTCGGGCTCAGGTAAGCTGGAGCCCCGGGGCGGAGAAGAGAGTAGACAGGACTCTGGAACTGAGCTGCCCCATCCAGGATGGAGGGGTGGAAAACTGTGGAAGTGCCTTCTGTGTGTGCTCATCCCCCCACCCCCGCCCCTCCCCTCCAGGAGAAGGTGCCCAGCCACGTGGGAGTTGCCGAGCCTGGGAGTGCCTGAGCCTGCACCCTGCCGGGAGATAGAAACTGTTAACCCTTGCTTGGCAGAAAGAAACTTTTCTTAGACGTTGATTCTCATGACTGGTGGTTTCAGAGGAGAGAGGGAAGCGGTCTGGGACCGAGATGATAAAGCACGATTAGAAGGAACCCGATGAGCAAAGAATGAGAGGAGCAGCCTTCTGAGCTGGACTTTTCTTGCATAATGTCAGCCATGGACTGAACTTAAGTCTCTTTTGAACATAAACTGCATTTTGGGTGGATACAGCTGCCCTTGCTTTTGCTACAGTGACTGGCACTTGAAGAGTGGAGCGAGCAGAGAAGAGAGGGGGAGGGTGAGGTGGCGCCCTCTGCCCTCAGGGGAGACCTGCTCCTGGAACCCCGGCCCCTGGGTAAAAAGGGGGAGAGCTCGGCATGCAAGTATCCTTAAAAGAGCCCTGTATGCAGCTTCAGACTATAGACAGCGGTGAGAGCGCTGGACATAGGAAAAAGAGAGTGTCACCCTGGCAGACTTCTCCGGGTGGTGCCACGGGTGACATGGAAAAACATAAGGGGTGGACCCGTGTTTTCTGAGGAACAGTCTGTAGTGCGAGAGACTCCTCTCTCCCTTGCTGAATTGAAGATTGGTTTGGGGTTTTTTTTGAGTGGTGATTGATCTAAAACCCAAAGGTTTGGTCTGTGAAGAGTAATGTGTGGGGGGTGGAAACTGGGAGAAGAGAAGAAATGTTCTGAGAAGTTTTTATTTCTGTCTCTGTGTGTGTTTAAGAGTTTTTTTTCTGTCTCTGTTCTTATGTAATGTAATAAAGTTTTGGTGGGTTTTTTTGTTTTCAAGATTTAAGCCTGCTCTGCTCTGTTCCTGATCGCATCCCACAGTAGTTGTTAGGGAAAAAACATATATTCATGGGTGCATTAACATCTGGCCAGTGCCAACCCATGACAGTTATGTACTGGCTGTGATGCTAATCTGAGACTCTATTCTGAGTAATAAAATTCACAGCTTCATAGGACACTCAGTGTGAACAGAAGTATGACTTCTCCATCAGCATCATCAGTTCCTTCCTATAGCTTTGATTTTGCTTTGCCTGCACCCCCAAAGGCCATGAAGTGGCTGTATTAGCTGTTCAGTCAGTCCTCTCATTTGAACAGGTCAGCACAATGGGAAATATGGTTTGTTCAGAAGGGCTGATCTAGTCTGATCAAACAGGAAGTTTAGCAGTAACTGATACCTGAGCAATTTAAATTAAAAGAAAAAGCAAACCCACTGAAACTCTCCTTTTATTCCACCTTTTATTCCATTTCTAATGTTTATGCTTTCCTATAATCAGGATTAGGAGGACTAAAATACACGCATTTTTAAAGTGACTATCAAGTGAGAATTTACTGGAGAATTGTTTCTGACTACATCGGCAGATAAACACCAGGGAAATGGAATTGGTGCATTATCCAAAGACTGACTATACAGGAGCAAATGGCCATGAATACATTTAGGAATATCTTTAAAATATGGTTGTAATCTTCAGAGGGATCAGATGTGAGAACAGCTTTCCAATAAAGTTTTGTATTAATAAAACTTAAGGTATTAAGCTTGATTGGTTTATGATCATGGTTAAATATAATAGCTGAGACAGACAATATTTTAGGGGGGCCCTTTCAGACATGAATCCTCTATCACCATCTCGGTATACTGAGGTCCCTGACAAAATGTAAATTCCAAGCAAAAAATTACATGGGAAATCACATATGAAATCTAACTTTTAAACTACCTGCTGTTCTCCTTTGCAAACTCAAATGTGCAGACCACATGTCTCTATTTACAATTAACTGTCTATTCTAGCAACAGAAATCAAGGCTAATTCTAGGCCTTCATGGCACCAGACAAATTCTATCTTACACAGTGGCCAACAAGAGGTCTACACCCTATTCAAAGATATCTCCAAAACATCTTGCAATTAACTTGGAGATACCAAAGGTGTGTATTTTGGGATTATAATCTCCATGTTTCTGCAATAGAGATGCAGCAGCCTTTGCGTTTAACACATTTAGGACAGATTCTTGGGAGGAACAGCTCTATGTATTCCTATAACTAGAAATTTAAACACTTAGAGGAAGATTCACCACTAACAGATACATTAAAATTTTTCATTAGGAATGTGAAGATTTTTCAAAGTTCATTTTTCTCCATCTTTATAGTATACTTGACACTAAGTTACTTGAGTGTTAAGTACTCACTCTTACTGGAGTCAATAGCCAACATGTTTGGAAGTCCAGTTAATTTCTTAAGCTATATTAGCTTAATGAAGCATCGATAGGCTCCCATAGTCTTTGCACTTATATGACAACTTATCATTAATATTAATTAATGACACATCAGTGCATATTTGAAGGGAATTATGAAAATGATCAGCCAACCATGAAAATGCTTTAAAACAACACTCAAGCAATGCATCAGAGAGGCAGAATTTAGATAAACATGCATCAGGTTTTTGCTGTGGTAAGTTGAACAATAATTTTTACATTGTAGGAGGCCCCAAACAGATTTGACTGATTGTTTCTGCTTTCCCAGCTTGCTGCTGTTTTTTCTCTTTTTAAAAGATATTTCCTCAGTGATGTATAGAATGGAGGACAGCAGTGAGTAATGGTACCAGAAATAGGGGAAATGCAGATGATACCAGAAACAACCAGAAAAAAAAAATATTCTACATCTGTCCATAGATCAGAGGCTTAGAGACCAGGTTAGGTTTTTTTCAGCCATCCACTCCTTTCTCAAACCAATGATAAAGGAATGGGAGAACAGATTTGACAATATTTGCTCAGATGTTGTGTGAGCCACAAAGCATAACAGTATTTTAGGAAGAAGAATTCCTGTTCCTCCTCTGCCTTCTCTTTAGATAATTTGCTGTGCCTGTTCTTGTACTGTTGCTTTGAATTGTGTTCACGGACAAATAATAGATACTGTAATGGCACTTTCTACTTCAGTCAAACTTTTCAGACAAGGACCTCAAAGCACCATTTAAAGTTGTTAATTCCAGGCATATTTCCAGCAGATGTGTCTACATGTGGACCTTCTGCATGGTTCTGTGTGTCATGGATTTTATAACCACAGGGGAGAGATGAATCCTGATGTTGGTAAGAGAGAGATTGACTTTTTATATGGCAGCAAGTAAGGGGGCTTAAAATGGGAATGAGTATGTACATTTTGACTTCACAGCTCTGCAGACAGCAGTGGGAAGAAGCCATGGACAGCAGTAGTTCTTTAGGTGGATAAATGGTCCCAAACCTGAGAAGCTCTGTAATGCTTTTTGATGGGATTGCACTATAGCTTGACATGAAAAAAAAAAACGCAAACAACAACAACAACCACAAAACAACAACCCCCAAAAAAACCAACCTAGCCAAACCTTAAGAGTCAAAATAAAAATACTTTTAAGTTAGTAATGAAATTTTCAGGATTTTGTTTTGAAAAGATTCCAAATTGTTGGATGAAAGAGTCTAGGCTTAGGAAAAGAAAAATTCCTTACACTAAAATTTAGCAGATTGCAAATAATTTGATATGAGAAACACTGAAAATACTATTCCATGAGCTTGTTGTTGCTTAAATTTATGGGGGAGGGTCCCCGGGGAGTGCCCCCCGGAGACCCCCGGGGGTCCTTATGGGGTCGTGGTGTTCCCGTGCTGGCAGGCAAGGAGACTCAGATGCCGGTGGGGTGCTGATGAGGTGAGGTTTATTCACTGAGGGAGAGGGGAAGGGAAGGGGGGGGGAAGGGAGGAGAGGGAAAGGGAGCATCAGGAGGCCTCCAGGGGGAGAGGGGCAAGAGGGGGCAGAGCCTTCTGCCTTAGCATTCTTATCACAGAGGTTCAAAGGGGCGCGGTAACATTCTCCAGCCAATGAGGTTACAGATAACTTGATACTGCAGGGAGGGTACAGACTTGGGATAAACCATACATTTTCCAGGGGTGAGCTAGAGCAAACCATTTCCATAAAATGCAATCCCACATGAGCTGATTAAAATTTTCTTCAACAAAGCTTTTGTGACATTATTGCTATGTGTTGGATGAGATAATAGGCCTTTTTCATCTTTTAGTACACTTCTGTAAGAAAAAGATACAAAAATCAATTCTTTCCAGTGGTTCAAGGAATTATTTCACTTTACAAAACTAGAAATGTGCCTTTTCACTTGGCTGTGTCCCTTTAAGACAGTCTAATAAAGAATGTTCAATTATCCCAACTTTGAAAATTTGTGCCATCTTATTTTCATAGTCAAATGATTTCACACTTTTTTGGCAAAATTAATCTCATTGTAATATTGTATCTTAGCTGGTAGAGAGTTGTGATGTCTGCAATACTACCATAAAACACAAATTTATTTTTATTTAATGTGATAAGGATTGAGACAGGAACCTTGCTTCTGTAGAAGTAATTATTTTCTTATACACTGCAAATGAAGAATTATGCGATTTTCTGCTTTTGGTGAATGGAAATTCAAAAGTAAACCTTTTAAAGCACTTAACTTTAAATCAAATATGGTTAAGCACCTCAAATGTTTAATTTATGACTGGCAATGTGCCTTCACCTAAAAGAAAATTGAAGGAACTGACCACTTTCTGCTGTGAATACAGGCAGAGATCGTAAGTGAAGTAGGAATGACCTCTGTGCTGAATGGAGGCTTTACCTCAGCCCTAGCTGGGTTTATAAAACCCATCATTCACTGCAAGTATGGCAACTAACATTATCATGTCTGAATTAAAACTGATTCCACCAGCAGCAGGGGTTTTAGTATAAATTTAGCATGATGGAAAATTCAGACACAATTTAAAGCAAGTCGTGTCTAAAAGCAGGGAGGTGACTAGAAAATTTGACAAGATGTGGGAAGGGTTGTAGCATGCTAACTTCATGCAGATTTGGGAAAGCTCTGCACACAAATGATGACGAAAGAACATCAGCCATGTTCTTTCCAGACGTGGTGGAAAGAAGTGCAGCAGGTCAGTAGCATGGTCAGAGGGAAGGGGAATGATTCCCCGTGGCAGAGGCTGCCTGCTGTGGCTATGTCCTGCTCAGCCTTGTTAGTGCAGTGCTGAATCCCAGTTCCCAGAGCTTGTCTCTGAGCATCTCAGAGCTCAGGATGGCTTTGGCTGAGCCACCTTGTGTCTGCATGGAAAATGCCTGAAAGGCGTCCCTTGCACAGCCTAACCTGAAATCACAGTGCAGGGACACGCGTGTGGTGTGCATAAGATGTAGAGGGGAAATGTTTCAGGGGAATCTTAGCACAAGGACTGATGTACACCTAAGATGGGTGAGGAATGTGTTCTAAAAGTGAAGTGTGAACTCCAATACACGTCAGGAGAAACTGAGGGACAGACAGACAGCTTTTATAGTTGGACGTGATGGTCTTAGGGAAGGGGATGAGGATTACTCCTGTTCATTTTCAGACTTTGGGACTGTGGCAGCCAAAACTCAGTTTCTGTTGAGGTCTCTTCTGACACTGATTTGAAAAGACTGCAAACATGGAGAGTTAAGAAGAAGGGTTGGACAAATGACTTGGGTGTAATCCTGACTGCAGAAAACTTTTCTTCAATCTGTGGATTTGATGGGCCTGGGATTTCACCTTGGCTAAGGGTGCAGAGATTCTCCTAAGTGTTTGTTTTGTCTGGCATCACAGAACACCTAGTAGCAGAAACACACATTAAAACATCAAAGCCTTTTTTTGCTCTGTGCTAATTCGATGTACATTCTGCAGTTCTGAACACTTCAGCATAACTTTCCTAATATGAGAGTGGCTTATTTTTTCCTGTAAAGAAGAACTAGTAGCCTGCTTTCTAAAGATAGTGTCAAGCTGTCCTAAGTTGCTCGTTCTAGTAATAAAACAGGCATTTTCTTAGCACAAAGGAAATGGCTAATTAAAATTTAATTAACATATTGGATACCTTGGATGTTTTTCAAGGAAGAAGTACTTGAAAAGTAATGGCTTTTCCTTCCAGTTTTTCGTTTTTCTCCTTTACAGTCAAGAAAGAGCACTTAGGTAAACTCAGTTAAAAAAAAGTCTGTATTTTATATATAAGAGTAAAAGAAGTGGTGGGAGACAGTAAAAGAAAGAAATGGAAGTATGAATGCCAGTAAAACTTACAAGGCAATTTACTACAGTGTGAGGCCTGATTTCTAGATGGTTGGGTCCTTAGCTTTTATGCTCACCTACGCTGAATGACACGCAGAGCAGAACAGTGTGCCTAAATCCTGGCGGTTTCACTGAGATGTGCACAACTGAAAAGCTGGCAAGTTTCACCAGGACTAAGGATGGACTAAAGTAATGCCTTTCAACATGTGTTAATTCACATATATTGGTGTTCCCTGGAGGACAACTGTAGGAGGATAGCTTGTATCATAAGGTAGAGCTATCCACACCTGGGCCTCAAACTAGGCCTCAGACCAGGCCTCAGGCCTGGTCTAACAGGCCTCAGTACGTTCAGCATACGTAGTAGCAGATAAACTTATCTGCTACTAGGAATGTATTAAGATAGAACAGTTACTAGCATAGAACAGTTACTGGGAAGACACGGTGGCTACCTTAAACTGCAATAGCTTACATATTTCTGTATTCTCACTGCCTATCAGAATGCACCTGTTCTTGTAAACTATTCTGTCTGTATTTAACCCACCATCTTACAGAATAAAGCGAATTACGTGCTTAGAACCATATTGGTGTGGACGCACGTTATTCTAGTCCCCAGTCTTTCCAGGGTTCAACGTCATGTGGCGCCTGAATAGAGACAGAGCCCTGGATTTTAATGAAATATAAAGCTTCGATGCTGTGTGATTATTTAGCTTAAATGCTGTGGATTATTTAGCTTCAATGCTGTCAATTAATTAGCTTAAATGCTGGAAGACCTCGCTTGATTTGGGACGTGTGTGTGTCGCTTGCGACCTACAGTCCAGAATTCCCGAGGCAGGCTGGGGAGCGTCTGTCGATTGGATTGATCAGAAAAGGCGACAGTACCACCTACTGTCAGCAGAGAGAAGGTAAGAGCGGCAGACGCGGAGGGATTCAATTATGGACCGATACCTTTTGGCTGCCATGCAGCTTGTAGCGTCCATTGTCTCGAAAAGAGGCGAAAATATCAAAGACTCTGATAGAAATCAAGTAATCCTATGGATTCGGGAAGAAGGAAAGCGAAAGCGGCCAGCATCTCTTTGCAGAGAAGCAGGACGGAAAGAGAAAGGCAGATTGCTATGGGACGTTGTAGTTTTACCCGGAAAAAGAGCAAAGAGACGTTCAGAGTTAAGCGTAATTTGGGAAAAAGCAATAAATACCTTGCAAACATTCACAGAAAAGAGCAAAACCGTAATTTTAGCCGGAGAAAAACAGATTCCCTGTCCCTCAACTTCCCTCTCCAAGACAAAGGAGCAACAGGAAAAATCTAAGGTAGCCAGACGCTTCAGTGGAGATTCCATGCATTCCACGCATTCCGAGAGTGAGAATGCAGCTTCGCCTTGCCCCTCCCTTTGTTCGTCTCTGGCTGTCCGTGCAGGGAAAAGGCAGGAAATGCTCCCTGCACCTCTCGGGCCGAATGAAAACAAACAAGAAGTGACCCAGCTGCCAGACCCGGGAGGCGGTGCGAAAGATGAGAAGGCAGGAGGGGCCGAAGGCGGAACAAGGAGGGCACAAGTGATGCAGCAAGGAGGCGGATCTCAGGGCGGCAGCAGCAGCGGAGCGACCGGTAGTGTTCCTGGCTGAGCCGTGGTTTTTTTTTTTTTTCTCTGTCCCGCTCGAAAACATAATAAACAAGATGTCTACTAATGAGAATGCCAGCACACCGTCAGCTCAATTAGAGGCTCCTATGCCCCTGCAGTCTGCCAATCAACTGCACTAGCCGACGGACTGGGCTCTGAAATCTTCTTACCCCCCCCCCCCTTTCGCTGAGTGCAGAGGCATGTCAGTGTCGTCTTTGAAGATAAGCAAGCATCGTAACTCGACCCTGTGTCGTGCTATTACCCAGGAAGCTTTCAAGATTGTTAAACAGAGACAGTGAAAACATGCAACAAGTGGAAATTGCAAGAAAAACACCAGAAAAAGAAGGGAAAATAGTCATCTGTCCCTCTGTTGTGAAAGAATCCATCACTGTGTGAGAAATGCAGCGTGAAAAAGAAAGATATATCCTATCATGAAAAAGATAGAGCAAAAAATGAAATAGAAATGAGTTCTTAGCTAGAGTTATTAACTCTGTGTAAGGATGAGTTGTTTCTACATTTTGATGTTGTTAAAATTAATTTTTGTGTGAATTAATTTGAATTTGAGTTAATTATTGTTAAACATATAGTTTTAAAGCTTGTTTTTAGGATTTGGGCCCTGATAAGTTTAAGTTAAGTTTAAGTCTATACTTAAATGTTAAGGAGTTTAATTAGTAATGATTTTTTAGTGAGTTACCACACATATAGAGTTTATAAAGTTAATGAAGGTTGTAGATTTTTGTTGAGACTTACTTATGTTAGATTTAAGAGTTAGTTGATTTAAAGAGTGTTTTATAATTTGTAAAAGGTATAGTGGTTTAAGTTGTAAAGTTTAGTTAGAACTAGAAAAAAAAAAAAAAGAAAAAAAAGAAAAAAGAAAAAAAAAAAAAAGGAAACTAGATTTAAAATTACATGAAAATAGTTATTAGTGCCATGCTAGCTGCATTTGAGTAAGTGGTGCTGAGAGGGCTCTAGCTGACATCTCCAGCTGGAGTGGTCCCCTGCTTCACTGCTAGGTATTCTAGTAGTTGCTTTTGAGAATGATTCTCAGAGCTGAACAAAGTCTCATCTCAGAACTCTCAGAGTTGTTGTCCTGCCTAGAGAGGTGGGTGCAGCTGGCTGAAGCCAGCCCCTGGCACATCTGTTTGGGCAGAGAGGCTGTGCTACTGCTCTTGAGTTTGGTCTTCTGTGCTAGGGAGAGAGATGAGAGAAGGCTGTCTTGCACATTAGCTTTTAGTGCTTTGTCACTCCTGAGGCTGGGGAGTGAATGGCCTGAGAGAATCTGTTTTTATGACCCCTCCTTGGCGGGTTGAGGCGGTGACCAGCGGGTCATTTTTCAGGGAGTTTGTGCTGGCTTAGTCCCAGGCGAGCATGTCCTGTGCTGCAGCGATGGGGACGCACAGGAGTGTGCCTCAGGGGATGAGTTTCAGAGCCTGAGGACTGTGGTGGTGTGTTTTGTTCAGTGATGGCACTAGTGAGAGAGCTGAGAGCCGTGATGTCCCCATGCCTGACAGAATGGGACAAGGGTAAGGGACTTTAGCCAGTGAGACTTTTCAGTCAGTGTGAATTTTGAGAGGATCAAGATAAGTTATAATAGAGGTAATTTGAATTCAGGGCCATGACAGCCCAGCCTTCTGCTGAGCAAAGTCATGTGGCACAAATTCTCTCAAGCTGAGTGACCTTCTCCCAGGTTCTCCAAATAGCAAATCTTCCCAGCTTCGACCACAGCCTGTGAGTTGAGAATAATGTTTCCTGAAACAGCTAAGTAATTTACAGGCTGAAATTGTACTTGTAAAGTCCACGTTTGTTGTTTGTCAGCCACATAAGAGCGTTTGGAAACATGATTCACAGCATTTTGAACTACCTGACATTCAAGAGGCAGTTGAGAGAGCCAGCAATCTTCCTGGGCAGGAGGATGCCAGGGCAGCAGAAATTCACTGATAATCCTGCCAGCAGTAGCAGTAGGGTCAAGAAATCTTTGAGAAAGGTCTTAGGGCAATGAGTAAATGAACAGTTTTGCCCAGTGAAAACAAGTTTGACGTTATAACTGTGCTTGGAAAAAAAAAAAAAAAAAAAAAAAAAAGGCGAGAAAGAGGGAAGAAACAGGTCTAACTGAAATGATAATAACAGAACATTGATAAAGAAGATTTAAAATGATGCAAATTGTTAGATCCTTAATTGTATTGTTAGTTGTGAGTTGTCTTAGTGTATGAGAGTTTTAAAAGATAAGAGTTTTAAAATATAATTCGATGACATGTTAAGTATATAAATTGGTAGCATTTGTAAGTTGATGTTCAAGTTTTTATGTTGTGTTATTTGTCGATAGGGTTTTCTAACAAGTACTTGTCATTTTAAATGATTCTATTCATCTTTTTAGCCATCTAAATATTTCATGAATGTTGTTAACAGATATGGTTGTATTATTAGGTGCAAGTCAGAATTTTTTCTTAAGTGTCATGTTAAGTATATAGTTTGTCTCTTTTGTAATCAATCTTGTATGTTTTATGCAATGTTTTAGCATGTCTTTTTGAAGCTTCATTTGATTCTTTTAACTGTGTTACACATTTCGATTGAAATGAGATTTTAGGCTTGTTTTGGTACCTCTTGTGTGAGTCAAGACATTGCATTTCAGTTTGCTAAATCCTTAAGTGTTTTTCAGAAGGTCTTGGGGAGAGATACCTGAAGCATCACTGATGATTTTTCCATCAGCTGCTGATCCTGTGATTGCTCCAATTGGTACTCAACTGTCTTCAAGAAGAGTTCCAGAAAAGACGAGTTCCCGAGTGATCGGAACAATCTTTTATCTTAGCTTTTAAATGTCTCTTTTATGTAATGATATTATGACAGTTTGTTGTATTTTAGGCATTTTATGTTTATTGTTGTTAGAAATTGTCTTTAAAAGATATGCTAAAAACATCACTCCATTTTAGAGTTTGAGTTCTGGCCAAACTCTAACTCTAACTTGGATGGCTGGTGTTGGTTAACGAAGCCCAGAGGTTTCTGCTCCAAAAAATAATATGCAAGTTATCTTAACTTGACAATTTGATCCGATCAGAATGACAGCTGAATCAGCTTGGAGTGAAGATTGTCATCTTTACCCGGGAGGAGATGTCAAGGTTCACTAAAGAAAAGCGTTTCAGCAGTTTGCAGTCTCTGGGGTGATAGCAGAAATAGTTTGATAATCGCTTATCACTTTCATTAGTAAGCAAAATTCCTATTCTATTTCCTTGTCTCTGAGAATGCCAATTCGCATACCAGGTCTGTTTTAGTTTCTTTTCTGCAAACTGTAGACTCGATGAGATACTAACAAAAGCTGAACCAGACAACGAGACAGCCACGCAGACACAGCATTGCAGCTGCGTTGATGGAAGTAACCCTGGCCACCCAGTGACAGCAGAGAAGTCTTCAGCTGTGAAACATCATCAGGCAATGCAGGAGGAGACAGCAGATGATTTGAAACTTTAATCTAGAACCTGCGTATGAATGAAGAGCAAGGACTGAATATAGTGTACTCTCATCTTTTGCTTTTAGCAGCTAAGATCTTTGAGTTTTTCTTAGGTAACTCAAATAGTGCTTTGCTCATAACAGTATATGTAGAAGCAGCCAACCGTGTCACAGACCCAGTTTGGATAGCTCTAAAGAAAAAAGGGGGGATGTGTAGGAGGATAGCTTGTATCATAAGGTAGAGCTATCCACACCTGGGCCTCAAACTAGGCCTCAGACCAGGCCTCAGGCCTGGTCTAACAGGCCTCAGTACGTTCAGCATACGTAGTAGCAGATAAACTTATCTGCTACTAGGAATGTATTAAGATAGAACAGTTACTAGCATAGAACAGTTACTGGGAAGACACGGTGGCTACCTTAAACTGCAATAGCTTACATATTTCTGTATTCTCACTGCCTATCAGAATGCACCTGTTCTTGTAAACTATTCTGTCTATATTTAACCCACCATCTTACAGAATAAAGCGAATTACGTGCTTAGAACCATATTGGTGTGGACGCACGTTATTCTAGTCCCCAGTCTTTCCAGGGTTCAACGTCAGACAACAAACTATGTTCTCAGACCAGAGGTCTGAGGAGTGAGAGTTTTACCTCCACCTACAGTTCTGAGACTGCAGTATAATTTAAATTCAAGAATGTTTTATTACAGACATTTCTTTTTAATATATTGCAAAACCAACCACATATATGAACGTACTGACGTTATGGGAGAAAAATAGTTAAAAATACCCTCAACTTTTCCTCTCACCACCATAGGAAAATAAATCCTTCCTCTTGTACTTCTAAGTCACTGCCATATTTAGCAGAGTTAGAGCAATTTCTTATCACCATTTAGTTAATTCTTATACCAGATGTCCCAAATATACCGGTTAATTTATCTGAATATGAGGTTCACAGGCCATGGACCTACAGAGGCAAACATGGCCAGGTCTCTGATGCTACCTTACGTGTCTCAAGCTCAATATGGAGAGTCCATTACTGTGTCTTCAAAAGTAATTTCAAAATACAAATGCAATGGCTAACAGATTCTTGTCTCCTACCTGTCTTAAAAGATAGGTAATTTCCTTGCCCTGTGCTATCTTATTTTCCTAGAATGAAGTATAGAGCAGAATTTTATTTGTTGAGTTATCAGCAGTAACTCAGACTCACTGCTGACCTAAATTCTTCCTGCTCAGAATTGCTGAAGTAGAAAATAATGAAGGCAGTGTTGTTTCTCAAATGCAAAACTTGAAATTACTGTAATGCCTGCAAAGTTCAAGGCCTCCAGAATTACTGTTCAATTCCTTAGAATAAATTCTTATGTAGGAAACTTTACCTATTTGTTAGCTATGCTTATACTGAACTAGATACCTTAATATAATAGTTTCTCTATCTTTTTTTTTTTTTTTTTTCCCTAAAAGCCCTTGTTATTAAAACAATTGTGAATATAATTTATGGTGGAGAGACAATCCACAATTTTATGCCCAGCTATATATTTTTCATTTTCATGTCCATGTGGAATTTAGTGCCTGAGCACAACATTATGTAATATCTGCAAAGATTTGAATGATCGTTATGATGTCTTCTGTTGCTGCTTGAATGTAATCATTTAGCCAAAATAAATATTTGGAATTTACATGTCTTGGTCTTCTGCTGCCTTCTTTACAAGGCTGAATATTTTTATGCCAGAAAAGATTCTTGTTCATGGGGTTTGGTAGCTTTTGAATGATGCATCATTTTGAGCAACATTTCTTTGAGAAACAACCAAACCATTTCATTAAAGCTGGTGTTGGCATGTGTCAGTGCTGCAAACAATCAGCATGTCAGCAACAGCAGTTTTCATCAGTGACATTTTTATTTGACTAGAATAAATTACTCCAGCTCATGGCAATTAAAGCTCTGAGTACAGCTTTGGTCATCTCAGCAGGAAATCCCACCTAAGATATAAATACCAATACAACAACCTCCCAGTTCCTGTTGCACACTCAGGTGTGTTGGTAGGCAGCCACTTGTCTCATATACTGTCCCTGGATGCAAATTCATCTCAAATATCTTTCTTTTGCTGCTTCTCTTACTTCACTGTGTACTGCATTTGCCAACTACTGATTTCTGGCTACATGGGGGAGGTTTTTTTATACACAGGGAGCTATCTACCTGTCAAAGATTTCCTCTCAGTCCCCAGGGGTGAGAGGATGTGAACAGCATGGCTGGAGAAAATAAATTGCTCAGGACTGTTCCCTACAGTGCCAAATCGAATACAGAAACACAAATGAGAGCAAATAGTGCAGCCAAATCTTCCCAGCACTGTGCTACATGGAATGTCTCTAGACAGGAGCAGGAGGAGACTTGACACCCCTGGTATCCATGAAGGCCAGGGACACCCCATCCTATCAAGTGCTGTTCCTGATTTAACGTGTGCTACTGCAATGCTCTTTGCCCTTCATTTCAGAAGCAAACAATACATGATGAAGCTTTAGTTTTACTTCCTGATATATCAGAAGAAAATCAAATCATTATATTTTTTCCTTGCAAGATGGTTTTAGGGGATTTCAGAGGACTGCATATCAAATAAAAGAACAATTTCTCTTCAAAAAGGGTATCTGCATACCATAGGAATTAATTCTATTTATGTGAAAGATTTTTGTTCATCAGCAGCTGGAGCCTATGCATGTTTGCTTTCCCAGTAAAGTGTTGCTGTCAGCTGCAATAAGATGATTGTTGAGTTTCCTTCTCAACTGCTGCTTCTGTCCTGTGTTTGTGCTACTCAAACGTGGTGCTGCTCAAGGGAGGTCTGGGCCCTCTCTGGGTAGCCATGTTCTGCAGCCAGCTCTGAAGAGAAAGAATGAAGGTGGAGGCCTTCTGCTAATATGGCTTTTTATTGCCTCTGAAGTGTTCTGGTTCACATGAAAAATAACTACCTTACCATAAGGTAAGTTTAGGAAATGTAAAAGAGCCTGGGTATGTTGCATAAAGTAGGTGGATTAATATACTGTACAATATTGTACTAATCAAGGATGTCTCTTTGCTAATGTAATTTTGTATTATTCATATTGCATATTGAATTTTCACTTTTCATATTGCAATTTGTATTTGATCTCATTATTTTACTATTCTAGACTGACATACTGTACCAGGGAGTTGTTAGGCTGAGCATTTGGTCTAGTTTTATTTTCTGATTCCTGCTGTTCCCTTTAGATGTGTCATTAACAAGACAATTTGGTGTTCTATATTTTCAATCATTCGTGTGTCTCAAAGGGCTCATTAGACCTCATTATTTGAAAGTGTGAGTGTGTAGTGTGAGACTAATAGAGAGATATATAGGCATATATGTTGTAGATTCATGGTATATGTTGGTATGTTTGAGGGGGGAAGTTAATGACTGAAGACCTGTATGTAAAACAACAAACTTAAATATATCATTGCTATTTAGTTATCCTTGAAATAAGGAGGTTATATCCTGAGTTCCCCCAAAACTCTAGCTACTCATGCTTAGATAAGTATGACTTGAATTCTTTAACTACAGATTCTTATGCATGACTGAACTGCTCCTCTAAACGCAGGTATGTGTGTATAATAGAAGTCAAATGAATGTATAAACAATTCCACTTCACAGCATGGCAGAATTACACAAGGCCTGTTCTAGGATCACATTGAATATTAGGAAGGATGCCCCTTGACACAATGGAATTTATATTGTGAAGGCTGCCAAAATCAACACTGAGACTATAACATTCTTGTGGCTGTTATTATTATTTCATTAATATTCTTTCTGGATAATAATTACTGGCTGTTCTGTTCACTTCTTTCCTTGATAATACATAGAACATTTTTGTTAAGTTAGACATTGTTGCCATGAGGTTTTTTCCTGGTTTGCCGAGCATTCATATTAAAGGAGAAATGTGCAGTTTCTTGCGCTTGTGAATATAAACACAGGACCATGTTTTGTAAACACTGCCCTTATTATCAATTCCTTCTCAAGGAGAAGGGGAGATTGAATGACAGCGTCCTTGGCCAATGTGGTGGGGAGGTAGGAATTCCATCCTCCAATCCACAGGCCTCATAGGAAATGTATAAAACTGGGTTTTTGTAAATAAACGTGGTCTTCCTACCCTACATGCCCGATGAACCAAGATCTGTCTCCCCAGTCTCATTGCTGGTCAGGCCCCGCGGTGATAAGACATCTGTACAGTAGTACCTCTCTTGTACATTCTCTGTGTGCCTCATTCTTTTTTCTTTCTTCTTTTCTTTTTTCTTTTATTATTTCATCCCTCATTCCTGCCATTGCAGGGCTGAAAGTTTAGAGCAACGTTTGTAGAAGGTAACCTGACTTCATTTAACTGGTTCTTGTGGCTCTTTGTGCAGTCTGGTGGATGAGTTTTTTGTAGTTCTGTTTCTTTTCCAGGAAAACATCCTGAAAGCCTAAGATGAGCCTGAGTTCTAATTACACTGAAAGAGGGATATTTTTATTTGAAGAAATTAATTCCACGGCAAGAGATGCTTTTTTTTTGTCACTACAGAGCTTTCTTGTTATGATAAAAATTACTCTTAAATGGCACAGATCCCCTGTGAGCATGAGAAACGTAAGGAGGAATTCTTATATGAAAATAGACCATTCATTTTAAATACTTTGGAAAAGTTAAAGAAAGACATACTCCAGTCAAGGACCTAATCAGTAAATCCCCAAATCTATGTAGTGGGGATTATTCCTACTTCTTAGATCAATAAAGTGGGAATTCTACACTATGAGCTTCTGCTAAGATCAGTTTTGGTCAAGAAGAAGTCACCTGCTCAGGAAGTGTTGTTCTGCTGCCCTGATTTCCTACTAGAGGAAGAAAATGAGCAGATCAGATCCTATCTGTTTTTCGATCTTCTGCCATTGCATTTATTACAGAAATGAAAGTATGCACCTGGGAAAGACTGGAACCAACACTGATTGCATTAGAAAAGAAACATTTTCCTCCATCACTGCAAATATATCTCCTGTGCAAGAAACTCCCTGGAGCTCAAACGCAACCCGAGATTCATCCCTTGAGATTGTGTTAGCCAGCCTACAGGTGTCTGTCACCTCTGCTTGCTCTCTGCTGTAAAACTGCATTTGTTCACTCGTGCCACAAAAGCAAACGTACTCTCATGTGCTTTGTAGGCACCTTTCAGTACTTTTGGCATGAGCTTGCTTCCCCACATTGCTTGTGGGCTTTCTGTGAGTGCTCTCCAGCAGCTTCAGGTGGCTGCATGTGTCTCCCCTGTGGAGGCAGAGCACAATGCTCAGGACAAGGAAATCAGGAAATGCTCAATGCTTGGAGATAGCTCGAGATCCAAACAGGATGGCTGCTCCTCTCTGCATGGGCACATGAGCTCTGCAGCACATCTGAGCCATGAGTGTTTGTCTCTCGGGATTGCCAGATGGGTACAAATCTGGGCTCTCAGGATCTGGAGTGCTAAATTTGTCAAGATAGCATTGTGAGAATATTAGCTGCTGGCTGCTAAACCCTTTGTTCACCAAGAAGGCTGCTCTTCACACTTCCTGATAGGCTCTGTGAGATGTTTGTCATTTTAGCTTGCCTTTTTTTTTTTTTTTTTCATTTCAGAATTTCTAACCATTGTTTATCTTGCCCAGGATTTAAAACTATATTTGCTTTAAGCTATGTGAAATAACATGAAAGTAAACAACATAAAAATCAACTCAGCAATTTAAACAGCATCTTCATTGTTTAAAACTGTCTCCATGTTTTCCCACTGCTGTTAAACATTTTGCAATATATATGGTCTTTTAAGAAAAATTGTACAAGTGTATTAATTTTTATTTCTAGTCCTTGAACATAAGATTTAGCCGTAAGTTTCCATCAAAGTCAGGCAAATACACTCCCCTGTGCTGCTTGTGCCAGGATGTACAGTACTATCAATTGGTTTATTACCTCTATTTTTTTTAGCTTTTGATTTCAGTCATAAACCCCAAAAGGAGTCATTAAGTTTTTTTCACTTTTATTCTGTATGCTTGGAGCAGTCTTAAAAATAAAAGTTTTAACCTAAGTAAAACTAATCTGAACATGTTTTAAAAATCAAACTAGGTCCCAGTTCAGCAGGAAGAATTTGTGGTCTTACAAGAAGTCCTTCATTCTGCACACAGACTGTCATTAATTTTAGGCTCTCATAATAATGGATAAGGTTTAGCATTCCACAAAAAACCAAGGATTGCTCTAATCAAAGAGTAGATCTAAAGCTGACCAGGTTTGAAGAGAAGTTTCTGATGTTAAGGTAGCTAGAAAGGTAAATTAATCCTCAAATTTAAATTAGATGAAGTGATGCACAATCTGAAGTTTTGTGACATATAAAAATTTCTGCAGATTAGAATAATTTGTCAGAAGACAGGCAGAAACATTAGCTTGCATGCATTTTGGAGGATGATAGGAGTGTGTCTATGATGATCATACTTCTCTTTTATGTCCCCCTCTGAAGTATCTTGTTTTTCTTGAGGTTTTCTTTTCCACTAAACAATACACATTTGTCAGCTAGTGTAAAATGGAACAGTTCAATTGAAATTTACATTTATGCTAATTCACACAGGTTCAGAACTAGCCTCATGTACCAGGGCTTCACATCCTTTGAAAAATGACTGCAATTTTTTTTTTTTTATAACAACAGAACACTGTTCTTTGGGCTATGAAAAACAACTCAGGCTTCAAACAACATTATGTTCAGTAAGAATATTTGGCATAGAGAATATGGTGTTGATTTCCCCTACCACAAAAGCAGTCTAACTTCTACAACAGTTCAAATAAATTACTTGTTAACATTTACAGCTGTTAACTTACTCATCCCATCACAACAGATCAGTCAGCTGGAGTGAAAATTCTGTTAAAGCAACTGCATTTAACAAGAGAGAAAAAATTAGTTCTGGAAAGTTGAAACATTTAATTCCATGCTGTTTCCTGGGAATGAACAACTTTCCTTGGCATCGGAGTCCAGTGAGTTTCCCCAGGCTCTGGGTGAGCACAGAGATCTGCCTGGACACTGTTCTAGCAGTAAGACAACTTTAGAAATAACTTGGTCCTGGCTCTGAATGGCCTGTCTGAAGGGGGGTGCAGACACACAGAGGGGCACTGGAATGAGAGCCTTGCCATAGGAGTTTTATTGGTTTGCTGTGTTTTAATTTGTGTGAAACGACCAGGATAGAATCAAAATAAGGAAGTGTCCATTTGATGATAATGCCAATGAAGTACAGTGTATTGTTCACCTCAAATATAGTTAACTGCTCAAACTATTCACCTTAATGGGATGCAAAAGAAAGACAGCATTCTCTCATGCTGATTCAATATTACTGCTTTTTTTTGGGGGGGGTCTACATTATGATCACTATTCCAAATATTATGAACACTGTACCAAATAAAAGATACGGTTCCACTGCATTTAGCTGGAAACAATTTTCAGGCTCTAATAAAAACAAAGAAAAAGAAAAACAAAGAAAGAAAAACAAACATGACTTGAATTCTGTCGATGCAAATTAAAAATATGTTAAGAAAAAATCTCTGGTGTTGGTAATGGCCTAATATAACAAGGTTATAAATAAATTGCTCGCTGTTCTCATGTATTTTTAGTAAACAGAATTGGGAATAGCACAACAAATCCCCAATGCCCAATTAAGGTCTCTTAACTAATTTAACAAATGCATTGTAAATGGGTAGCTGGAGATACTTTAAGTAAACATACATTTCACAGAGGAACTTTAATAGCCAAACACATGGAAAATCAGTTCAAATTCTTTAGCTTTCTCAATTGTCCTTAATAAATTAGTCATAAGAAAACAAACACAATTAAGAAGCACAATCATCATACTTTTTTTCTAAATTCAGATGACAGCATTTTGCTGTGTATTTCAAGAATGCCTTAACTGAGAAGTAATTTATAAAGTGTTCAAAGCTTCAGTGGAGTAATTTTTTTTTACCCAGGGTTGCAATTATTTTGATGTGCTTTGCTTGTTTTGCTTTCAAATTATTTCCAAATGAATGGTGAAAAAACCAGTTCACTTCAAAAATCAGAGGAGTTAACTCAGTGGCGAGCTAGCTCCGTGTCTGATTTGAGAAAGAGGCGCAGCTCTCTCCTGCTCTCCCTGGGCAGGACCACGGCAGCCACCTGACCGACGAAACGGAACATCTGCCTTTCCAGTGAGGACTGCCCTGGCATTGTGCCTGCACAAATTCTGTCTTTGTGGAGTCCCTGTAGGGAGTGCAAACTGTGCACCAGTTAAAGAGGAGTGAAGAACATGCACAGCCGCTGAGCAGCGTGTGTGCTGGGTCTGCCTGCCATGGGACTCTGTCAAGCAGGAAGATCAAGTGTAAAAAGAAGCAGCTGTGGAAAATCTACTCAAGAGCAAATAAAATTAGCTCAAGTTAAATCAGAAGGTGGAAAACAACAGTACAACAACAGTGTCTTCTTTTTCTGCAGCACTTAAACCAATAAAGTCGTAGATGGTGACTAAGTTTTTCACTCTCCTTCCCTCATGATCTTTTATATATTAAAAAAATTAGTAATATCCAAGCAGATGTATTTCATTCATGGTACTCTTACTCAAACTACATGAATGTAAATTAAAGAACAGGTTCTTCTCCCTTCACTGTGAAAACCTATCAACCTGGATTTCCGTAGGAACAACCAGACACATGATCTGCTTGTCCAAGTATCAAAAAGTGGCAGTCAGGATGTCTTGATCTACAGAAGTTAACATACTCCTCTCAGTGGATTTCTGGTTTATGCTATATGGGAAAAGTAAAGCAAAACATGACTTAATAATTTGGAAAGATCGGTCTCATGCGGCATTGGTTAGGCAGCCCCTCGGCTGTGATCAAAACTTCAGACTCATATATTTTTAAAAAATAGCAGAAAGAGTGAAAAAGAAGTACAAAAATGGTCCTGAAAGCTATATAAAATGCCTTATGATGCCAATCAAAAAAGATTGCTGAAGTGAGTTATGAAAACAATGAAAAATTACTTGATCAAACTCAAAAACCAATATTCTGGACAATTTCACAACCTAATTCAAAAGAGTTAGGCTTTGTAGTAAGATGTACGTAATTCTCAGCACTTTAAAAGACTTGACAGAATGTGTATGGAATAAAGAAATTCTTAATGCATTTAGGAAAAGTTATGTCCAAAAGAGATTAAACTATGAAACACCTACCAGAATTCCTACAGGCCAAATTCAGATACAGTTCTTTAGGCACTTCTTGACTTGAAGAACATCAGTAATTAAAGAGAAGTCTGTTAGGCTTCATTTGCACATGAAGGTGAGGAATAACTGCCTGCTTCTTCAGATTTATGCCTATACATAAGCGAACTTCAAATATTCTAATATTAAAAGGAAAAGCACTAAACATATTGGTGCAGCACATGTCAGAGTGCCCTATTGTGGTGGTGCATGTTCTTTTTATCTTTGATGTTGTATGTAAAGCTTGGTTCTTTGTACAATTCAGTTCTATGTACCTCTACCCCCCCCCTAATTAATATTCCTTTGTTCTCTCCTTCTCCCTCACAAGGGGATATTTTTAGACCTTACAGTTAACTGTCCATCACCCTTCCCGCCTTTGGTTTTCCCCTCCCAGTTCTCTGTGATTAGTCCGAAGTGCCTTTTCCCTCCCCTGTCTGCCCTAGAGACTGTATCCCATTGGCCGAAGGCGGTCAACCCCACCCCTTTCTCCTCCCCTTTTGTTCCCCTTAAAACTCTGTGCACGACCAGTGTCTGGGTCCAGATTTGGGCTCAGAGCTAGGCTAATAAACCTTCTCTGCTGCACCATTTCTGGGTCCTCCTTTTTCCTCTGCCTTGCTGCTCCAGCACATCCCTCCTAAGCCCCTTCAGGGACACAGAGCCCACAGGAGTCAGTTCTGCTCGCCCTGCCTGCAGACTGACCCTAGGCTGCGCCTTGTCCCAGTGCCTGGGCTAGCTCAGGGCGAGAGCCAGTGGCTCCAGGAGGCACTGCAGCAAGCGTCTGGCGCCCAACGTGGGGCCCTGACAGGGGCTTTTGTCTTCGAGGAAGACCCCACGGACGAAGTTAGTGAGGTCCGGAATAGGGCCGGCCTCACGAAGAAAAGCTCCTGGACGTCGCGCCGCCTCGGGTGTGAGCTGCCTCTTCGGAGGAGGTGCTCCCCGGGGAGGGGAAGGTAGCGCGCTGTGCTGCACTCCACAGAGCGTCTTCCCCCGGCAGAGGATCCCCCAAAGACCGACTTTCAGCACCCACGCCAGGGTGGTAAGTATAAACCCCCTTTTGACCGCAAGGGGTTTTTGGTGCAGTTCCGTGTGGGCGAAGCCCCCGAACTGTGGTCGCATGGCCCCGGGAGGTGGGTTTTGGGGCTCATCTTCCCGGTCGGGAGATCCCTGGCGCTTTGAGTTCCTTTAGTTCGTGTCGGTTTTGTTTTGTTTGGGGGGAGGTTGTGTTTTCGGCGGTGTCACGCCCCGGTGGTTTTGCGGTTGTAGGGAGTGTGTTTTTGTTTGCCGGTTTTAAGTGCGTGGCAGTTTAATTTTCTTTTGTGATCCTTAGTTTGGTTCGGTCCTGGGAGTGTGCGGATTTTAACATCTCGAGAGAATGGGTGCCTCTCTGAGTTCCGCACAAAAAGGAGCCTATTATGTTTGTGTTTCTATGTTGGAGTTAGAGAAAGTTCAGTTTTCTAGTAGTTGTTTGAAAAGGTTGATCAGGTGGCTTTTCTTGCACTTTCCGGCTACTACGGAGGTGACAGTTCGCAGCTCCCGGTTTTGGGAAGCTGCAGAAAAGAAATTGGTTCAATTAGGCAATTCAACAGAAAAAGAGGCTCAAAAGTTTATGTTTTTAATTTCGCAGCTAAAGGCTATCACCAAGAGGCAAAAGGTGCAAGAAAATCCACCTAATAGACGAGTTACCCCAGTTCCCCTCCACCCCAGTACCAGCCCCTCTGTCCCAAAGAAGGGAATTTTGAAGAAAGCAGCAACCCAGAGGGCTGCTAGCCCAGGCTTTTTTCAAAATTCTCGATCCCCCAGCCTCAGCAGTCTTGGCCGGACTGCTGGGGACTCCCTGAGACGCCCTGGCCAGGCAACTCGAGGATCTCTCCTTCGCCCTTCTTCCCCTGCAGTTAAGCCCAAGGTTAAATTTAATTTAAGGGAGTCACAGGAGCCACAAGATGGCGCCTGTGCTCCACAAAATGGCGGCAGGTGGCCCTCGTGGTCGGCACCTTCTTCTTCCCAGAACCCCCTGTCCCTCCCCCCACCTTCCCCTCAATCCAACCCCTTCCTATTCCCCGCCTCTCCTTATTCATCCAACCCCTTCCTTTCCCCGACTCCTCCCACAACCCCTCCCTCATTCCGAAAATTCTCACCCTCTCGTCCCGCCCCAACTCCTCCCACAACTCCTCCTACCACTCCTCCCACCTCCCGGAAAGCCCCTCCCACTCGCCCCACCCCTACCCCTCCCATGACCCCTCCCATTTCCCACGGGGCTCCACCCCATTCCCGCCCCGCCCATTCATCCACCCCTTAGGCAGAGTCAGCTGCATCTCCCCGCCCCGGAAGGAGGCCATCTTGGCAGGAAAATTCCCACGCTCTCTCTTCCGGTTCCCACGCTTCGGAACCGGAAGATAGCAGCGATGGGAATGAGGAAGTTCACCTCTCTGCAGCGCCGGTCACCTACAGAAAAACCCGAGGTGGTGACATCCAAAAAGCAAATTGGCATCCATTTTCACAAAATATAATTAGAGAATTATGCAAGGCGCACAAAGAGTTTGGCAGAGAGAGCCAATACTTCCGTGGCCTCCTAACTGCGGACTTAGCTGGGGTCACAGTAATACCTGCGGATCTTAGGCAACTCTTTGCTTGTTTGATGAACGGCACAGAGTTCACCCTCTGGGAAGCCGCCTTCAAACAAGCACTGAGGGAAGCCATTCCAACACTGCCATTTCCAGCAATAGATGAACAGGGGAACCCCCTCTCTGTTGAATTGCTCAGCGGAGAGGGCTCCTTTAGTTCCCCTGATGCGCAAGTTCTCTTGATTCCTCCCTCAGTTCTCCCGGTCATCAAAGACATTGCCTGTAAGGCATTCCTTACACTGCAGCCACACGCACCTTTACCACCCTTTACCACGATCAAACAGGGACCATCAGAGCCCTTTGTGGACTTTGTGGAAAAACTCTCTAGGGCTCTAGAAGTGCAAGTTCCGGATGAGAGTGCTAGGGGAAAGATCAGGGACAACCTTGTCTTTGTAAATGCAAATAACCTTTGTAAACAGGCCATTCTAAGTCTTCCCCTAGACCCTCCGCGCACTCTCCAGGCAATGTTACAAGTCTGCCAGATGAAGGTCCCTTTCCTCGCTCGACAGAACCCACCTGCTCCAGCTCCACCTGCAATTCCTGCGAGGACAGTACGTGTGGCAGAGCGTCCCAGTCAACGCTCTCAAGTGCAAGATCATCCCACTCGGCGTGGATGCTGTTTCTTCTGTAAAGAAGAAGGTCACTTCGCGCACGAGTGCCCAAAAAAACCAAGAGGGAAAAGGAATCCCACGACACTGCCGGGAACGCCGCAACCTTCCCGCAGTGACCCAAAAAACTAAAGGGGGAGCGCGGGTCCACCCGGCGTGATGACCCCAACAGGGTGGACCACAAAGGGGGAGATGTCTTTGGGGGTCGCTGGAACGAGACAAAACCACCGGACTGGACCTTTTTAAATCCTGCTTGGGACTCAGCTATGCCGATATTGACCACCTCCTCTCTCTTAGAACCCTTCAGGTTACACCTTACCAGGAGCCTACATCTTCGGGATCGGGCTTGGCATCAAGTCACCCTCAACCCGAAGGAGCTGAGGGACTGGCCGCTGGCGAGAGGAGGTAAGTTCATCGTCATCGGCGACTGTAAACATACTCCGCAAGACATTGAGGTGCTCCCTGGGACACTCTATAACAATCCCAGGGCCCTCATGATCTGGCTGCGTACTACTCATCCCCCAACATTTGTCCCAAAAGGACAAATTGTTGCACAGGCTCTTCCCTACGGGGATCCCGAGCATTACACCCTCTCAGTGAATACGGTGCATCGCGTTACGACACAGAAGCCCATCATCATGTGCAAGATGATACTAGGGGATGAATCAGTAGATACACCATTGCTTTTCGACACAGGGGCAGATGTGACGATCGTCCCTATCAAGGACTGGCCATCACACTGGGCCTTGGAGGACGTGCCTGCAAACATCCGAGGTGTAGGTGGGTTTCAATCGGCAAAACAATCAAAAAACGTGGTAAAATTCGAGGGACCAAAAGGACAGTTGGCTTCTACTCGTCCTTTTGTTTTAGATTATGAGCGGCCCCTGTTTGGGAGAGATCTCATGTCTCAGTGGGGGATCACAATTTGCATTCCAGACCCTCCACAGGATTTTTCAATAGCGGTCACTGAGAAGCGCCCGGCCCTGAAACTGAATTGGAAAACAGATGAACCAGTCTGGGTCGAACAGTGGCCGCTGTCCAAAGAGAAATTGAAGGCGCTTGAGGAGCTTGTGGAGGAGCAGTTACAGAAGGGGCACATAGTAGAGACCAACTCCCCATGGAATTCGCCAGTTTTTGTCATTCGCAAGAGTGACAAAAAACGATGGCGCCTCCTCCACGACCTCTGACAAATTAACAATGTGATTGAAGACATGGGGTCCCTGCAACCAGGAATGCCGTCCCCTGCCATGCTGCCCCAAAATTGGAATTTGGCTGTAATTGATATTAAGGATTGTTTCTTCCAAATTCCACTACACCCGGACGACGCAACACGTTTTGCCTTCTCGGTTCCCTCCATCAACCGAGCGGCCCCAAGGAAGAGATATCACTGGAGGGTCCTCCCCCAGGGGATGAAAAACCCTCCAGTGATGTGTCAGCAGTTTGTCTCTTCCTTGCTGCACCCTGTGCGCGCAGCCGCGGAGGGGGTTGTCATCCATCATTACATGGATGACATCCTCGTTTGCGCGCCGACGGACGATGAACTGTCACGAGCGCTTGACCTGGTAACGAGTTCGTTAGTTGCTGCAGGGTTCGAGCTGCAAGAAGATAAGATTCAAAAGATGCCGCCTTGGAAGTACCTGGGCCTGGAAATCGGAAAGAGGACCATTGTTCCTCAAAAATTGGACATTCGGACCACCATCCGTACCCTTGCCGATGCCCATCAACTCTGCGGTGCTTTGAACTGGGTAAGACCCTGGCTAGGTCTGACCACCGAAGATCTGGAACCCCTTTTCAATTTATTGAAAGGGGGAGAGGAGCTTAGTTCTCCCAGGGTACTTACTGCAGAGGCAAAAGCAGCGTTGGAGAAAGTCCAAGAGGCAATGTCGTCGAGACAAGCGCACAGGTGTGATCCCCAGCTACCCTTCAGGTTCATCATAATGGGTAAGCTGCCACATCTCCACGGGATCATCTTTCAATGGGACACTATTACATCACATGACACCAAGGGCCAAGGCAGAGGAGATCCTCTTCTTATTATAGAGTGGGTCTTTCTCAGCCACCACCGGTCCAAGAGGATGACACAGCCGCAGGAGCTCATGGCTGAGCTGATGCGCAAAGCTAGAACGCGGATGCGGGATTTGGCCGGCTGTGACTTCAAATACATTCACATACCAATTAGTCTATCAACGGGCCAGATAACCAAACCTATGTTAGAACACCTGCTTCAAGAAAATGAAGCATTACAATTTGCTCTAGATTCCTTTACGGGACAAATTTCAATTCATCGGCCGGCCCACAAATTGTTCAATTCGGAAGTAACCTTTCGATTGGCATTAAAGAGTGTCCGGAGCAAGAGACCCCTTGATGCTCTGACCGTTTTTACTGACGCGTCCGGGGCTTCTCACAAGTCAGTCATGACTTGGGAGGATCCCAAAACTCGGCAGTGGGATGCAGATATTAAAATTGTTGAGGGCTCTCCTCAGATTGCCGAGTTGGCCGCTGTCGTCAGGGCGTTCGAGAGATTTCCCGGACCCTTCAATTTAGTAACCGACTCCGCGTATGTTGCGGGGGTGGTATCTAGAGCTGATCAGGCCGTGTTGCAGCAGGTGTCTAACCCAGCTCTATATGAGCAGCTCTCGAAGCTAGTCAAGCTTGTATCCCACCGAGAGCACCCCTTTTATGTGATGCATACGAGGTCACATACTGATTTGCCTGGGTTCATTGCCGAGGGAAACAGGATGGCGGACGCCCTCGCTGCCCCAGTGGCAATGGCCCCTTTGCCTGATGTTTTTGAGCAGGCAAAGCTCAGTCATCAGTTGTTTCATCAGAATGCGCCTAGCCTTGCTCGACGTTTTCACCTTACACGTCAGCAGGCTAAGGCGATTGTCGGCTCGTGTCCATCCTGCCAGTCCCACGCTGTGCCGACATTGCATGCCGGAGTTAACCCCAGAGGGTTAGAGAGCTGTGAGCTCTGGCAGATGGACGTCACCCACGTTACATCGTTTGGGAAGCTCAAATACGTCCACGTATCAGTAGATACTTTCTCCGGCGCTGTGTATGCCTCTGTGCACGCAGGGGAGAGAGCCCACCACGTCATCCAGCACTTGATCCAGGCTTTCTCTTTCATGGGCATCCCCAAGGGGATCAAAACTGACAACGGCCCGGCGTACACATCCAAGGAGCTTGCAGACTTCCTGCAGCAATGGGGAGTGGAACATAAGACAGGCATCCCCCACTCCCCCACAGGCCAGGCGATCGTTGAGAGGACCCATCAAAACATCAAACGGGTCCTCCAGCAACAACAACAGGTGTTGAAAATAGAGACACCCTCCGTCAGATTAGCCAGGGCTTTGTATGTTATTAACTTTTTAAACTGCTCCTTCGACAACCCCAACCCGCCTATAGTTAGGCATTTTCAATGTAACAACGACTGGAAGGTTGAGCGCCACCCGCCCGTCCTGGTAAGGTCCCCTGATTCGGGAAAGGTTGAGGGTCCCTTCTCCCTAGTGACGTGGGGGCGTGGGTACGCCTGCGTCCTCACTGATAGGGGGTTGAAGTGGATCCCAGCTAAATGGGTCAAGCCGTATATACAGAAAAAAAGAGTGAGAGAAGGAAAGGTCCCACAGGTGGCCTCGGCGGCCCCGCGCCGTTGAAAAAAGTGTTCCAGGACACCCCCATTGGACACCCTTTGGGAATGGGACAATGACTCCCCCTCAGCTCATTTTTATGAGATCTCATGATTTCTGTTTTTAAGCTTGTTTTCTAGGTCCTGCCCACCTCGATCAAGCATGCAGACTGCACGGTTCCTCACCGTGATTGCCAGCCTTCTGATAGCCAGCCAAGCCTGGATCGTGCCACAGCCCGCTACAAACGTGTGGACCATGCTGGCGCGATCTCTAGGCCAAGACCATATCTGCCTGAACCAGGCCAGTGCCTCGGACCCGATTTCTTCCTGCCTCGTGGGGATCCCTTTTCAAAAACACGAGTTGCCCGAGAGATTACTGTACTATGCCCGCCGTTTGGATAAAATCAGACCCCGAGTCAGCGCTTTTATTAGTTGGAGAAATTTCTTTTTCGGTTTAGAAAATTTAAAAGAAGAACCCCAGGAGCTAGAACTCCTTGGTTCGGCCAAAGCCCCGTTTTGTGTTCACTTTACCAATTCGGCAAATGCTCTTAATCCCAGAACTAAGCACCTTGTCCAGGCCAATTCGCTATACCATGCTAGATCGTGGTGCCGAGGAATCACTAGAGGAGTACTCCCCCCCCAAATTTATGGACACCCCAAAAAACTACCAAAAGGAGTTTTTTTGATTTGCGGGACCCATGCTTGGGCAGGCATCCCCTCCCATCTTTCAGGAGGTCCGTGCACCTTAGGGAAACTGGGACTGTTCTCGCCCAACAAAACCCAAATTATGAATTGGAAACAAAAAGAAAATGGTGCACAAAAATCGGCAATCGCTAAAAGAGACCTGAAGAATTTGGACCCGAACTGCGATTCGGAAATTGTACATTGGAGCAAATCTAAAGGAATCGCAGTCACTATTTTTGCCCCCTGGGTTTCCATTGCAAAAAATATGGGGGAATTGGCCCATTTAGAATGTTGGGTGGCCAAACAGTCGAGGATAACTTCCAATGCCCTATACAACCTCCTACAAGATGGGGAAGTAACGAGGCAGGCCACCCTACAAAATCGGGCGGCCATAGACTACCTCTTGCTCCTCCACGGGCATACCTGTGAGGAGTTTGAGGGTCTATGTTGTTTCAACTTGTCAAGTCGGGCCGAGGACACCAAACAGATCTTGAAACAAATGCAAGACATGGTCGGGCAGATAAAGACTGAAACATCAGACTGGTTGAATAATATCTTCAAGGGCTGGGGGCTGTCTGGATGGGTGGAATCCATCCTAAAGACCATTTTATTATTTGTGTTCATTATTTTCATTGTCCTGGTGGCCTTCGGAATAATTAGGAGAATGATTTTTAAATTGATTTCCAGGGCCACAACTTCCCCATCTCCGGAAATCAATCACACAGCAGTGTCGGCTGACGTTGAGGAAGCGGGATTTGAAGATTCCGAGGAGGTGCTGGAGGAGTATGAGGAACCAGAGGGCCCATGTCGTCTGCCCCATGACCAATGGCCAACTCAGCAGTCATACTTTGCTGAATGCTACCCGGAATCTGAGTACCTTCCCGACCCACCGCGATTTTTTTCGTCTTAAGTAAAAGAAAAGGGGGAGATGTGGTGGTGCATGTTCTTTTTATCTTTGATGTTGTATGTAAAGCTTGGTTCTTTGTACAATTCAGTTCTATATACCTCTACCCCCCCCTAATTAATATTCCTTTGTTCTCTCCTTCTCCCTCACAAGGGGATATTTTTAGACCTTACAGTTAACTGTCCATCACCCTTCCCGCCTTTGGTTTTTCCCTCCCAGTTCTCTGTGATTAGTCCGAAGTGCCTTTTCCCTCCCCTGTCTGCCCTAGAGACTGTATCCCATTGGCCGAAGGCGGTCAACCCCACCCCTTTCTCCTCCCCTTTTGTTCCCCTTAAAACTCTGTGCACGACCAGTGTCTGGGTCCAGATTTGGGCTCAGAGCTAGGCTAATAAACCTTCTCTGCTGCACCATTTCTGGGTCCTCCTTTTTCCTCTGCCTTGCTGCTCCAGCACATCCCTCCTAAGCCCCTTCAGGGACACAGAGCCCACAGGAGTCAGTTCTGCTCGCCCTGCCTGCAGACTGACCCTAGGCTGCGCCTTGTCCCAGTGCCTGGGCTAGCTCAGAGCGAGAGCCAGTGGCTCCAGGAGGCACTGCAGCACCCTATATCCTGAAAGCTGTGCTTCTGATGTAGTTCATGCCTATCTAGAGAAGCTGAAAGGATTTTTTTAATAGACTTTGGTAAACTGGATTTGTTGGTTGGGTGCTGAAGACAAGATTCCTTGAAAGAAGCTGTAGCTGCAGCAACAGCAGGAAAAATTAATTTATTTTCAATATTGCATTGGGCAAGACATGGAGAACATGAAAGGGACCAGCTAGAAAGGTGGGCAGATGGGTTGCTGCTCTTTATCTAAAACAGTTCTGCCATTGTTATATGAACTTCAAGAGTTTTTCTGAGGGAAGTTCCACACTACTGGCAATATTGCTGAGGGAAAGCACAGTGCCTTCTGCTGAAATTAAAAAAGTCTCTGATGCTGACAGGGAACAATTAAGAAACCAGTTGTGATTTTCAGTTTTCATCAAAATTCAATTTAAAAAACCACAGGATGGGGTTTTGTCTCAAGCCTGTGTTTGCAGTAGCTAATCCAACACTAAAGAGAGATGCATTGGATTATTCAAGTTTAGATGAAGATGGGAATGCAACCCATAAGAGCATTTTTAAACTTCCTCTCCACAGACACAATGAAGTGTTTTCCCAGCCCAGTTTGAGAAGATTGGGAACTGGTTTTACTCTTAGCTGTCAGGTCCCTAAGCCTCCTGACCTTAAACTGGTCACTCTGTTGCTAATTGTTTTATGTTCCTATTAATGTCGAATTAACAAACCCACTAAAAGCCAATATTGTTAATGGAAAGATTTAACAAAACATAATCAAAGTATTTCCATTAAGTTAACATTTTTGACTTTTACTGGGTTATCTTAATAAGGCAGTCTTATGAAAGGACATTTTATACAAATTGAAATGAAGCCCTAAACCAACAATGAATGGTACTGGCCCATTCCACCACACAATGACTTTCCCTTGCCATTTTTCACACTTGTGATTCTTTGCAACTATGAGGACTTGTGTAGGTAAAATTTGCCCTTTTTCCACACCAGAGAAAAAAGTCTTGCTTCCTTTCTGTATTTCCAGTTAGTGGTTTGTTTTGCATTTGGTGTTTTTTGTTGTTGTTGTTGTTGTTGTGGGTTTTTGTTTTGTTTTGTTGTTGGGTTTTTTTGGTGTTTTTTTTTTTTTCGCCCCACATAGCTTCTTCTTTAATTAAAATGCATTGGCTGTGGAAAATTAATTGATAAATAATAACCTGTGAACAGGTTAGGAGGAAAGAAAATTTTTCTCTGCCGCTCCTCTTGTGACCTACACGAATCATAATAATTCCACCTTGTTTTTTTTTAGTCCTTTGTCATTTCTCAGGTTGTCAACATGACAGTAGTTATGAAAGTGATTTTGTAAGATGGACCAGACTCAACCCAGCAGAACACACTGCAGCACACTGTGAGAATCTTATCCCTCCAGGATATTTCTCTGAGATGGGTGATTCTCTAAAGGGCACTCAAGGGTCTCTGTGAGCAGCCAGCCCCAGAGCCTGGCAGACACTGATGAGCAGAGAAGCGTTTGAGGCAGAGCTGTTCTCTTTCCCCGTTAACTCTGCAGTGCTAAGATCAGGCTGCTCTTCCCTGTGCCTCGCAAGACAAAGCTTAATAATGCCAGATGTCTGCTTAATTAGTTTGGGGATTTTCCCTGAATCTCCTCCACAGAAAATCCAGCCACTGAGGGACAAACTAAAGATTCACACTTCTCCTGTTGCAAGCAGCTCTATGGTATCTACCACATTGTCATGCAGCAAACATTTGAATGGCCCATGTTTTCAAATACTTCCTCAGGCAAAATATTTCATAAAAATGAATAGATTAAGGTGTGTTATTTGCTCCCTGATTCTGAGGATCAAACCAAATAAAATAAACAAGTCGATTTAGGCTGAGCCATAGGAATTTGGCATTAATTCTGTCCCTTAAATAGATATATTGCAGTGTTTTCGATACTGCTTCCAACTTTAGGTGTTGAGAAATACTCTCTGAATCAACTGCAAAGAAAGGGGCACAGTCCAGCTCTCACATTCTGTACAAGAAGGCAGTATCTCAAGTTTTTGAGAGAACTGCGGTGTGTAATTGAATGGAGCATGTCTTTAGTGACAACTGCCTTTTAAAAAGAAAACCATGACAGCAAACAGTCATGAATCATGTGGGAAATCAACCTGCAATTTATTTTCTTTTCATTATGTTGAATAATGTAAAATTTACACTGAGGCAATACAGATGGAAAGTTTACCACTTGTACATTGATAACAGAAATTTTATAAATTTGTATTTTAAAATGTATTTTATGTTTTCTTTAGAATCAAAAGATGATTTTGAGTAATATCTTTTCACTGGAGAAGACATAGAATTTGACCCATCTGACTTGTAAATAGCTCATTTCTGCTTGAATGGTTTTACAGAATGAGAGAAGACAAGATCTCTTGCTAATTTATCCAAATCATAACTACCCTGGATTGCTAGAAAAGAAGATGATTTCTCATTTGTACTCTGAATTTCATGTGACTTTGGCTGCGAGGATGAGAAAAACTCGGATATTCTGTTTGTCATATAAGACATCTTTGGTGCATAGTAAAGAAATCGATATAAGTTGACTTTGAGGAGTTTACAAGATTTTAAAAGTGGCCTTGTGGGCTTGTTGTAGTTTCAGAGCAGTAGACACATGGGGTGTCATGCAACCTGCAGGCTTTATGCTAGCCATAACTCACTGAAGTGTGTATGGAAGAGGATAATTGTGTGTAAAGAAAAATACAGCACTTGCAAAGGACAAACTGCACCAACATATATCCCTGCATGGAAGTATTACTTGGGAAAAAAGGAGGCCCATTTACTTGTCCAGTATTTCTGAATTAGTACCAGTCTGTCTTCTTTTATTTTTTTTTATTTGAGCCCTTTCTCGCAAAGGCAAATAGTGAAGAGTCTTTACTTGCACATAAGGGAAGGAAATAATAAACACAGAGAAATTAATCATTGTGATCCACAAGATATTTCTCTGCACTTCTTCACCTGAGTCTTTAGTCAGCTACTCCTGCTCAAATTCACAGCCGTTGATAGATACCTATTTCTCTCCCAGGCAGAATCCTAAATCTGAAATATGTGTTTTGGTGGAATGGATGTGCTTGGTAATCATGCCGTGCTTTTTAATTCATCTTCAGACTTACGTGCAAGTCATGACAATGGTAGGTTCACAGTTACAAGGAAGGAAGGACTAAAGGGGGAAGAAAAAAGACAAATTTTCCTGACAATTAAATTCAGCCATTCTCAATCTTATGATATGGTCAGCCAAATACTTTTTGCAAACTTGAGGCAGGAGTCTCCTGGAAATTCTGTGCCTATGCTTCCTATTTCTTTTTAGGATGAGAATGACAGTTCATTTCTTTATGTCAGCTCTGTCTGTAAGAGCACATCTCTGGGTGAAGACAGTTATTCTTTTTCTGCTCAGTTTTCATATCTCTCCACTCTTGTTTGGGAGAGGAGAGGGTTAGAGAAAAGGAGGAAGAACTGAAATAGACCTAATATACTTAATGGAAAAAAACCCTCTAAAGCTAGAGAAACATCACAGAGAAGTAGAGGATTTTGGTACTGTTTTAAAACTGCTGGTTTAAATACAGTTAGCTTTAGCTTTTGTTTTTAAACACAGTATTTCCCTATGCAATATGGTATTGCTGTATTACTTAATGAATTAAGAGATGGACTTATGTAAAAGTGGTTTTTTTTTAATAATATTATTAAAGTTCCCAGATGCACACAATAAAAGATTAATTTCATTTTGGCTTTCTGCAGGGAGAAGGATATGATTATATAATTCCAGTTCTTTTTCTCTTCCCTAATTTCCACATGCTGGTGCTTCTGTTTATCCTAGGTTATTATGGAAGGTGCTGTGGGAAATTTATGGTAATCAGGCAAATGAAGGGTTTAGAAATAGAAGGATAATTGGCTAAAAATCACTGGTAAAGAAAGTATGAAATAATCTCAGTGTTCAATTGGTGAGGTAGGGCTACCAGATTTCTACAGCTGCAGTCTCAGGTGCAGGACAGGGAGTCAACCCTTCATGCATTCTCATCTTTTGCAGTTAAAGGAAGATCATGCATAATTGGTACCTGCACTAGCTTCTCTCCATCATCTGGCCTGAAGCTTTATTTCAGGCAAGTGTAAAGGCTCTGGGCAGTGTCTGCTCAGGTTTAGAGTGCTGTGTATTTTCTGAAGGCAGCACTGTATCCCTGCCTCCCAGACCGTTCTTCAGTCTGTGCACAGTCAGTCTCTCAGTATCTTCTTCCCTTTCCTCAGAACCCAGCCTGAAGAAACCTTTATTAATATTTAACTTATCCCTTCTCATATACTTTTTTCATTTTTTTTCTTTCCTCCCTGCCCACCCCCCACCCCCTGCCATGGTTTATTGTATTTTTTTTTACATTCCTCTTCTTCATATAAGTTTTTAACATTTCCTTATGAATCCCTACCAGGATTTGTCACTGTCTTTCTCTGTTTTCCAGGTTTTTTCTCATTCCCTCACTCCTTCCTTCACATTTATCTCTTATCTCCTTTACTTTATTCCTCTTTATAGTTCTGTGTCTTATTCCACTAGAAGTACCCTTATATTGCTCTTTACTCTTCCTCCTGACTAACTGCCGGTGTGAAAAACTTCACTAAGAAATAGGAACCAGTGCTTCTGAGGGCTCTAATACATGTCTGCTTTTTATAATCTTGAGAGAGAGAAAGCAACACAGAAATGTTGTACAGAAAATTGTTAGCCATTTTCTCAATGGGGAAGAATTCACAGCAGAGACTTGGACCTCCTATTTTGACATACCTGCCCACAAAGCAGACACCATGTCAAGATATCAGAGCCTGAGACTGCCAGGTACACCCTCACCTGTAAAAGAGACATTGGAATAAGCTGGGAACAATTCTGACGCAGCCAATGATCTACACATTGTTAGAACAAAGCTATGTGTTCTGCAGCTGCACTGCATGTTTTCCCAAATGCAGATGAAGATAAGAATAAGGCATTTAATATCTGCCCTTTTTTCTTTTTCCTGCACCACACTGTGGGATTGAAATGCTGATTGGAATTGGTCTGTTGACCTGAGATTTGCTGCAGCTGTGTGTCTCTGAGAGCACAAAGTTGTCAGTCCTACAAGTGGGGAAGGATTCAGTGGGGATTAAATGGCTGGGGGGTCAAAGTCAGAAAGAAAGGGCAACAGCATCTCTTGAAGATCTTCACAGCAAGCAGCACAAGGACCAGGGCTGGTGTAGTCGTGCATTTCTGTACCCGAGCAGGTGTTTCCATATAAGGAAGTGAAGCTAGAATTTTCTATAGCCTGCTCGCTGTAATTGGCTCAGTCCCAGCACAGACACAGTGATAGGGCTTTGGAAGTGCACCTCAAAGTCTAGTGTCCATCTCATTGGGCAAGGGGCCAAATAGCCCACCTAGACCATCGAGTATTAAAGGGCCTGCATAAGGGTACACGAGGCTTTTTGGGAGTGCCTTAGCCTGTGTAGCTGTGCTTGGTACACTGTGCTCGGCTTATCTCTTTTCATTTTGTAACGTTTATTATTTTTGCTGTTATTAAAACTTTTATTTTACAAAGCATATCCTGGGAAGCCGTCTCGCTATTTTATTAAGCCATTACTCCGCTGGCTGGACCCTTGGAGTTATCGGGAGAAATCTCGATAGGCTGGCTTGAAGGCAGTCTGCTCATCTGTCACAGGCTCCTGCTGCTTTAATGTGTAATCGTGCCACTTATGTCTGCACTGCTCTTGTTTTTATTCACTGTGCAGGTGTAAATCCATGTAAAAGTAAACTCAGTGCCACTGGGAGCTCTGCCATCAAACCCTCCCTGGGCTGCTGCTGTGTCTGCAGAGCCCAGTGGCTGTCAGTGCAGTGGGGTGCACTGCCCTACTTCCAGCCTGTCCTCAACAAAGGCAAAGGGAGCACCCCACTGGGCCTGAGTGCTCCTGCCCTCATCCACTGCTCCAGTGTGCAGACTGGGCAGGGAAAGGAAGCAGCCCAAGATGGCAATGGAAATAGTGTTCTGCTTGCTGGCTTACACCCTGTGAAATCTGGGACCCTCCAGCTATTGCTTCTTATTAATGTGTTAATTTCTAAAACAATACAGTAAAACAGGAAAATGTTTCTAAACCACACTGAAAATATTCTCTGAGCCACTGTATACTCTTGGGTCTAAATCAGCAGTATTGTACATTTCTCTGCCTACAGTCTGGAGATGTGCTGCAGGAATGTCTGTATATTGAAAATGTCCAAATATTTCCTAACATTCTTGTGACTGAAATGTAGTGTGAATGACATTTGTCAAGTCTGAGGTCTAGAAGCATGGTAATGGCTGAATCATCAGTCACTCCTTGTGGAAAGATTCACAGGAACTTATAAGGAGCAGAAACAAGTCTGATCTCTTTCTCTCTCTGAGAAAGAAATCAGACTTTTTTTTTTTTCTTTTTTTTTTTTTTCTCTAATAATACAGAACAACTGCTATTCTTCTGCTCTTCGAGAGTTACAAAAGTGAATCTATTGACTAATTTATAATTATTTCTGGATTTGACTTTAATATTTTTCTTGTATGTTGCCATGAATTTTCCTGGTTTGCTGAGCGTTCATATTAAAGGAGAAACGTGCAGTTTCTCACGCTGGTGAATTGTAAACACAGGACCATGTTTTGTAAATATTGGCAATGTTATGAATACTTTCTCCAAGGCAAGGGGAGGTTGAATGACAGCCTCCTGGACCAATGTGACAGGAGAGGTGGCGATACCCTTCTCCAATCCATGGTCACCTTGCCACAGGTATATAATGGAAAAATAAACTAAGGGCAGGTCTTCTGCCCTGCTGCTGTTGTTGCACCCAGACCTGTGTCCCCAGTCTGTGTTCCTGGTTGGGCCTCCACGGTGATAACTGGCGCCTATACGTGGTCAAGTTGCAAGCTAGTGAGGAAAGAAAAAAGAAGAAGAAAAAAAAAAAAAAATCTGCCTTCTACAGCTGCAAAAAGAAGAAACTCACGATGTTCTCAGAGGAACGATTGATGATGGAACTGCTCCACTCCTTTTTGTTGTCCTGTGACGCTGACTTGACCAGGAAACACGTGAGAGAACTGCTTAGCTGGGGAAAGAAACTTGGAATTTTTTATACTGCTGAAAAGGCACTTTATATTGGCCCATGGAGAACCCTGGGAAAAAGCCTTTTCTCTGCCGTCCTTGACGGAAACTCTAAGGCAGGCACTCTTTTACGGGCATGGACAACAGTCTTCCCACTTTTAAAAGAGGCTGGGGAGGACTTTGAAGTTGATTCTGGGCTTTCGACAGGAAGCAGGACTGGCTCCCCTGTGAGCTCCGTCGCTTCTGACGAGGATTGCTCTGCAGGGTTAGAGCCGATGCAGGAGACCCCCACCCCCATGTCGGGGGTTGGGCGCGCCCAGCGGGGTTTTTGGAAGGGCGGGGAAGCTTTTTTCGGTCCGCTCCCCGCGCGGTTTGCCGGGCGGGGAGCTGGGGTGCCGAGGGGGCGGAGCGCTCGGCCTCGGGTCCCACGCCGAGCGCGGGGGATCGCCCGCGCCGCCCCGGGCCGCCGTGCCGCGGCGACCCCCCCGCTGCCCGCCACCGCTGCGGGGTCCGCCCTGCAGCTGCCGCGCGGAGCCGCGCCGCCTCGGGCCCCCTGCGGGGAGCCGGGGGGGCCGCCGTGCGCCGCCTCCCCGGCCCGCCCCGCCCCGCCGCGACCTGCTCCGCGCAGGATTCGGCAGGCGAGCCCGGCGGGGACGGCCCCTCCTTGCCCCGTCCCCCCGCCGCGCCAAATGCTGTGCGCGGGGTCGCCGCCGCCGGCGGTCTGTGCGCTGCCCGCAGCGGAGCCGCCGCCGCCGCCCACCGCGCCGCGCCCCGCCCCACGCGTCCGGTGCCGGTCCGGCGCCGCGGGGGGAGGGCTGGGCGCAACGCTGCCCGCTGCTGCGGGGTCACCCGCGCTGGACAGCCCCCCCGCGCCGCCGCGCGGCACCGCCGCGCGTCCCCTCCGTTCAGAGGGGACGGGGCCGAGCGCTGGAGCCGCAGAGCTGCTGCCGGCTCTGGCCCCGGCCACCGACCCATCGGCTGATGGAACAGGAGCTGAAGGCTGTGGCCGATCGGCCACGCCCCCCTGCCCAGCGCGACAATCGCCCCCCCGCTCAGAGAGGAGTCTGAGCGAGTCACTGTCCCCCGCCCGCCCCCCCTACGGGGCCGGGTCGGCTGTGGGAGATGATAACGGGGTAAAAGCGTTGTCTGATGTGCACGCTTTCCCTGTCGTGAAATCGGATGAGGCTTTTAGTCCGCAGGTGAACCAGGCTGCTGACCTAAGAGAGCTGCTGCCTGAAGATGCAGCTTTGCCCAAGCCAGTTCAGGGAGCTGTGGACGTGGGTCCACAGCATCATAGCCATGATGACCCATCATGGGCAGTCCCGCTTCCCTTATCAAGGGACGTGGCAGAAGATGATATAAGCTTCACTGAGGCAATTCAATGGATCAGTGCAGAATTTGAGGATCTGATCTTTCCTTTTGTAATAAGAGGTCTTGCAACAATGATGCTTGAACCTCAACAGGTTTTTACCTTTGAAAGAAATTGGAAATTCCTAGCTGGACAAATGGCTGTCAAAAATAGCCACCTGCCTCGAGATGATCCCTTGTTTGGGGTCGGAGTTGACCTACTTATGGGGAGGAGTCAATATGATTGCCCTGATGTGCAAGCTGGCTTTTCTTTCAGGGTTTTAGGTTCGTGCAGATACATAGGGATATCTGCATTGATAAAAACCAAGTTATCCTTCTCCCCAAAGGAAGACTTCTTAGACATAGCACAGAAGCCAGAGGAAGCTTTTAATGAATTTATATCGCGTCTGATGCATTTTTTAAAGACGAGAGTCGAGGATGTAACTTTGACAATGATAATTTTGGAGCAATTAGCAAGAAGCCATGCTAATTCTGCTTGCCAGAGGCTCCTGGAAACCATTCCAGAGACTTCTAATATCCTGGAGATGGTCCAGACCTGTGCAGTTCTAAACACCTGTGATTCTATGGTGATGACCCCAACGGCTGCTTCACAGCCGGCAGAAAAGAGGCAGAATGATGGACATGAGACACAGGCAGATATTCAGCCTAGTGGAGAACAGGAAAAGGAGGCACAGAAAGTGACTCCCTTGTTTCTCTGCGCACAAGGTGTGGGTCCAGACCATACTGCAGAAACTTGCAAAGCAGTGGGTCATGCCGAGCCCACGCCAAGCCCGAAGACTCGGAGGCGAAGAAAAAGACGAAGACGTCAGGGGGACGAAACAGTTTCCCAAGCTCTAGAACAAGAGCAAAATTCTCTGGCTGGTGTACAGCCATCATCTCAAGTGTAGGAAGTGTTGATGTTGCCACATAGCTATGGTCAGTTTTCCTTGGACCTTGCAGTGGGTTTCTACGTCCACATCCTATGTTGCATGCATTCTTTGAGAAAAAGTCAATTGCTCAATTTGTGTTTTTTAAGTTCTCTATCCTCAGGTTCTGGGATCTTTGCCATGGAGGTAGCTGCTGAAAGTCTGCTGAGCTGCCTCAGGTGCACTGGACTGATCCTGTTTGATCCTGAAACCCTGTGCATCCTGTGCCACCCTAGTGCCACCCATCAGAGAAGCCTCTTCGAGATCTGATTAACATGGACACGGACTGGCATCCTCTCTTTTCCTATATGGCCTCCATAGAGACTTTGGATCCTGTGGAGCTGCTGGACAAGGACAGACTGAAGCAGTGTGATGCTGAGAGCCAGCGGACTGTTAATCATGGACTCAGAGGAATTGTTTGCTATGGCTCAGTTTTATGTATGGTAGCCATTGTGACCTCTGTGGGGAAAGTGCACGTTGTTTGGGGGTTGTGGTTTTGGGACAGAATTTTGAGGTTCAGAATTTTCAATTGAGTGGAAAAATTTTTCTTGGAATGCTCCTGCCTTTTGCACCGTATATTCCCTTGTATCTTATAAAAATTTAAATATATGAGGGTGTTGGTTGAATTATGTTAGACTATGCTCGAGATATTTTGAGCAGATTATTGCAAGGGGTTCAGGGTGAAACCCTGGGTAGCAAAGGCAGAATCAGACCAACATGTAGCCCTCACACCGTCACCTAAATGAAGGTCGGTGAACTTTATACAGGTTTTTTTTTCTTTCTTTTTTCCTGTCATAGAATTGTTCATTTTTCTTTTTTTGTTTTCTTTTTAATATACTTAAAAGGGTGAGATGTTGCCATGAATTTTCCTGGTTTGCTGAGCGTTCATATTAAAGGAGAAACGTGCAGTTTCTCACGCTGGTGAATTGTAAACACAGGACCATGTTTTGTAAATATTGGCAATGTTATGAATACTTTCTCCAAGGCAAGGGGAGGTTGAATGACAGCCTCCTGGACCAATGTGACAGGAGAGGTGGCGATACCCTTCTCCAATCCATGGTCACCTTGCCACAGGTATATAATGGAAAAATAAACTAAGGGCAGGTCTTCTGCCCTGCTGCTGTTGTTGCACCCAGACCTGTGTCCCCAGTCTGTGTTCCTGGTTGGGCCTCCACGGTGATACTTGTATGTAACCTTGACAACATTTTACAGAAGAAGACAGCATTAGTGTCCCTATTTGCAGATAGGGAAATGAAATTATAAATAAATAAAATACGACAAAGAAGAGCACATGAAAATCCTTCCAGTGGAAGAACTAGGCCAATGGCTGTTCTGGAGTATCTTAGGCATCTTCTGCCCCAGACCTGTTGACTCCTACAATTCAGTGGAATGACTTCTGAAGTGGTATCTAGCTAGGGAAGACTAAGGTTTTAACCTTATCGAATGAATTCTCAACTCTAAATTCTCAAGATATGTCATATCTTTGTGCATAAACTCCTGCTGAAACAATTGTCTGGGCAGTGAGGGATATGAGAGTTAATATATTAGGACATAGAGATAATTATTAAAGTTAAAGCAATGAATGCATTTACTCTTGACAGTTTACATCATCCATGAAGTGTGCTGTGATTTATTGTTCACACTGGTTGATGAGAACTTGTCCTGGGGTGACAGGACATTTTCATGCTTTGTATCCCAATCGTGTGTTTCTGTTCCCATGTTCTCAGTTTGTTTTGTCTATAGCTGAGCCCCTCCCCCGGCTGCTTGCTTTTGGCTTGCTTGCTGCTAGCTTTAGGCTGCTTTGCTGGCTTTGCTCTCTTGCTTTCTGCTTTTTGCTTGCTTTTTGCCATTTTTCTGCTTTTGTGTTTCCCCTTCTTTCCTTCCTCCCCTTCCCTGAAGACATCGGACCTGCTTCGGGCCCTGATTCGGGAACGTCAAGGGAAAACCCCCGGAGTCTGCACCTGAGAGAAGCTTTGGCACCCTCCCCAGCAGAGACTGCTCACCCTCTCTTGGACTGGTGAAAACATTTGTTGTCATCTCGGACTGTTTTTCTTGTGTTGGGGAGTGTTTTTTCGTTGTTTCTCAATAAACAATTTTTTTCCACTTTTCCTCTGAGGAAATTCCTCCCGAACCCGGTGGTGGGGGAGGGAGTTGTGGAGATTTTCCCCTAATTTTGTCCTAAACCAGGACAGAACTGAATATTTTAACTAACATTTCAGAAACTACACGTGGCAAGTTGATTTTCTTGCATTGACATTCTATGAGCAGTTGCTCATTTTCATTTAAATGTAACTGTTGATACTAGAATAAATGTGAAGTAGTCTGAAGAGAAATATTCAGAGTATGTCTTGAAAATATGCCCTTACAGTTTTATTTTTGCATAATAAATACCAGCATTGTATTCATATCATGTTGAAATTAATTGTGTGAGAAAGGTAATGGTAAGTATTTTAGTGCTTTCATAATCAGTAAGTATTACTGTCATTATATTTCATTACAACTCCATTAAAATCTAAGATATCTCAATACACATCTTGGCTTGGAGTCCTGTTACAGTGTTGAAAATGCTAGCTTTTCAATAATTTTATAATTGCTTTAATTGTATCAGACAGGGTTGTCAAAGATGAGAATTTATTTTGGGCCCTTTAATATTTGTGTGGCAAATTTAATTTGCTTTAGAGCATTCATTTTCAAGAGATGAGCACTCTGCACTTCTGAAGTATCACACATTCAGAAAAAAGCACACTTCATTTTGGTGTTCAGTTTGAACACCAAAAAACCCCCATGAAATTGTTCTTAAAATGCAGAGACATTTAATAAAACCCTCCTATCTCTTTCCTGGATTGGTTGGAAGTACCAAAGGAGTGTTATTAGCACCTCAGAACTTGTGCATTCAAATGCTAAAGAATGATACAGAATCACAGTCACAGAATATGCGGACTTGGAAGGGACCTGGAAGGAAGAAAGCTTCTTGGGGAGTTAAAAAAATGTTATTTGAATGATTCTAACAATTTTCTGAGGAATGGATTCTCTGTCCCTCTGTTTTTAAATAAGTTGTTTAATGATCCTCTTTCTGGTGATATTCTTCCTCTCAGTAAAAGTGGAAAAAAGCCCCCCTGCAACTGGTTAACATGTGGGAGTTAACAAATTAACAGGAAGAGGTGAAATTTGGAAAAAGAAACTGACTGAAAACATCCTCCTGCCTCATCAGCATGTAGCACTGGAGATCACTGTGCAGTGGGTGTCCAGTCAATTTCCTGATTCTGCAATAAAGCTCATTTCTGAATAATAATAAAATTAATACACTGCTGTTTTATAATTTGGTTTGCAAAGGCGTACTTTGCCTCATTGATGTCAAATCACTTCAGATTTAGAGGGTCAGGGAACCACGAAATTTTAGCAGTATTGATAATAAATCATGCTAGACAAATTGTATTGCAGTATTTGGAAAAAAAACAAACTAAATCAGTACATGAAAGAACCACAAGAGGTGTAGGAGGAAAATGTCATATTGGTACAGGGATTCCACTATTTTCTCCACAGTAGAAAATTTGAAACAATTTCCTGCCCCATTTTAAAGGAGTGCTGGGGTCTGCATTCCCACACAAGGGTGTTAACAGGTGGCACACATGTGCCCACTGTGCTTGTTTGTGCCTCCTTGTGCCCATTTTTCATCAGGTGCTGCAAGAACTATTTGTTGTCTCGTGAAGAAATGGCTACAGTAATTTTTTGTCTTTTAAAATTTTTAGTTTAAAATTAAATTTTTCTTATCTCAGAAAATATTGGGTTTGAACTCTGTCTTAGTTTGAGGGGAAGTGAGTTTTTTTAAGAGGCTGTTGTCAAACTAGTCTGTTGTCAGGTTTGAATGTTGGCATTTTTTAGTAGCCACTGAGGGGTTAGACACGCCTCTGAGGACACAAGGAGTTAAAAGCAAAGACTCAGAAAGTCTGTCTCTTTTAAGTTCTAGTTTCAGCAGGGAAACATCTCCTCTCCCCTGCTCAGCTTTAGGCTGAGCGGGGGAGGGGAGCCACGTGGCCAGGCTAAGGAGAACCACGCAGCCGAACTGAAGTAAGCTGGGGCCCTGGGTGGGGAAGAGAATGGACAGAACTGGAGCTGAGCTGGCCCCATCCAGGATGGAGGGGTGGAAAACTGTAGAGGTGCCTTCCGTGTCTTCCCCCCCACCCGCCCCACCCGCCCCACCCGCCCATCTGGGAGAAGGTGCCCAGCCGTGTGGGAGTTGCCGAGCCTGGGAGTGCCTGAGCCTGTGACCCTGCCGGAAGCCAGAAACTGTTAACCCTTTCTTGGCAGAAATAAACTTTTTTCCCAGACATTGATTCTCATGGCTAGTGGTTTCAGAAGAGAAAGAAAAACAGCCTGGGACCGAGATGATAAAGCACGATTAGAAAGAACCCGATAGGCAGAGAATTGAAGAAGAGTGTCTTCTGAGCTAGACTTTTCTTGCATAATGTTAGCCATAGACTGAACTCAAGTCTCTTTTGAACATAAACTGCAATTGGGTGGATGCAGCTGCTTCTGCTTTTGCTACAGTGACTGGCACTTTTAAGAGTAGAGCGAACAGAGAAGAGAGGGGGAGGGTGTGGTGGCGCCCTCTGCCCTCAGGAGAGACCTGCTTTTAGAACCCTCAGCCCCAAAAAAAAAATAGGGAGAGCTCAGCATGCAAGCATCCTTAAAAGAGCCCTATATGCAGCTTTTGCCCATAGACAATAGTGAGAGCACTAAACATAGAAAAGAGCGTGTCACCATAGCAACTTTCTCCAGACAGTGCCACAGGTGACATAGAAACACATAAGGGGTGAACCCGTGTTTTCTGAGGAGCAGTCTGTGGTGCGAGAGAGACTCCTCGCTTCCTTGCTAAATTGAAGATTAGGTTTTTTTGAGTGGTGATTGTTTGATTTAAAACCCAAGGGTTTAGTCTATGGAAGGTAACGTGTAGGGGGTAGAAATTGGAGGAAGAGAAGAAATGTTCTGGAAAGGTTTCATTTCTGTTTTTTGTGTGTGTTTAGAGTTTTCCTTTCTATTTCTGTTCCTATGTAATGTAATAAAGTTTTGTTCTCTGTTTTCAAGTTTTAGGCCTGCTCTGCTCTGTTCTTGACCACATCTCACAGTAGCTCATTAGGAAAAACATACACTCATGAGTGCATTAACATCTAGCCAGTACTAACCCATGACAAACTCATAAAGAGTTTTGGCATTACATGGTCTTTTAAAAGCCAGCCTTACTTGCTTTTTCAGTTGTAGATCTTTATTTCTGACAGGCTGCTGGCAATTCAGCTAGGATGACACACAGTGTTTGATATCCCATGACTAAAGCACATGCAGAATTCAGAAACTAGGCTAAATTAGGCTCCCAATTTTTAATGAATTTTGAATTATGCAGTTAATCTATTTGTGAGTTTTACAACTCTTTCATTCTGAAAGAAAAAAAAAGGAAAGAAATGCAAACAGACAGTCAAAAAATGATATCTAGTTATTGGGCCACATGTGGTAGAATGCTGAGATTTTATTTTCTTCTGGAAATACTACCTCTTATAAAGCCCATCCATCATATGTAATGAGGGCTGTCAAGAATATTTAGCTGAGAAATAGCTACTTGATATGCTAATGGTGCTCCCTTAGTGAATTCCTTTGGTTCTGCTGCCTGACATTAATAGTTTTCATAGTCTAATGAATGATGTGTGTAATAGAGGTAAGGCCACAGGGAATGACATTTTGAAACTAAGGGAAGTAGTATATATGTATTTTATAAATATGTGCATTTTTTATATATACACACATATACACAAGTATATACACTCACAGGGAGAACACAAAATTGCTTTTCCAAGCTAGATAAAATAAACACTAGGGAGAAACTACATAGATGAAGCAAATCTTTGATACTGACACTTGAAATTCTAAAATATCTCTATTCCCAGGACTTCATGAAATATCCAGGAATGTATATGAGCAGGAAGACTTCACTTCCACAGCTCTTTCTGACTCGGGTTTCAGAAACAGAGACCTTGTCCTGCAGCTCTTACCAAGGACAACAGCTCCTCTCTCCCAGCAGGATCCATGTGGGTGGGAAGAACCAAGAACCCCCAATAAACACCTGCACATGGGAATCAGGTCCCTGCTGCAAGGCTGAGAGTTGGACCCTCAGTCTAGGCTGCTGAACTCACCGTGCTGATCAGGACTTACCATTTCCTGGTGGAGTCCCATAGCTGTAACTCCCCTTGTCTCCTGTTTCTGGAAGAGATGGGGCATGGATGCTCGTCCAACGTCTGATGTTCCAGACCTGAAAACTCCCTTGTGGGCTTGTGTTTTGTCTGCTGTTTTTAACCACAAATTTTTGTGTGCTCCTTAGAAAATTTAACCATGTGGTGATGTTCCAAAGGCCCAGCAACCTCAGATTTTAGATACAATGGAGCTTTTGCTGTCCCTCCATGTCACAGGGGCAGATGTTTGCAGGATTGATCCTGTGATTTGCCCAACACCCAAAACTTATTTTTCTGTGGCTGAACTTCCTGCTGTCTTTGTCTTCAGAGCACCTGACTCTGGTCCTGGTCTCACAACCAGCTCTGGATGTCAATAATCACAGTGAATTAGGCATTCCACAGTGGATTGCTATAGGGTAGGGATTAAAGCCCTTGATGACAAAGAGACATAAACAAGAAGTGATTTGGGTTCACAGAGGATTGCTACTCCAACTCCAGTGCTGTCCTTCCAAACATATACCAGTGTTAGGCACTGGGGAGAGCGTGATGGGTGTAATATGAACTACAATAATTCTTCATGGATCTGAAAATGTGCACCCACAGCAATTGCTTTGTGTGTGGACATGCAATATACATTAGAATCCTAAAGAGGGATGAATCACTAAATGATAAAGTAGCTGTGTACAGGCTGCCACAAGAATGTTTCTTGTGTTTAATTTCATCTTGGGGGATACTTGTGTCATTTTTTAATACTTTTGAAAAGAGCAGAAAAATAAAATTAATGACAAAAAGATAAAATTAATGAAATCCATAGATGACATTAACTTGTGACGAGTTGCAAATATCAGAGACCCAAACCAAATTAAAAAGAGCTTATAGTATAGACCAAAAGTAACAGGCAAGCCTTAGAAGCCTTAGAGCCATTGAAAATTAAAGTATATCTAGAGAAAATTAACAGAAGAGAAATTCAGGAGGAGGGGGAGATCTAGGACAGCACAGCATTACCAATACTCAGGGAGATAACAGATCAGAAATTAGACATGATTTTGCATCTTAGCAGTGCAAAGTTAGGGAAGCATGTAGAGTCATTATACCATGGAGCAAAAAAACAAGGTTCTTTTCTGTGGTTTTTTAGATGAATATCTTCATTGGAGATAAATGTCTGGGCAAATTAAGTGAAGTTCAAAGACGAGCCATAGAGTCATTATTATAGTTGGAAGGATTTGCTTAAGATGAAAATGAAAAGATGGAAAAATGGTTTATTTGAGAGACAAGAGGAGATGAAACTAGAAACTAGTAATGCTGAATGTGCATGAACAAAACGAGAATAGTTCTTTTACAAAGGAATAAGAATGATTATGATTAAGAAAAAGCTGTTGGAAAAGTCTCCAGTACATTAAGATGTATCAGTTGGGAAGTAAAGTAATCAATGGAAACCTCATGTTAATGACAATGCAGAAAATTTCAAACTAGGCTTTTCCTCACTGGATATTTTACTCTGCTTTTTAGAGCCTTGTTGAGGCAGACAAGGGTCTGGGTTGGAAAAGGTCTCATGCGTGATTCTATCCTGCCTTCTGCAGGTGCTTGTGAACTATTTTTCATGGTTTCTTCCCACAGCTCTTTTCAGGGAGCTTGTGCAGATGTGAAGCCTGACTGCCTTGCTCAGGTTCTCTGAGGATTCCTTTGTCAAAATGAGGGCACTTTCTATTTTTACCTACAGTGAACAGACCTGATTTTTAGGAAGGTTTTGTACAGCAAGATCTTGCTTGCTTTCAAGTTTTCTGTAGGCCTCAGAACCAACAAAGAGCAGTCCTCGTGGCTTGCATGACTCACAGCCTCTCTTCTCCCTTTACCTTTAGACTTTTTGAGTTGAGAAACATCATCTGCAAGAATTCCAGATCCTAAATTGTATTTGGGTTCCTATTTCCCATTTAGATGAAAGTTAAGAGAGTTAGGAACTTGCCTAGCTTGTTCCCAGGCTTATAAATTTTCTAAATATTAGGGAAGGTTTCATAAAATACTGTAATATTATTTAAGTTAATTAGGTTACATATTCCCTATTAAATCTGTATCTCACACATAAATAATGGCAAAAGTATGTTCCTGTTTAAAAAATGTAATCATCTCTGTAATCTAATATGCTGAAAATATTTAACTATTCCCAGAAAGATTATTAATGATCTTACTTCATTTTTATTTGTCCTTCTACCTGACATATGGCACAGTACAGATGGTTCTGCATCATAGCATCTTTTTTTTGCTAAATTTAAATGAGTGCATTAATTTATACATAATTTCTACATTATACTTTGTCCCAGTTGAATTAATACTCAGGTTTATTATTTAATATATTGTGCAACAGAAGGAAACTGCAACAAGTGAGATATCTATCCTTTTCTTCTTTCTGACAAACTAGTGTCATAGTTAACTTCTTAAGGAAAGGTCCTGACATTAATTTTCCCTGGGTGCCAAGACAGCTGCCTTTCTTGCTGATTAAAATATTACTGTGAAGTTCTCATGTTCTCCTCCAAATCATTCATTCTCTTTTATGTAAGTATTAGAGAAGTGTTTGTCTCTCTCTGATTTGTGTTTGTACCAACCCAGCACAATGAAGTACTGTCCCTCGCTGCTGTGAGAAATATTTGTGTTTAGTTCAACTGTGATGTAAAAAAGAATGGCTGTCATTTGACTTAATGTGAAGTTGAGAGTGATAATTTTCTACACTGGATGCCTCTAAGCTCTTCCTTCAAATAATTTCCAGTATTTTCTTGCTAATACTTCTTGGAATTTCAATTGTCAGGTACAATGTAAGCGAAACGACCTCCCAGTTCCATTATTTATTCCACGATGTTGTTAACTGTTAGAGGCCTTTTTTCCCCAAACAAACATAAAACAGACTAACTTATGATGCAATTTAGCTGCAGCCTAAAAAGATACAACTGGTTCATGCTGTAACATATTTAATTTCTCAAGTGAGAAAAATATAGCTTTTGCTTTAAATTCAGATGATTGCATAAAATACACAATTAATCACAGATGGGTTACATGGGAAAACAGCCCCCATTGTCAGACATACTTTACATTTCCAGAGCCAAAGTGTCACTTGTAAACCGTTTAAACAGCAAGTCCCATATGCTGAGGTCTTGAAACTGTTCCCTAATGGAAGTTAAATGGAAAACCTCATTAATACCCAGAAGGGCAGAGGTGTGTATGAGAGATTCCCACTGGTTGATTTACTGTGGCACCTGCCAGGAGTATGGAAATAAAGGTGAGAGTTATTTTCAAGTACATGAGTAGAGAAAAGGTAAAAATTAGGGTACTCTGCTATCTAGGGGAATTTATACCATGCATGTTTTGAAGTGTTGGAGGAAGATACCCAGGCCCTGGGTTGGAAATCTCATTCATGGAATCAGGATAAAATTTTTTATTATTTGGTTCAAATAATAATAATAATTTGAGATGATCCTTGATAGTCTTTATTCTTTCAAGCACAGTAGGACAAAAAGAGCTGTTTCAGTGACCTTAAATATGAGAATACATTCCAAGTTAGGTCCTTCCTAGGACTACACATGGTGACCACCTGCTGTGGAGCAAGCACATATTTTGTTAAGAAGCCATTTGAAGTTATTCATCCTCTATTTGTGCTTACTTGAGGTTAATTGCATACATCTGAAAACTTACTCCAGTGTGATCCTCAGAGAGGCAGCTGAGTGATGCTCACCAACAGCAGGTGAACTGCCTATAAAACCCATTGATCTAAATCACACCCTTGGAGTAAGGGCAGCAGTGATATTTAGTTAAAAGGCATTTTTAACACTGCTGGCTTTTAAAACCACTGCTGAGTATACTCAGGGTACTGCATTCATCTGTTAAGTGGGTAGAATGCATCTGACTGGGCCAAAATCACAAATTTACATAAATCAGTGTAGCTACTCAATAACTTCTACAAAGGCTTGTTACTTTATATTGGTTATGGATTTGGCTTGACTTAACACGAGGGAACCCACTCGTGTTAATGACTGGCCTGGATGAGCCCTCCTAAAAGCCCTAAAGGACTCTTCTTGTTCAGTTTGTTCATCTGTATCCTTGTTTACTTTTCCTCCTGATGTTTATCACACAGGAGAATGTCATTAAAAGCAAGTGGCCAACACGTATCCAGTCAGTTTTCTACATCACAAGGTGCTAGAAAACTCCAGAAAGGATGCTGCAGTGCCAGCCCTCCCCCATCCCTCAGCAGCTGAAATGCAAAGCTCCAGTGAGGAGGTGAAGAACTCAAGCTGTACCTGATCGTAATAAGAATGAGAGCAAGTCCACACATGAACAAATGTTGACACATTTAATATGAAGAAAATACACTATTACAAAAGAAGTGTCATATACGGTTTCAGAAAGCAAACAAGCAAACAAAACTAACAGCACAGGATATGAATTTGGTATTGCATTCACAGCATTACTGTATGGCTTCCTAAACTAATTTGTTGTTACATGATGAAGAGAGAGGGGAAAAACTTCCTGTCTCCAGCATGTCACCTTTCATTAAAATTGTGTTTGTCTGAGATTTTGTTATTTGCAGTTGCTCATCTATTAAATTAGAAGTTTTAATTCTTCACAGTTTGTCACCTTTTTAATTCTGGTCTGTTGACACATACTTCTTGGCAATGCAGAAAGGCTTGAAAATGAAATTTAAAAGAAAATTAGGTGAGAAGGGGATAACAAACTGAAGCACTGGTTTTTTGCTTTTTCTCACTAAATGCAAAAAGGGCTGGGAGTCTCAGATGGATGGATAACAGTCTGATGGATTATCACCATGACATTCACATGCTTCTGTGTTTCTGATTTAGAAAGACCCACTGTCATGTTTCTGGAAAGCAGACAGTATGGTAGGCTTGGCTTAATTATGCTGAGGAATAGGTAATTCCTTTAAATCTCGGTTTATCTAAAGGAATGAAGTGTTTTGTTGGAGTTCACCTGCAATGTTCTTTTTTATGTTTCAGTGAACCAGAGTGAAGGTGGTAACAACATCCTGTATTGCAGGTGATCACATGCACCCTAAAACTTAGTATGTATTTTGAACAAATATATTACTTGGACTTATTACATAATCCAGTCAAAAGGAAAGGATCAATCATTTAGGGGATGTTAAATATAAACTATTACTTATGTAAATGTGCCATTTTAATGTTCTGGAAAGGTAGGGAAATGCAGCCAAAATCAATAGAATCTCATACAGAATTAAGTCAAATCCTTGAAAGACTTGTTAATGAAAGAAGAAAAATGAAAGAACATTGGAATTTACTTTAGCAACCTACATATACAGGGACTTTTCCTCTTTATTAACAAAACTGTCCAGTATGGAAGCTCAGTCTGTATTTAGCTGATTGTTTTAACTAATCAGCTGTATAGGTGGAGGCACAGATAGCCTCACAAATATCTTCTTGAATGGCATTTATTGTTTTCATATGAGTCCATTAATTTAGCTGAAATTCCATCAGAAATCACTGTTTCAGAGAACATTACACCATAAAGATATGCAACTAGTACAATTATTTTCTTAATTCAATACCTTAATGAAGACTCTGCTAAAATAAGGATAGCATTTGAGTACTGCTTTGCACAACCACTCTAATTACAACAGGACTTGTTGCATATGTTGAATTTCACAGGAGAGATTTTCTTCCACACTTACATGCATTTTTCAGTTAATTATCAGAGATTACAAGAACGAGGAAACTTGTAAAAGCTATGACAGAACCACGATTAAATTTCAGTTGTGTTTCTGTAAGCTTTCCATCAGACTGCAGTGTCCTGTGGGAACAATTTAAAGAGCTGCAGGCATGAAGAAGACTGGGCAGAATGCTGGCTACAGGCAAGGATGTTATAGAATACCAGAATATTCTGAGTTGGAAGGGACCCACAAAGATCATGGGGTCCAACTCTTCAGTGAATGGCCCATTCCTGGATCAAACCCACAGCCTTGGCATTATTGAACATATTCATTACCACCTCCAGTCCCACAGAGCCTCCTGTCTTTTCTGAATATCTTTTTGGACTTCTTTCCTGTTGTGAGGGCAGAAGGGTAAGTCTTTAGTATCAGCCATATGAAATAGGAGAGGCCAAAATCCAGAAGGAAACGAAGCTCTTCCTTTTGAGTTTGCCTGGCCTCGTCCTTTCCCTTTTGACCCACTCAAGGAGGAAACAGAAAAGGGAACCACAGGGTGGTGATGATAGTTCATTCTGATACTTGCAGTATTTGACTCCTTTGGAGCCTGCCTTCCCAGCATTGGCTAAGTCAGAGCTATTTTGTTAATCATAACATCACTAATTTCCTTTCCTGCTGATAGCTGCATGGTGGTTCTGCTGCTGTCACTCCACAGTAATGAAATGTCATTGCAGGTGGTACAAAATGTGGCAAAGTTAAACAGTTGGGAACAAACAGCCTTTTCAGCTACAGCAGTTCCATGGCATGGATTAATTCGAGGGGAGATTCCTTCATATTCTCAGGAACGTTCACCTCTGCTCCTATGCAAAGGGTGGTGCATAAACAGTCTGTGAATTCTCACTGCTTGGGCTTTCTGTGGGGACTGTGACAGATTTAGTTCCCCACCTGGCCTATCCCTTTCTCACTAACAGGATCTTTTCTAGCCACTGAAACCCTCTTCAAAGCAAGGTAAACCAGCCCAGTCTGCTAAGGCAGCCTGGGCCAGCTGCGTGCTGAGAAATGGGTGAGAGAACACACTTTGCACCCCACCTCTTCCCGAGCTCATGGGAGTGAGGGGAAAACAGGAGGAACTGTAGCCTAAGTCACAGTTGCTTCCCAAATTATCTCCCTGTGTGCCTCAACCCATATCTGTGTTGAGTGCAACAGCTACTTTCAGTGATTGGAGGGTAATTTCATTTAACAGATGAATTCAAGGCAACCACAATATGCTCTTGGAAAACTGGAGCCCAGAAAGCAAGAAAGACAGAAAAAAAAGGGGAGAAAAAGGGAAAAACACGCACCCCCAGTGTGTCATGAAATTGAAACCCAAGAATTATAATCCTAATGTTAATTCTCTCACCTCAAGCGATTTCCCAAGATATTTAATTTCTAAAGCAGTCATACATATGGCAAGGAATATTGTAGGGGAGAAATTCACTTCATTCCTATGTTAATTACCACAACCCAGAATTACTTCAAGTGAGTTTGAAGTGCTTGTTCATCATAGCAGCTGTAGGAATAATATTCCAGGGGACCCCATTTCCTCAAAAGTATTTCTCAGCAGCTTCTGAGCAGAGACAAGGCACTTCTAATGGTGCTGGGGAAGCCTCCTGGGCAGTTTTACAGAGCCATGGCACTCAATCTGTGCATGGAAGAATATTGGTCTCTTGTAAAGCAAATAAAACCAGGAAAAAGCTTATAGTGAGACAATATATCTTCCCCCCAATCTTCTATGCAGATCAATACAAAGAGTTCAAGTTGATTGAATGTAATTCTTTGCCCAGATGAGATCAAAACCATAAAAACTAATGCACTGAGGTAGTCACCCAGTCTTGCTTTAAACGTAAAACTTTTTCCCTTGTAATGAATTAATTAATCAGGCAATCTGGTTGGTATATAGGAACCATCATTTACATTCCCATTTGCAAAATGTGTGAGAACTTGTTACATAAATTCATGTATGATAACTTTTTTGAAGTTTCATTTTGATGGCAGTAGAGCTTGACAGTTCACTTTCTATATGCTTAGGTCAGAAATTACAGCCTCTTAAGGAATGCACTCTGCACAGTAGCTGAGTCTATGTTATTGTAGAAGCATTACTGCATGCCCCACATAATCCAGTAAATACAGAAGTTTGTCTTTAAAATATTGGTGAAAAGAGAAACAAAAATAGACAGAGGCCTGCTTGGAAAGCGTCCTACTTCCTCAGAACAGGTTCCATTAAGAATCTTATCTAAAAGCCCCCATTAAAAGCTTTTAGCAACAGAAGTGCCTTGTCTGGCCCCCTGAAGCCTGATGAAGCACCCACCAGAGTGATTTGTAGCTCAGGGAGGCACAAGCACCACAGTGGATGTTAATTGCCATCATGGCAAAGCCTCTGTCTCCTTTTTTTCCCCTATGGTTAACATTTTATGGGCAATGAACCACAGGAAATAACTGCTACTGATTATAATGAAAATGCTGAAACCTCCTAAATTATGGCATCAGGCAGGAGCAGCACTGATGTAATTACTATGTTAATGATAAGTAATATTTAAGTACTCCTGTGTGATTTCCTAGTATTTTTTAGTACTCCTCCCTGATGTCCTGTGGAGGGTTGAAGAGCTTTTGCCTTTCCCTGCTGGGTTCCCATGCAGAGACTCTGATAGCTGTGCTGTCCCTGCTCAAGGCTCATAGCAGGGCCCAGGGCTCCTTCTGCTGCTCTGCTCCTAGGCTGCAGGGGTTACCCATCCTCACCTCTAAGAGCCCCTTTGATCCTGCTACGGGGGTTCAAAGAGGCTCCAGCACCGTGATTAGGTTGGGATTTTTATAGGAGACTGAAAGTCTCTCACCATTCCCTCCTCTGAGTCCTTTTGTTCCAAAGGCAGAACCAGGAGACAGAAGAAGAGTCAGAAAGGGTGCTTTGGCAGAGGGAGTGTGGTGTGCACACCCCTGTAATTCTGGATTTTCTGAACATGCTGCAGGCTACCTTTGAAACATCCCTTGCAAACTAGCATCTGGTAATTTCTGGCATACAGCATTTGTGTTTCTAGATACTTTGGGGAGGAAGAAAATAGAATGCAACTGTGGTTCCAGTCTGACAGCTGGCTCCCAAGCACACCTGCCATGAAGCTGCCTTAACACCAACTGCTCTTCCCCTGGCAACCTTGAGCAGAAGGCTAATAATTATTTACTGGGAAAGCAAGGGTTATAATAATATGACTAAAAACTTTGTTTTTTCTCTGCTTATTTTTTATTCAAAGAAGCCTTCTCCAGGCCTAGTGATACAGCTACAGGTTTGGAAATCCTATCAATTAGATCACAAGTTAAGGAAGTTGACTTTTAATTGATAGTCTTAGAATCCAGAATGTCTGTGGGCCACAATGAATTTTAGAGCCTCCTGCATTAGTCACCACTTTTGTGTTAGCTCTCCTGCACAGAAAAGGATCTGTATTTGTGCTCTGCTATTATTTGACTGGAAAAATTAACCCTGAAATTTTCACGTGTGATATTTAATCCTTTGTGTGTTTATATTGTGACTATTCTACTTGGGGAAACTAAGTCCATGTGGGAGGTGGGGAAGCTCTCGAGGAGAGCGACACTCTCCCTTGGAGGGAGAGTGTGCTGTAACAATCCCACAAAGCAAGTTCTCCCATCAATTTAACTGTTTTCCCTATTACTTCGAAAGTTAGTTGTTCTCCCCTCTCCCATTGGCCAAAAGTTAGGCAGTGTTCCCCCATTGGTCCAAAGTTTCTATCCCACAGCCATTGGTTCAAAAGTTATTTCACCCTGTTCTCGCACGGAGATTGGTGCATTCTTGATCCTTCCCCTGATTGGGCCGTTTCACAATCCCCTCCGTGATTGGAGAGTTCCCCAACCTCGCCCCCTGATTGGTGAACTTTTCAATCCTCTCCCTGATTGGAGAACTTCTCAATCCACCCTGCGATTGGTCCTAAGAGAAAACCACACCCCTTTCCAACCCCATATAAGCACAGTGTTTTAGACCCCTAGGGTCTTCGGTCCTGCTGATGTCGCCGGTTCCAGCCTCCGAATAAAGCAGCTCCGGAGATCTCCTGGCTCCCGCTCCTCCTTTCTGCGCCGCCTTGGCCCCAAGTCTGCAGGCAAACTGCCCACCAGCTTCTCACATCTCTGCTGGCACAGAGCTGCTGGGGTTGCCTAGGCGACCCTTTCACAAAAGAGCTGAAACACTGTAGCGAGCCTGTGCCTCTGAGGCAGAGAGTGTCTTTTTAAAGACAACTCGCCGCAGAAGGGCGCGGCCCGCCGAAGACTCCACAGAGCTGACCTCGGGTGGTCAGTGGGCTTCGGCCGCACACCCCCAGGCCGCGTCAAGTCCAAGGTGTCACGTGTGTGTAGCTGAGCATTGTACCTGTCACTCAGGCAGGGGTTTGCTCCAGAGATGGTGATCCAGGTAAAGTAAAAGATGAGTGCTGTGTCACATCACTGCTTTTCTCTTTAGAAGGTGCAACCCACAGCCCCACTAAAAGCTTCTGATACTCATCAGAGCCCGATGCCCTGATTCTGGTGAGCAATACAAACACAGGACAAAACACAGTCCTGCTACAGATTGGGAAAAACAAATGGATGCATAAATGAAGGACTGAGCAAAGTGAATCAAGGAGACAGTTTGTGAAAGAGACAACAATCTCAGAGCTTCTGCAGTTTGGTCATTACTTACACAAAGCTGACAGCATGACAAGAGATCTTAAAGAACAAGCCAATAGCCTGTCCCTGGGCTGAGCAGTCCAGGGAGCTTTATGGCTAATTAACTCTAATTGAAAGTACTCCAGCTACCCTGCAGCTTTGCTTTACTCCTTCCTTGTCTGCGACTTTCCTGTCTGCATTTGGAGCAATCAGGCTATGTCCTAAACTTGGAGACACACAGGTACACAACCTGAGCCCTGAACAAGGAGGACAGAGATCTCCCCAGGAGGAATAAGGAGCAGAAAGCAGAGAATAAAAAGAGAGATGGGATTACTGTGTGAGTCGAAAAGAATGGGAGGGATGGAAGGATCCATTTGACCATTTGGGTGTGGAATTGTTGGAGAGTGGCTCTGCAGGAAGGGGCATCAAAGCAGGAAAATTCCTCTTCCTGGAGGTATAAAAGATGCCAAACTCAAGACCCCCTCCCACCACACCAGCTCCAGCACAGGAGAAACTTTGCACAAGCCACAGCTGTAGCAGGAACTTCCCTGAGGTTGGCTGCTCTCACACAGGAATTTTCCAGCCCCAGGGAAGGAGTGGCTGGAGCCAGCATGGCACAGCCAATGTCTCACTGTACTTCAGTAGCTCAGCAAGGACAGTGGTTATGTGTCTAAGCTACAGGGCAGAGAATTTTTTTCAGAGGCTGGGAACTGTCAGACTCCTACTCTCCCTGCTGAGGTTCAGCAGATGAGCACCTCTATCACATCAGCCTTTCTTTGCAGGATAAATCTGTTGGAAAAGTACTTGACTCCTCTCATCCACATGCCTGTTCAGGACTCTGCCTCCTTTTATGTGAATCTCCTAAGTGTCTTTGACCAATCAGAATTTTGGCAGACTTTTAGCATGCTCCATTACCCACCAAAGATACCTTCTGTGTTCTTTTCATACTTATCAGGTGTACAGAGCTTGGCAGGGATTCCTGAGTATTGCTTATCTGTCATCCATAACCTGCTGGAAACACATGATGGAGGAACAAATACCCCTACAAAAAAACAACAGGTGACTAAAACACAAATAAACCTTCAAGATAATTTTGATATTTTCATATAGGCAAGTATGTGTAGCTTAAGCGAGGACAAATATTTGAAGATGCTAAATGGCAAGCAGTATTAGTGTTTCTGCAGATAAATGTATTTAATGACAGAGAACTGACTGGCAGATTTCTTTTAGTATTAATAAATGCTTTCCCTGTAAATGCCAATTCAGCAAAGGGATTCTTAGTTTGTAAATGTGCATCACTAATTTTGATTTTTAGTCAGTAATTTCAGCCTTAGCATAGACACATACATTCTGCACTCATAGAAATTCTTGCATCTTGTTCTGTTTGACAGAAAACGGTTAAATACTGTACATTAAGCAGATTTTGTAAGAAATTTGTAACCATTGAAAGGAAACCTATTGCAAGTAATAATCTGAAACCAGAATTTTGCTTTTTAATAACACTTCAGGAGGTCCATAAGCATATTTCAAATGATATTTTAATAACAGATGCTTAAATACTTCTAAAGCAGCACTGTAATTAGATGTGTCTCTTTGAAACTTTCAGTTAAATAATTGCACACTAATGTAAAGAAAAACAGCTTTTCACAAAATTTTGCTTTCATCAGCTGAGATTAATACACTTAATAAGCAGTTGTTATTAAACTAAACATTCAATAATGAGTCATTACAGCTATATTAAATTCTTAGGGCCAAATGCTGCAGCTTGTACTCCTGGAAGTGGGCAAAGTTCCCATTGCCGGAATGGGAGCTTTAACTGTACATGAATTGTAGGACTTGTCTCAAAACTAGCTTGAAAAACATAAAGAGAAATTACACTGTGCTGAAGCTGAGTTTGAAAATTTGAAAAAGACATTTCAGCTCTTACCTATTGCTTCTGCCTTAAGTCACATACTTGCATTACATCTGCATATATTTCTTACACCATTCATCATTGTATAACAGCTAAAAAGGAAGTGTCTAGTCCTAACTTAATGAAATTCCAATTTAACATAACTATTCTAAAAGTCATCATAGGAACTAAGATATCTCTGGAGATCTTGCTCAGATTTTGTTTCTCAAACATGATCTGGTTTCTGAGTAAGAATACCATTCAGATCTAAAAATTGATTTTAAAAATCACTTTTGAATCAATAAAAATTCTGCTAAAACCAACAAAATTATGAACTCAGTTGACTTAAAAGAGAGACTTTTATAAAATTTGTCATCTTAGATACCACAGGATACATTCTAAAGTATATTTTTTTCATTTTAAAGAAAAAGTTAGCATCTTGCCTTTTTTTGTGAACTAAAAATCTTCAAAATTGATGGTGAATAGGGTGAAATACCTGAATTTCTAACAGGAAGTTTAATGGTCCTATGTATAAATATTTTTTTGTAAGTTCTATGAACATTAGCAAATATTCTTTCACATTATCAAAAATGCATTGTTTTTTAGTAATGATAAACTTTTTAAATATGAAGAGGTATCCAATCCAGCTACAAACACTTCCAGTGAATTTTAATGATGGGATTTTAAAAGACCTAAGAAAGTTATAATGGTGGAACAAATATATAGCAGTACTTGGTGAGGCACTCCAGTTAGCAAAGATCTGAACCAAAGGACTTTGCTTGCCAGATATACCTTTTATTTAATGATTCATGTTGCATTTTTTGTCCATGAAATTTGAGTGTTAACTCTGCAAAATAGTTTTCCTAGATCAGCATTGGATATAGGACTTTTAGGTTTTGTTCCTGTGTATAATTTCCGAGCCATCAAGACATCTTCTCCATCACTTGTTAGCAAGAATTAACTTTCCAGCTTTAAAGCATAAATATTGTACTTTCTGCTAAAGTGACAAGAATATGCATAGATATATTATCCTTGTGAGACATGAAGCTAATAATTTGAATTTGAAAACAGTGTTCTTTTCCTTTCAAAGTTTAATACTTGTAGTTAAGAACAATTTAGTATAGCAATAGTCCTTGAAATGTTCAAATGCTTTTGAGACTTGATCCCTGAATTACCACTATAAACAAGGAATTACTCATTTTTTTTCTTCAAATAATGTTGTTTGGGAGTTCAGGCTGCACAATGCACAAATGCCTCAGTGTGGATCCCAAGTGGAGATTGTGCTTGTTATTTAAATGAGTTGGTTTTGAGCTTGTTAAGTGGAGTGGCATTTGAGCTCTCTCAGCCTAGAGCTCTGCAAGGTGAGTGACTTGCACAAGGACTCCATGGCACTCCTTTTCAATTTACCTCCAAACTCCCTCAAGCCTTAAAAAAATCAGTTTCACTATAACAAGAGTTTAGCCTTTAACATGCAAAGCTCACAAGCCCTCAGTCTTCAAAAGGCCAATTTAACAGGAACAAGAAGAAAACCCACAACACAAATTTGTTTTGTTAAGTCTGCAGGTGAATTGCATAGTTAGTGGAAATTCTAGATTCTCCCCAAGCCTGACACTGGAAGTTTGAACCTGAAAGAAGGAAAGGTTGGAGGTTTTTTAGCATCAGTGAATGTACTGATATATGAATTGAGTCTTACTCAATACCATGTAAGTTTAAAGCACTTTCAATGAATGATCCATTAAAATCACTGAAATATAATTACTGGAGTACACCATTGAATCACCAAGGGCAGTAGTGGCAAAACATCCACAGTCCTCCTTAGGGCAGAAGAACAGGTCTGTGGGTTCAGGGGAAGTGACAACCTATTTTCTCTATGTCCTACTAATGAAACTGATCCATCTCATGAGATTGTGTGGTTTAAGCTGAAGAACATTGCAAGGATGGAAGGGAAGAGAAGATTCTGGCTAATGGAAAGCTAATGATAAGTCGTAAGCACTGTGAATAATGAGGTTGTAGAGGACTTATAAGTGAAAAGGTTGACCTGGCATTAGATATCAGTCAATATTTTTATCAGTTGTGTGACAAAAAATGAGAACGTGTTATTGAAATTGATCATAATGTGAAGCTGGAAATCTTCATCGATACGGGAAGCAAATATTAAGAGGATAAAGAACGCACTTAGGAGATCCTGTATTATGACAAGATTTTTCATCCACCCTAGAGAAAGTTTAGCAATATGATTGTCTCATTCAGGACCACTCAGTTTTGTGTTTGCATGGCAAAAAGATTCCAGAGCCATAAACAAGGGCTTTGGCTCTGGTATTCTGAAGCACAAGGTTATTTTAAAAGGCGGTGATTGTGATGATCTCTGTGGATCTGTAAGCACACTGCCACTGTGAGAATCAGCACACCCTTGCTGGGAAGCAGGTACACACAGCACTAGCTGCACCAGCAGAACGTCCTTCAGCAAGAGCAGAGAGCCAGCCCTCTGCTCTCATTTTTAGGATACAGACCTAATTGCCTTCAGGTCCAGCTCATTGCATTCCTGTAGGAAATCTCAGCTGGAAATCTGAAACATCTTGCATTTCTCTCAGTGCTGCACCAACAGGCAAAACAATACAGGCTGTGCAGTAATTAATTTATAGAAATAATAATAAATTGTGTGATCATACCATCACATGAGAAAATCATTATCAGGTTAGGTACACAGCCTGATAGAGATCAGCCATCCTGCTCTGTCACCTGCCGCTGTGAGTACTCAGGCTCAGTGTGATCCATGCAATGCCACAGAGACAAATGTCTGCAGAAATGTTGGGGTGGAATTGCAAGCTCATCCTCAAGAACTATTATGTTTTGGTGTGTTGTCAGAGTCTGAGCTTGAGGCCAGAGTTCATTAAAGTACTGTCAGACTGCTGCAAGAAAAGAACAGAAAAGCACAGCTACGTGGACTTTCCCACTCAAACTCATGCTTTGAATATTTTCTGCATTGTTCCTGACAAGCTCTAAGTTATAATATCAGTGATGCCTAATATGTTAAAAGGTTGGTAAGGGAAGTAATAAGAGCTTGCTATCAATCAGGCATATACCTTGTTATAAGAATCTGCAATAATCTGAGTAGCAATGATGGTTTCTAAGAGAATTGCCACATACATAATGCCAGTGATTTCTAGTATTTTCTGCTCCCTGCGGGGGATGGACATCTATTAATGGAGTTTGCTGTATAATAATGCACAAGGCAGTTCATAGTCCCAAATCAATTCTTAGCTGTCTTTTTAGGATCAAGACTACATATGATTAAACTTCAGAGTAGATACAAGAGCATGCTACCCCCACTCTAAAGAAATATTTCAAAATCGCCTTAATAATATTTGTTCATGACTTTATTCTTTTCTTTACATATTCCCCTTCACATTTATTCTATCCTCTTTATGTTTAACATTACAGCAGCCCTCTTGTTAGAGAGTAGAAATGAGCTGAGGCACAGACTTCTTGTTTATCACAGCATGAAAATGCCCCTGGTTTATTCCTCCTCACAGCTCAGCCATCCTGACTCCAACCCTTCACTGATTCTGCCTGCAGCAAGCTCCTACTGTGGGTTTCCCTTGCAGCCTCTGATAGCTGCTTATTTCCTGCTGAATTCTGACTGCAGGTATCAGTTTGCAGACTCTGACTGCAGGCTTTGACCCAACCAGACTGTGACTGCAGGTTCCAACAACAGGCTCTGACTGCACACCCACACTGACCTCACAGCAGGGATTCTCTTGACCCAGGATCCTGCTTCATGATTCTCTCCTTTATGCTCCTCAAGGTTTCTCCTCCTTCCTGATCCCTCTCCCCAGCTCACCCTCTCCCTTTTCTCACACTTCTCTTTATTGGATACATTTATGTGACTCATCAGGGGCGAGGCTGTATTGGTAATTAACACAGCTGTTAATTATCAGGGACAAGGTCACCTGTATTCCCTTCTCCTACAGTTTAGCATAGGTGTTATTAAGTAAATGAAATTTAAGAGTAGCTTCTGAAAGAGAAATGGGTGCACCTTACTTTACTGAGCAGCTGGGTGCAGCTATACCAAATGACAGGGTAATGTCCATTCTTTCAGTGGGATAAATCTGGAGTAAATTGTCTCAAATTAGTAATGTCAATATCTCTTTGCACTGGGATAACAAAGCAGGGCTTGGATTTAGTAATTTGTCAGAGCAAATGAAAGGGGGAGTGTCATGTGCACGTGGTCAGCAGTGCACAAGTGACAGGTACTTGAACTAAGTGCAGCTCACAGCTACCACTCATTCCAAAAGAAGACTCCATCCCACATTGTGTGTTCTGTTTCTCTCATAAGAGTCTTCTCTTGAACAGATTTAGCTTTCCATGTGATCCTGTAAGCTGGCAAATGGGAAAGAAACAAAACAAAAATAGACAAGTTGTGAAATTTACTATTGGATTGACTAAGCTTGCTGATAAAAAGCCTGTATTTAAAATGAAGCCATTATATTAAATTAATGATCCAGCTACCATAGAGCAGCAGCAATGTATTTTAGTTACAGTATTTTTGGTTGGTTGAATAAAATAGCTTATTTACTTGTAAATACTTAAATAGAAGCAAAAACATCCTAAGTAACTTACATAATGATCCTTCTTAAGAAATTATGAGATATTCACTTTTGAATCTATTAATGAAGAAAAATTAATACAACTATAACAAGAATGGGTGCATTTATCAGCCAGATGACAGAGGAAGTTTCTAATAAAATAAGCAATACTCATAATAATGTCAGTTTTCTTATTCAGAAATATTCCTGAAAAGAATTGTTAGAAGTGTATTTCCTATTAATGATGCTTTTGTGGGTGGTGCATAGAAAAATTAATTAACTTAACCTCCCACTGTGACATTGTTCCAACTGACATCCCAACCTTGACCCATCTGTTCCCTCCTGTATTACATTCACTTGTTTATTGTATATTTTGCTCACCTGTATTGGTGAGGGTATAGGGTATTTCCCTATTCCACATGGCATTTTGTAAAGCAGCAGTCATGTTTTGACAACTCTGGTAAAATTGGTATGTAGAGTTATACATTGATACATAATTTATTTATATATATATATAAAAAAGGATATTCAATAAAAAGTTTAACTGAGAAATTCAGATAGTTATTTATTAGACAGAACTCTGACCTGCAAATGACAGTTCCCTCAGTATCTCACAAATAAAGAACTAAAGAAATACATTAGAGTGCTTAATTTTTATTGTTTTGCACGGTGCTTGGCACAGTGGCTGTCTCCACCTCCCCAAAACTTGTGAGAGAGGTGATGTGCACAAACTCCCTGATTTTCACTGAATGCAGGATAATTCTCTTTAAGCAGAGCCCACAGTGAAGAAGCTGCACTCCAGCGAGTCCAGAGTGACCTGGAAAAGCATTTTGAAATCTGTGTTTCCCTGTCCACAGGGTCTCAACCCCAAATCTGGATTTTCTGGGGGGTGAGGGATCTCACAATTGCCCCTGCAATAGGCTTAGGTGCACTGAGGTGCCTGTGTTTAGACTAGGGGACACTTGGAAATTCTTTTAGTTCTTTGACAAGCACCAGGAGATGGAGCTCCAGACTGCACAGCACAACTTCTTGTTGCCAGAACAATGAAACCTGTTATTTCTGCACTCTTAAATGCTTCTTTCTTTTCAGCTCATCATTTGCAGGATTTCTTTAAAACATCCCTCTACGTATGGGAATTAAATGCTCCTTCTTTGAAGCACTGTATTAACCCTAGGGAGCAATTGCTAATGTTTTTCTTCATGGATCTACAGCCTAAAGTTAAAGAAAAAAAATCTGATCAGGGAGAAATCAGAACAGACATTGATTTAAAATAGGTTTTGGGGATTATTCTGGTAGTATACAGTAACTTTATCATCTTCTCAGTTTTATGAGTATATGGAAATGCTCAAAAAGTAATATTCCTTGGAAAATATGATCAGGTACATCCCTACAATCTCCCTTTAGAAATGAAAAGCACAAAATTCCTTATGTAAAAGCATAGTAGTTAGAAAGGGGAGAAGGAAACAACATGAAAGTTCTCCATGATACAGCCTGTCTATTCCTCCACTGGCATTTCAAATTTTCCACATTTTGGAGGTTCTAACAATTTTAGGTCACATTTAATCACTTCTGTGAAGAAAAAAAGTCATTGCTTTGTTCAAAGCAGTGAATTTTGCAGCTATCTGAGAAATCATCGCCTGCTATGGAAGTCTAACCAGAAAGCTGTTCTCATACGTAACCTGAGAACAACATTCCAATAAATCTCCTAAAAAGCGAACTCTTCATGAAACAAAATTATTTTACTTCTGGTTAGCCTCCCACCTCATGAGAAGCCTGATACAGCAATTAACCTTGTTTTTAACTGATATTTAGATTTAAAGCATATGCACGTGCTTTGATCTCTAGTCAGATTTTTGATACCAATCAAAGATTGTGTCCAACACCTCAGAGCTGCAGGTTTCTCAGAACATGTTGCTATTAACATTTTCCCAGTAAAACAGTTACATGTTGAGAATAAAACTTTAAAAAGCTATAAAGAGGCTTAAGAACATAATTCATGCTGACTTTTACTTTTTCTGTATGTGTCAATATCTTTTCATTAAATCACAGTAATTTAAACTGTTTTTTTCCCCTCTGTGCTATGTAAGATTAGAATATACAGTAAAAACCAGATTTTTTTTTATGCTATAGTGCTTCAAAAGTGTGATATTAATTCTGGCAAAAATAGTCTACAAAAGAGCTTTATGCTAGTTATGAATGTTTGACATAGGAAATATGTGAAAGACCAATTATGGGCTGATCAGAAATATCTCTTGACATTTTTAGAGTGCAATGTGAGAAGGGTTCACATATTTAATCATGACTTTTTCAAGTAGGGTTCTTCAATTCAATGGGAGCCACCACACTTGCTGTTTTAAGGAAAGATAAGATTTTTATGATGGGGGAGGGAAAAGAGCATGTCTTCAGGCTGAAATGGTTATCAGTTTTTAGATCCATTTCCCTTATGCAAGTTTTTCCATTGGGAGCAAGATATTAAGATATTTACAGCCAACATATATCATACTGAATGGACTGTATAAAGGAAGATGGAAAACTGAGAATATACTCAACATGCAGACTACAGAGCTTTCATTAAGAGTCTAAATAAGACAGCTGTTAAATAACTTACCTCAGACTGTCTTGCCAAATATTAGAGAATGAAGTCCTGCTGTAAGCTTAATATTTCTTTTTCATATTTTTTAAATTGGACTTACCAGTATCCCATCAAAATTTCATTTTCCTAAATGACTCTTCCGTGTTTATACTCAAAATACTTGGAAATACAAAATGAGCCTACGAAATGTTATCATCCTGATTTGTGAAATTCTTGGAATGAACTGGCCATTTGGGCTCCTAGAATTATGAACAAAAGGTTAAACTGTGAAGGCCACGGGCTGCCCTCACGCCCTTGTTACCCCAGCACAGCTGGACGTGACCATGGCAGTGCATCCTGAGTGAATGTACAGATTCTGCTTGAACCACCTGCCCAAGGCTGCAGAGAAAAAGAGGAAAACACAGGTTTTCAGATAGCTAATTCAGAGCCCTGCCTGTGGTCTGACACCAACACAGGCACCACCTCTGCGTGCTGCTATGCTTGTTCTGCTGCTGGGTCCTTGTGCTTATGTAGAATGCAGCTTCCTCTTCATATCAAAATATGAAACTGGGCTCAAGAAATGTCCCCAAAGTCAGAAAAATATTACTTTAAACGTGTGCAGCTTCCCAGATTGGTCTGTTGTGGGCAAGTGATGTAGGAAAGAACTAGTTCCAGTTTTGGCTATTAAGAGGTGGTCAAATAAATAAAACACTGCTATATTTACACTACTTCAGATACGTTCTACAGGCATGAAGAGAAAAAGCCTCTTCTGGACTGTTGAATTGTAAATGGTCCCTATGTGAGACAAATTTCTGTACCAAAATACAGTTAACAATGCAAAATGATGAGAATTCCTGTTTTGGTATGATAACAGGATCATAGTAAGTGTTCTTGTTACTTCTAGAAAAGAGGGTGGGTATATATAGAATATGCCTGGTAGCAGCTTCTATAATTAACATCAAAAAATAGTTAGCATTGTAATTCCCTGGTTTCAATCACTTACAGATTTATGAAACATCTCCCTTTTGTGCTGCAAGTTTCATCCTGGACTTATGCCAATGTCAGCATCTTAAAATATGAAGAAAGTCTTCTGTATTCCTGAGAGGACTGAAAATACTCCTTCACAGGGGTGACTGCTCCCTGCAGCTCCGTGCCCCAAATTTCTGTTCGAATGTTGCAGTTTGCCAAGGACTGGACCTTGCCAAGGCCCATGACTTTGTCCCAGGAGTCAGTGTTAGTGATTTGTTCATGTGGAAAAGGAATAGCACATACTGAATGAGCTAATGCTCAGGGAACTGACACAGGGTTTTTTTTTTCTCCCCACTTTCCCCACAGGAAGGTTTGTTGGCTAGGTTAGAAAAATCTGTCCAAGCTCCCACCTTTCTCTTTTAACTAGCACTAACAGCTGCCTTACATACTGATAGTCTTAGTTGCTTATGTTTTAGTAGCAGGATACATTGACACTTGGAAAGAAATCAGGCAAAGTTTTCATATCTGTGCAGTGCTCACACACATACTTAAGCACTGTCCCAATTTAGAGCGGAAAGAAAGAAAATATTTTTGGTGTGATTGCAGTTTTCACAAATACCTGCAAAGTGTAGAATTTTTGATGTGTCTGCAGTTATAAATACATCTGTCAAGCATGCAGTTTTTAAAGGTCAATTAGAACTCTTTAAATTTCTTGCAATTACCATCTTTATTCTGCAAGGATAGTGTGTGCTTACTCTTAAACTGTTTGTGAAATGTAGCAGAATGAAAAAACTCCCTAGCAGTGTGAAGTTACAGTTTAATCCATGGCAAAAGGAAAAATGTTTTGCCTAGAAAGCTGGTAAAACCCAGGGTGCTCTTTTTATTAATTGATGTAAACATTAAAAATAAATTACCTCACCTATACGTGTATCCACTTTCTTGTAGAAGTGCACACAAAGGATCTGTGATGTTTCCTCCTTCCATGTTCAATCACATCTCTGCCTTTTAAACACTCAGCAAAATTAAGACCACAGTTCCATGTACATTTTAAGGGATCTGCTAAGGTCTTTCTATTCCTCCTCACCTCCAGCATCTCTGCCACCCAGGGAGATCCAGGAAATGCTCTAGCTTAGAAAAACAAACAAACAAACAAACAAACCAAAAACAAACCACAGAAAAACAAACCACAGAAAAACAAACCTTAGAAAAGAAAACATGGGCTACTTTCCCCAGTTTGATCTGCTGCTTTTAGTCCCTTGGCTCTGCTCATTCATAACTTATTGCTCTGAGCCCAGTTTCTATCCAATGAATTCTCTTCAATTCATATTAGAAATGGAAGAGGGAAGTGATGTAGCTCCAAAAGCATTATCTTCTCCCCTGTGGATTGGTACATGAACATGAAATTGGTACAATGTACATGAAAATGCACCAACAGACCAGCAGTGTCTACAGATTCCCTGCTAGGCCAGCAGCTGTACAAATAAAAGCACATATATAAAGGAGTCATAATCTTGGCTAAGTATAAAATACAACAAGAAAAAAAAGCATCCTGACTAGCAGTAATTTTAGCTTGATTTTGGGCAGAGAACCTATGGATGCAGTGGCCACACTACAAAGGCAAATCCATCAGTACTTTGTGTTCAGCAACAAGAAAGTAAAACTTGGTTCACTCAAGGATGCTTAAAGTTTTAGGAGCTGGCTTCCATTTTCAAAATTTTAGGCAGTTCAGAGTCAAAAAGTGGCCAGATGCATAAATATGTGGTAATTTGGAAAAGGTGCTTTAGAAAGGCCCCCAACAGATCAGGTGCTGACTCCAGTAGTTGCAGGGGAGTCAATCACTCCTGCCCAGCCCCGAGCACTGTTCCTTAAGTTCTAAGTTCCTTAAGTTGTAGATTAAAGGTACCTGATTCCCTGTGCATCTGCCTGTACTTGTGCATCTCCTAGACCATCCTAAACTGCCTAGGGCAGTTTAAACACTGGGCCCCTTCAGCTGAGTCTGAGGCTTGCCATTGCAAGCCTGATATTTTTTATTTTACAACAACAATAAATGCTACAATCAGACTAAAATTTTTTCTTGATTTTGTCTCATTGATAATGAATTATCTTTTCTGATAGTTTTCTTCTTCTTTGGCTCCACAGGTCTCTCCTAATGATTTTTCTGAGTTAGGATTGGTACATTTAGCCCAAGAGAACTGGACAGGAGTCCATTTGGGGCCATGGTACAAATTTTTGCTTGGATAAATCAATTTTCAAGTGAAGGAAAACCCATTTCCTTGTCCTCATAAATGGTGTAAATGGCCAAATGATCAGAGCTAAACAGTGGATCCAAAAGACCTCGTTTGATAATCTCCTGCCAGCCTCCAGGCATAGAAAAGCTTCTTTGGCAACATTAGAAAACTCAGAACAACAGAGATTCAGCAAGTGATAGATACTTCCTGAAAATTATACAGCATATCCCTAAGGACAGGAAATGTGAATCTATGGAATTAAACGACAGTTTTTAGAATGGTTTTAGCCAGAGGTTAAGCCAAAGGCTAAACTTGTCCTTACAGGAGGAGGCCACAGGCATGGGGCTCACAGCTGAAGTGTCTAATTACTGTGGTTAGATCAGGCTGAAACACTGGCCTTGGTGTGTGTTGGCTTTCTCTGGCAGCTCTGAGACAGTGCTGGTGTTATCTCTTTTAATATCCTTTTATGGTTATTGATCAGCATTTTTCCAAGGACCTTTTAGGGTGCACTCAAGAGACTACACAAATGACTGGCAAAAAAAACCACAAAAAGGGACTTGGTGTGGGTGAGCATCAAGCATTCAGTGGTCTAAATTCGGATTTGAGTATTCAATTTGGATAATAGCTCATAATAGCACTGAAAGTGGTGGCCATTGGAATAGGGAGCTTCTGAAATGACCAAAGGTCAGACCCATAACTGTTTTCACACATCTTCAACCTAATTTAGGGGTGTTAGCCAATATACAGACTTGTTAATCTTTCTGTTTCTGAGGACAATGGTGCTGCTATTGTTTGATGTACCACTAAGTAATTGCCTGATGGTTCTGCTTAAGTAGGAAATTTGACCTTTTTCTATTTTTGCTTTTTTTTGCTACTATCAGTAAATTATGCCCAGCTGAACTCTAAAAGCTTCAAGCTTTTACTCTTTAATGAATAAGCTATTTACTTCATTAGAATGATGGTAGGCTTACAAAAATAGAGTTTTCACATGGCAGTAAAATGGCGCGTGAGTGGTTTTAATGGCACTTCAAGATATCCTTCTTATATTCAGTAATTTATTATCATTCCTTCAATTATATGTTCAAGATAGAAGGTTAAACATTATCAGGTTGTCATCTCATTTATATATGCATATATATAAATTGGAGAGACCTTTCTAATGGTGATATTTTCTTCCATGGTTTGCTGGTGACATGGCCATTGTGCTGGATGAGTTATTTTCAAGACACAACTCATGCTTGCAACGCTGTGCTCTGGTACTCAGTGACATATTTTGGCTATCTCAGTGGAGGGGACCAGACGTTCATGACAAAAAAATTGCAGGTTTGAGGCTTCCCAAGACATCACAGAGTTTTATCTTTCTGACTAGATTCAGTTCCTTTATACTGAGTTACAAATTTTGTACAAAGGGTGGTGATGTCACTTGTCAAACAAAATTCCTCATTCTAATGATTCTAGGAAACCAGCCTCACTTTTTAAAGATCAGTGAGGTTTCTCTTCTGCAGCTCCATGCTCTCTGGAGGCTATTTCTTGACAGGCTGAGTACGATGGCTTCCAGCTGTTCAAAAGTATGTCTCTTGCCATCACTGTACATGGCTAATTGCATTTTATAAAAATGGTTTGCAAGTGATTTGTGAGGGAGATATGCATTATAGCTTGCTCTTCATGTTCATTTCCAAATTAACTTATCTCACATAAGTGTTTTCTAAAAGTCAAGAACTAAAAAATATAACTAGGAGTAGTTTTCAGAAGTCTGTTACTGCAAGTTCTTCTACAGGGAAATGCACAAAATAAAGTTTAAATGCTTCTTCATTGCTAATAGCTCCCCTTGATCCAATTATAACTCCTTTACCTAACATTACACAAGACTGATTTTAAGATAACTGTCCAGATTGATCTGAGAAGAAATGCATTAAAACATTTATCTTATTACAATATACACAAAATGCATTAAAGTAATGAGACCAGCCTGACAGAAACTCACAAAATCAAAGACTTTCACATTGGAGGTTGAAATGCCATTTTTAACACACCCAGCAGAGATTACAGCTTTCGTAGAAGATGAAATTACATGCTTTTCTTGAGGCTCCCTAATAAAGAATCACTCAGGCATATTGTAATGGTTTCAAAATTATATGGTATTTTAATCCTTTGCATTTGTCTTTGTATTATGTAAGTTAGATTTTTATCAACATTTCAACACCCTGTCTTAGTCAAATTATCATCTTTTCATTACTTTTTCTTCTTCATAGGAGTGCACTACTTATTAACTGTCTCAGTTCTGGAGACCCTTCTTGTTCTCTCTTTCAGGAAATTAGTGGGATTTTTGTTTCTGCTTTGTTTTTAGATGAGCAGTAAAGTATCTTTACATACATTATCAAAGAACTTTGAAAATTAGCTCTTAAAACCTAAAGTCAGCTGAATGACTGTTGGTAACAGCACAAAAACCTCAAATTCTTCTCTCAGAAGCAGTTTCTTCAGCTCCAAGCCCCATGGCAAGTTAAGCAATTGCAGCATGAGTGCTGTTCAATACTCAGCACAAAGTCAAACCTCCTGAAGAAAAAGTTTTTACTGTCAAAGTAATGGTGAGGGATAAGATGAATTGAGAGATGAATTGAGAGATATGAGTATAAATATCAAAAAAAATCTGAGCATTTACATTTTTCTCTAATGCATTTTTTATGTTCATAATCCTTTGCATCATACTATATTCTCTGAACTAAGAATTTCTGTGTGTCAGTAAATGTGAAGGATAAGGTGAAAGTATCATAAATAAAGTAGATGAGCTGAAAGATACAAGTATTAAGCATCAAGGACAAAGCAAAATATTTTACACTAAAGCTTTTTTTATATTAATTCTATTTCACTGCTTTCTTATTCCATCTATTACTAAAGTATCCAGCTGGTCAATTGTCAATGAATGTCTGAAAGTTTAGCAAAAATATCAACTAAGTGCTGACTATTTTTATAAATGAAAGATAAGCTAAAATTTTATTTTGAGAGGAGATAGCTTCTAGGCTTACCTGCAGTAACTTTTCTGGTGTGGGCACAGGTGTGGCTCAGCTCTGATCTGGGGTGTGCCATTTTCACAGCAGGCCTAGGCTGTAGCTTAAGAGGTGCTAACCCCTCCAAATTTGCCCTGTTATTAAACAGCAACCTCAATAAAAGATTACATCCTGAAGATCATCACTGTGCAATTTCCAGAAAGCACAAATAATCAGTCCTTTTCGGAGCCTTGCAGCCGGGACAAAGGAAAGTTTGGTTCATTCCTTTGACCACCACAGCCTGTCTGTGAGAGCTGGCCTTGCCACTGGCAGTCCAACACATGGTGTGGTGACTGACTGGAGATGGGCAGCCAGCACTCACCAGGAAAAACTGCGAGTTCTGGCAATGCTCAGGGGCATCCAAGGGCACTTCCCAGGAGAAACAGCCCTAAGGACATCAGGGGCTGCTTCTGTGTCTCCATATCACAGAGACTTCAAAGGCACTTCTGGTGTCATCGCCCCTTCTTTGGCTCCTGTTCCAGATGAAAGAGGCTCCAGGTAGAGAACCTTGAGTTCAGGGTTTTATGCTCTCCTCTGAGAGTGCAACCGCCTGGCAAAATTTGCCCCTGCAAACTCGAGCCTTGTCTTGTGCATATTTACCAAATGCAGTGTGAGTGAACAAATGCTTGTGAAAAAATCATGCTCAGCATGAATTCAGGTGTGGTTCAGAACGATGCACTTGAATTTTAAAAAGCTTAATGCTCATTAACTGCAGAGAGTTTGTTGTGTCTCCCCAAACCAGGACACATTACTTAGTTCTTGAGGACTGGTTCAGCATAAGAGTAGCATGGAGAATGAAGGGCTATAGTTTAAAATAATTGCTGACGAAGAAACTTCTATGGGAAACTTGCCAGGCTTATAAAAGGAAAAGATACCATAGCAGAATATAAAAACAGATAAATAATGAATTGCAACTTCTTCTGGAGCTGTGGAGTGTGCTAGTATTTACGGTTTTGAAAGGTTTTATGGAGAAAATATTTTAATTTTTATATTGTGAAATATATAGCAACATAAAAATGTAATGGTTGGCTTAACCTATAAAGAGTTTTTTAATCAGTAAGTTCCTGACAGAAGGTGGAATTTGTATCTCAGTTCAGATTTTTTTTTCCTTTTAATTTTCAAAGTTCAGGATGCCTGACGTTACAGGATAAATTTTCAAAGCTCCATGCAGGAGAGATGCCAACATGAAAAACATCAAGCAAACGCTGAGTTATGTTTGTGCATCTCCTGTGTTGTGTTTTGATAATTTCTCCTATATATCTGCATAAAGACAGGGTTTGTGAGCATGGTGAAATTATAGATTGAGCCAGTTATTTTCCTTCTTCCATGCTATGTGGAAATTAATAAAGTAATTAAATGTTACATTTACTGTTCACTGAATTACTTGGTTGTTGGTAATTATTAGTGTGATTACAAAGTGACATAAACAACTGTGTGGCTCAAATGTGCAATTATGTACAATATATGTGAGCTGACACACACAGAACATATTCCCCTGATTTTGCAGGCAATTAATAAGTGCTCATGCAAAGCATGAGCCTGTGCTGAGAGCTGTAAATACTGCAACAGAGTCCATTTCTTATTCAGCTTGTGCTTGTGTTTGCACTGAAGCACACTGCCAGCGAAGTCAAACAGAGGCAATTTGACTTGCTCATTGCTAAATGTCATTTAAGTGGATGATAAAGGCAGTTCTGCTTACTTGTCTTGCTGCTCTGTCTCTCCTGCTGGGACACCTGTCTATAATGTCATACTGTTCTAAGAAAGTGGTAAGATTGAATTACTGGAGATTTTGAGGGTTTATACGATTCTGGCCTTGATTTCTCTGGTAATGTTGCACAATTCTGAAAAAGAGAAATTTCCTATGTTTGCACAAGGCAATGTTGTTATTCCTTTCTATTTTCTGATCTATTTACTATAAAATAAGACTACATGTGACTGCCACTACTGTCTGCCTTCTGATTGTAAGGGAGGAGGTACTCTTCCATTTCCTGAAATAATTTTTGAAAAGACAGCAGTTGTTCATGAAAAATGAATGAAGTCATGACTCACAAGGCTGAACTACAGCTGCCCCATAAACCATACCTGTGTAGTGCTTTGGAAGGGAGGTCAGCCACAACTAAACACTTTTATACCAGACATCTGGTGGGTTCCACCTTATCTAGGAACAAGTAAACACCTGTACATCTTCTTTAGTGTATCTGACTGTGAATATGGAGGCCATCTCAGCAATCCTCCACTTCTTTAACTGCACTGGCCTTGAGTTTGATTTTGCTGTCGGGGATGCAGACTAAACCTAAAGAGCTAATGTAGGTAACAAGGGTGGTAGTAGGACACTGTCTTCTTCTGTAGTCACTCAAATTATGCAGAAGAGAATGAGCCATCCTGGTACCTCATTCTTCACCCTCCTCTTCCTTTATCTTCTTACATCAATTCTACGCCATGCTGAAATTTCATGCTTTTCACTGCAGTCAAGTATTTGGCAGGTTAAGGGTGTGTATAACTCACTAATATGTCTTGACACACTAGTTATTCTCACTAGGCTGGTAGGGAGATAAAGAGCAGCACAAAGCTAGGACTGTACGTGTATGTTACAGGCATTTTCTTCTTCTTCTAAAAACTCTGGGACCTCTGGGGTCATATGACCTTGAAGAAAAATCTTCCACCAGTGCCACAGCACAGTGAGTTTGCTTCATCCTGGGCTGATGACTTCAGCTGTGTTTTCTGCGTTGACTCAGTAATGTCTATAAATCTTGCCCATTTTGCTGCTAGTGCAGGTCCAGGTGTGGCTTTTGGTGTCACTAGTTGTTGCCGTTTCTTCAGTCCCTCTGGTAATTTGAGTCATTTCCTGAAGAACTTGCTCAGATTCGTTTATGAGGGCATTTGGCTTCTGCAGAAAAGCAAAGGAGGAAGAGGCTTGGATCTGTGTCCCAGACAGCTCTGAATGTGAAAGAGCCGATGCAGTTCCAGTCTGTGGAGTGCCAGCATTGCAGGGCTCTGCTATGCCACGCTCACTGTGATCTTCAGGCCTGTGCTGTGCTGCACAAACCTCCTGGCCACAGCATAAACATGCCCAGTCAGCCAGCAAGGAGTCTGGGGCGGGTCCTGCTCTGTTCCACCACTGCCTCTCCCCCACGGCCTTATTTTTAGCCAGGAGTGCAGCAAGGAGTTGTCATGTGAGCACCCTTGCTGTTTGACTAGAGAAGACAGGAATAGAGTGGTTTTCATGGAGAGAAGTCACACAAGAAGCTGAATGACAAAGGGTAGAATCTCTTTTATGGACGTGGTGTGCTGCACACACAGCAGAGGCCCCGTGGGTGTTTAACTGCTCATGGTTCCTTCACCATCTAGAAGAACACAAGATTTTTTGTGCTAATCTCTCCTTGTAATGCCAGCTCTAATAAATGGCATTAAGTTGTCCTCCACAAAGCCTCAGAGGCCTTCTCACTGCAATTTAACAGACCCGCACCTCCTGCTGCAAAACACCCACACCCTGGGGGATCAGGAGCAAGAAAATAGTGTTCAGATGAAATAACCTGAATATCTTAGGTAGTCTTGGATGAACTACTGATCTTGGCACAATAAGCCCCGGGTGAAGGTATTCCCTGTGTATTTTCATTAGCTACCAGTGCACAAGTACAATGGACAGAGCCAGGATTTATTGAGTCCTGACTCATTAAGAGGCAGAGAGGCTACAGCAATGAAGTAGGATAAGCCATGCAGGGGATAGCACTCGAATTTATTGTCAGGAAGCAGCTTCCGTGAAGATGAAAAGACAACATTCATCTTGAAATTTCTTATGCTTTCAGAATTTTTTTTAAACCTAGTGGCAACCCATGCTTTTGGAGGCAGAAAATGGATGGTCTGAGTGGAAAAGCTGTAAAAGGTAGAGCTTCTGCTACGGCCCTGATCTGCCCTGCTGGGTGCACACAATGTGGCATTGTATTAAACCCTTACAAAGTGCTGTTGCCCTCCTAGGTCTGTGGCTTTTTTTGCAGGCTTGTAAAATGGTATGCACAGGGATGGTTTTTGAGCAATCAATCAAGCTACGTAAAATAATTTGCAGTCAAGCAATTAGGCCAAGGCTGTGGACTAGATTTAAAGAATCAGATTTGTCTCTGAATGCTAAGGGGAACAGAGGAGAAACTCATGAAGAAAGAAGTAGCATTAGGCTAATACTAACCCAATTTCTGGGTTCATTTTCTAATTGCCATGTTCTTGTTGTAAAATGCTGAGAAAAGCAGAAACAAAATTCAGTGTTTGCTCTTCTTTCACCCCTTGTCTTGTTTTATTTTGACAGCACTATGGCGTGACAGACAAAGACAGGGATGAAAAACCTCTGATTTAGCTGTTTCTCAAACACAGCAACCACATCCAGTGCTTGAGAGCTTGCAGGCTGATATCAATTCTGAAATATGTACCAGGAAATGGAGTCATCATATTGGTTTTGCTCACGGGCAAACTCTTTCAGCTTTCCAGTGGTATTTGTGTGAATGCTTTCCTTAGCTCTTTTCTGCAGACCCCAACAAAATAGACCTTGCACTCTTAGAAGTGGGTGAGAAACAGAAGATCAATCCTATAGACCTTTACCAGCCATCCTGGGTAAGCTTACCTTTCAAGAGGTCTCTGCTTTTTTCCATTAGGAAGTTATCCTTTTCCTCATTTTACTGTAATAAATTTTGTGCCTGCTTAGTGAGCTGATAGAAAAGCAGGGTTTAATATGTATTTTAGACATGGATCTCACCTCTTTCCAGACATCTTTTTGAAAAAATGATGGTAAACAGAAAATGGAAAAGTCAGGGCATACAATTGTCACTGGTGTGATGATGTCACTTTATGCTGCTGTTTTTCTGTAGACAAACCACTAAGGTGTCACCTTTTGATGGTCCTTTGATACACCAAACACTATCTTCCATTAATTTCTGTGGGGACAAAGTGCACTCAATATAACTTAGGTTTGGCACTGGAGTCATCAGGAATGATTTTTTCGACCTCAGTTTGTTCTGGCCAGGGTCCATGGTGTCCAGCAGTGAATTTATGGTGCCACCTAAACCCTTCAGGGTATGCATGAGTCATCCCTGTGCTGCTGAGGCAATCCCAGTAAATAAGAAGAGACAGCTTCTTTCTCAACAGGTGAACCAAATCCCCAAAGTAAATTTTTCTTCCCCCCAAGGAAGCAAAAGGTTAATTTGAACTGCTCATGGTCTTCCATGAATCAAATGAAGTAATCCCATGCCTGAGGTTTAAAAGCATCTGTAAATTAGAAGGGTGTAGTGTGCAGATCAAAAAGAGGGTTGTCAAAGATTAATAAAAAGAGAGAGAGAGGCAAGAGAGGGAGAGAGATTCTGCTAGAAACCCTCTCATAACTCCAGCCTGGAAAGTACAGTTCACCTACTTGGGGTCCAGTTAGCACACACTGTATTTCTTGTAGAGCTCAGGGCAACAATGTAAAAATGCCAGAAGGAAGACATAAGATAATTTGAGAATGTGGAAAATGAAGTCTGCTAAAAAAAACTCAAAATGAGGAATGAGTTGAATATATGAGAATATGTGGAGAAAAAAAAATGTAAAAATCTACGAAAAAAACTTCTCAGCTATTTTTTCCCATATGAAACCTGGTTATTTTTTAACGCCAGCTCTATCTGAAGGGCAAATTATATAATGAAAAGAAGTGGAAAACCAGCTTTTTTTTCTGGAAAGGAATTCATTAGATGGAATGAAAAACTGATTTCTTAGGGGAAACAAAAAGCTGGTCATGCAAAGGAAAAGACCTTGTATCACAGAAGGAATAGTGAAGATTCTTTGAAACGAACACATTTTGTGTCCTCTAATAGATACAAAAAAATTCCCCAGGCCAAATAAAATTGCCAGTAGAATTGCAGGGGCCTGTTCATGTATCCTGATTTTTAGCTAGGAACTAAAGTCCTCCTATGCTCCTAAACACCTCCTATGCTCAGTACGAAGCAATGTGAATTCATGCCACACCATGCAGGGTCCTGGATGGGATTTAGCAGCCACTGTGCAAGGCAAACAATGAATTCTGTCCTTTTGCAGTGGACCTTTCGTCCTTTTGCAGTGTCCTTTTGCTGTCACAACAGTCCCCAGACCAACCAGGCTTTCACCTTCCGTGTTCCTGCACACGCCTGACCTGGTCTGCTTGGGCACAAGCTGTGTTGTCTTAATGAGACAGAATCTTTCACTCACAATAAAAAATCAAACCAAACCCACAATTATGCTATTGAAACACTGCATTTCAATTACTTTGCATGCTTGCCTCTGGTTAAAATTTTATTGAGTGAGCAATCTTCAGAAGCTCATATTTTGCACAGCAATCTGTGTTGCCAAGCAGCAGTTGGAAGAGCAGAAGATGGAGCAGAAAACCAAAAGACAGAAGGAATTTCAAAACACTGCAGAAGGGTGAGAGAAATCTCATACCTAATTTGTTTTTTCATAGATAATTGTTTATGATTGAAAAACAAGGGGAGAAAACAGTAACATTTGAGTTGGAACAAGCAGATTAAAACTTCCATCTCACAGTGGCTGTATAAGTGTTGACCTTCCAAGACTGCAGCTGTATCAGTCTTGGCAGATCAGGGGAGTGCCCTGGCACAGCTCTCAGCTGCCATGCATGACACCCTGCCAAGGTGGAGAGGCTCTGGGCTAAAGAGGAAATCTCTGCATTTCACATCCCCACAAACAGAGGCAGAGCAGTTTCATAGGATAGGGAATAGATGGCACAAAGAACAAACACACAGCAAACACCTGCATATTTCATGAGGTCTCAACTTCAGTGGAAGTGCCCATACATAATGTTCTGAGGTATCATCTTTCTGAGAGTTTGACTGTGATATGAGAGAGCACATGATCTTGGATTGTGGTATCACACACAGCAAATGCTTTTCAAGGGTTTTATCCTAACAAGCAGATAAAGGCCTTGACCCTGTGCAGAGTGCTGTGTAAGCCCTCATTACTGGTACCCAGCAGCAGCAGGAGCCTGTGCCTGCACCACTGAAGGACCCTGGCCTATTTCCCCCTTTTATTCCAGCCCAGCTGGGCTCAGCTGGTGTGTCTGCTCCACTGAGGTCAGAGCCTGTCTGCCCATCTCCAAGTTCTCTTATATCCCCTGAATTTCTCTAGAAAAGGCTGGTCAGTATTTAAAAATCTGTGCAGGTAGCCTGCCCCAAAAGTTGTGTGCATGTATAGGGCAGGCCAGCCCATAACCTGGCTCGGCATGTTTATCAGTGGGGAGATTAACCCCGACTGCTGACTTTTTTGGGCAAGGTTCAAAAGGATGCACTCAAGTCAGCATGTCTCCAGCCTGGTGCTTTTGCCTTATTTTCAGTTTATCCTGTGACTTGCCACAGATTTAAACAATGCCATCACCCTGACTGTCCTCCACTGAAAGTTCTTTCAGTAACAAAGAAAAGGATGGCTTCTCTCTCCTTTAAATCTCTTGGTAAGACCCTGGTCCATTGCCTGTGGAGGCACAAATGAAGAGCCCTCTTGGCTAAATGAGCGTTGGACTGGATCCTGAAAGGAGACCGTGTCTCATCTGTTTGGTCACCCTTCCTTGTTTGTTGTTGATCTTGCCTGCAAACTGCTGGAAAACCTGGTTATTTAAACAGCCATAACTGTGCAGATTGAAATCATGTTAGTAAGGCATCAGCTGACATCAGTGAATATGTTCCCATTATTTCCCTCTAATGTGATGCTAATTTACTGCGGAAACATCATACTTGATTTTTTTGTGTCAATAATTAAAAATAGTGATTTGAATAAGAGACCCAGTGGTTCAATTAGAAAATTGTGCTAGGTGAGGGAAAAATAAAATAAAATAAAATAAAATAAAATAAAATAAAATAAAATAAAATAAAATAAAATAAAATAAAATAAAATAAAATAAAATAAAATATAAAATAAAATAAAAATAAAATAAATTGTATAAAATGCAGCACCGTGGACATTACAGACAATTAACTTTCAAAAATGCACTCAGATCTGTCATTCAGTTACAGAAGTTGTCCAAAATACAGTGAATAACAAATAAAAACAATTGTTTCTCACTATAACTATCAATTCAATTCAAGTCAGTTGTTCAACTTCTCATCATGACTATTCTGAAAGCTTTGAAAACTATTGTATTTCAGCATTCCCATTCATGATCTTCAGCTTCTAGAAATTCATTTGAGAAAGCAACCAAAAAACTGAAACATAAACCACTATCCACTCTGTATTCCAAGAGACAGACATTTCAAAGTTTTATATCTACATTAATCACTGTCAGTTAGCTGTCAGTTAAATAGCTAAATAGGCCAACTCTAAATACACCAAGATTTCACTGCTGATATTTTGAATCTGCATTTAAATCACCCTTCACTCCCATTCTATAAGGCAATGAATATTACTCCTATTTTCTGTGAAGTCATGTTCCTAATTTCTACTGAGCCTGCACTGAGGTTATGACCTGCATGGTATCACAGGCCATGCTGTTACAGCCAGATGTCAGCACATGAAACAACTCCTGCTCTATTTTGTGTATGATATACTAGCAAGATTCCACCTCCTGGAAAATACCTAGTAGTACAGCAATGGTTCTGTTTACTTGTAGCCCAGGTTTTTCATTGTTCCTAAGATTTTATTGGGTTTTTTTTCACCTCAATGCTTTGCTTTGATTGCATAAATGCAGGCAGGCCTCAGTAGGCATCTGGAGAGGTATTTGTTATTTATACTGCATGTGATCACCAATCTATTTATGAAACTTCAGTTGCCCAGCCAGGGAGCAGAAACAGTCCCTCACAAGCTAAACATTCATTTGCACAGTGTGCTCCATGCATAGATAAAGCCAGGCCTCTCAAAATGGGCACATGCTGGATTATGCCTTAAAAGATCTTTGTACTCCTACAGAAGATGCTAAAACCAGAACCACTAGAACTGCAAGGGGACTGCCCTCCCAAACAGGCCCCTCAGTCCACCCCACTCCCCTCACACCCAGTTTTGCTGGCTGGCTTGTCCAACAGTTGCTGCTCAGGCAGTTTTTGTGCTGAAGAAAGGTGCAGGATGAGAAAGGCACCTGCCAGTGCCTGTGTTCCGTGGCAAAGGTAAGGCCCATGCCTGGCAGAGACATGCTCAACATGGAATACTTTACTAAAGGAAAGGGAATACTCAGTACTTCAGAGGGAATGTGAATGTCATGAGAGAAGAAATGACAATGGCATGCAACAGGATCCTGTCCTTATGTGGCTTTTATGGTCGCATATTTGAACCAGGTGTATTTGCTGCAAGGCTGCTTCTTAAAGATCTCACTTCATCTAAAATTTTGCCTACATGCCACCAAATTTTGGTTCTAAGTTTACTGTTCAGCTGTCTAAGGTGGTTCTAAGGTGCTGTTTAAAATTACATATAAGTACCCTTGAGATTTTTACTCCACAAATCAAGGTAGTTTACAACGCAAATTCTCATCTGTGGAAGTGTTAGTGGAGCTTTTTGTACATAATGTGCTTATTTTGTTGCAGTTGTGATAAAAACTGTGAGAAAAGGCTTGATTTGACATCCCATAAATAGTTTCAATCAGCAGGAACATTCAGCATCTTGCAGAATAATCTAATGTTTCCTAGTGCAAGTATTAATGGATAACAGCTCACAAATTTGGAGTAATACAGCAATCCCCTCTCTGATTGTAATTGCCACCGACTACCTTTGCAAAGTGAAGAGCATGTGCCTGTGTGTTTGCACACCTGATAAAGAAGCCCAGGCTCTGACAGTGCTCTGATTATCAACTGCTCAGCTGAATCTCTACTTTAACTACAGAGGGTCTAAATAATTCATCATTGCACAGGCTGGAGCAGCAGAGACTGAGCATTGCTGGGTAGGACAAGACTCACATGTCTCCTGACATGCTCTAATCTAATCTAATCTAATCTAATCTAATCTAATCTAATCTAATCTAATCATGCACTGGCTCCTCTAATCCATATTTTCAACTGTAGGCATAATGGTGAAGATGTACACATAATAATTTTCTAACATGGAATGATTAAAAATTATTTTAAAATTAAGGAAGTAAAAAACCTTACAAAGAGGCAGACATTGTTTTCACAGGAGTGTTGTTACATTTGGAGTATCTCTCTGTCTCTAGTTAACATATATTACATGTTTTTGTGTAGATTAATTCCCTATTTAATGTATTGTTTCAATGAGCAAACTAAGAACAGAGAGTTGAACTGTTCTTCTGTATTCCTTGTGAAGAGTTAAAGCCTCTTTATTTTATACTGAACTGGAATAGAGTTAAGCAGGTTCTTTCCTATCCTTAATGACTTTTTATTATGGCAATTAAAACTTCCAGTTAAGAATTTGCTTTGGGCTGAACATCAGAACCATTAGGGTTGGAAAAGACCTCCAAGGTCATCCTGTCCAACCTTTGACCAAACACCAGCTGCCACATGGAGTTGTTCCTTGAACACTTCCAGGGAAGTGATTCCACCAGCTCCCTGTCCAGCCCCTTCTAATCCCTGACCACCATTTCAGAGAGGAAATTCTTCCTGATGTCCAGCCCGACAGAGCTGGACATCAGGAGCTGGACGTCAGAGCTCTTCTAGCAGAGCTTGAGGCCATTTCCTCTTGTGCTGTTGCTAGTCCTGAGAGAGGAGACTGAGACTCACCTTGCAGGAAGTTGTAGAGAGGGATAAGGACAAGATGAACAGACCCACGATATTCTGAAATCAACTGGAAAAAACCACAACAAACAAACAACCTCACAAGACCTACTTACATATCCAAGCCTCAAAGTGCTTCACTGATTTGTGTTCTCAGTATTGGAATTCATCTCTCATTTTTAGCCTTCTTTTGCATATTCTAATGTAGAATAAAATATAGTGGTTTTTAAAAGGTTGAAATAATGGTTGTTGAAAAATAAAAATATCTCACTACCATTCAAAAGTGGTGGGAGGTTTATATCTGCCCCCAGCAAAGACACTAAAAAGCAGTTCACAGTGGGTGAATATTTTGAAGATTATGAGGAAATTGGTTATTTTACCTACATAACCATTTTGTAGCCTGATTCAAAGGCTATTTGTGTAACCTGAAAATCTTGTCATGGTTGAGCATATACTATATGTTGGATATCTTTTATGAAATTTGTTTGTCCTGGAAAAGAAAACAAGAGCAAATAAATACTCATTCCATCTTAATAAACCTATCAATAAATCTGTTCTGTGTAAAAGTACACCAATGATCTTGAAAGTTCAAAGTCAATCTTCTAAAAATTGTGCAGACATGACTTATTCCAAGCTATTGTGCAGCTGGAATGCTGGATCTTACTCAACTCCATAAATCTAGAGTTATCCTTTTGTTATCATTTGCTCTTTCCAGAGAAATAATTTGTTACAAGTTAAGTTCTAACAAATTGCCTTGTTATCTTTGCTGTACAATCGGTTCTTCCAAACTACAGGCACAAACCTTTGGAAAGGGTTACAGAGATTGATGTGGTGCGTTGGATGTGCACCAATAAGCCAAGATTGCTACATGTGACTGTTTCATAACAATTATCACAGATATTTTAAAGCCAGATTTTCTTTCTTTTGCAAAATGTGGACTGGAAAAAGAAGCAGCAGACTTTTAAACGGACTTTATGATTATGACTAAATTATCTTTTCAGAGATATTTACAATTCTGCCTGCATGTGTCTTTCTGTGTCTTTCTTAGGAAAAACTAGTCTTTCCACACTAGTTTATTTTCTTTTGTTTTTCTTCTCCCAGTCTCTGGTCTCCCATTTATATTTGAATTCCTCTTTTAGGGTAGGGGATAGCCCCAGAGACTTTCTGGGACCCATCTTGTGTTTACCCTCTGTGGGCTTTCAAATGATATCGCTCTCTTTCAGCCCCTCACAAGACTGTCATACCCACCTCAAACAGAAATACATGCCCTCAGGAGCAGGATAATCGCCTGAGTGAGCAAGAGTGGGGAAACTTGCTTTAGTATTTTCAGGGAGCAAGTTGGTTTCACTGTAAAGGCGCTTTTTTTTATTATTTTTTTTCTCCCTGTTTGTATCAGCTTGCTTGCTTTAAAAGAAAAGATTTTGCTGCTGTCCTTTTTTTGATGGATTCTGCTAGATGTATGTGATCTCTGTGATCCTCCAAGCTGTTCCAGGTTAGCCAGACCCTATGCAGCTGCCCAGGACCCTCCCAAGAGGACACCTGCAGCACTGGCCTAGGCACTGGTGGCCCCTTGCTTCTGGAAACCAAATCTGCATTCTTAACCTAACTATTCAAAAGCAGAGGTAGATTAAAGGCTTTATACATAGGGAAAAGGATCCACTGAGTTGTGTGGGCAGGATTAGGATGGAGCATGTGCACATTCTGCAAACAAAAGTGATGCCTGTAGGGCTGCCCAGGATATCCCCACATTTTGAGTGGCATCGACTTCCTGCTGTGCACACATGCAAAACCTGCATCTCCTCACTGAGGAAAAGAGCATCATATTTATTTTATGCCTGGAGAGCAAGGCAGCCTGCTGGCTCCTTAAGATGCACATTAGATTTATGTCTTCCTCTAGGAATTAATGAAACTTCAGGAATTATGATGAATGATATGGAGTGATTTATGAATGTCCATCACAGTTAGTCATTTTGCTTGTTGAGGAAGTTTCCAGGTTTTATGAAGGCTGCTTTTGAAGGTTCATTGCCTCTTATAGATGAAGAATAAATGTCCTGTTTCATGGGGGAGGGGGGAAAAAGGGCAATGTCATAAGGAACATTTATAAACAGCTTCAGTGTAAAGCTGTGATCTGATAACAGCTATTCAGAAAAAAGGAGGAACTGTCATGCTGGAAAGAGTTCTTCAGAGCAGAGCAGTGATATGTAATAAAAACCAGTGCTCATATTGTGGATTGGGAACTTGCTGCTTGACCCTACTTGCTATAAAGTTTGATCTTTCAGACTCTGATCTTTCACACTTGAAGGCAGTGGGAGATTTTTCATCCTACCTCTAAGCAAATCACAGGACTTCAGTGGAACTAATCTTTGGCTCTGTGTGTCAAATTAAGGACATGTGTGCAGGAGTGACAACAGACAGCCAGAGCCCACCTGAATTAGAATATCCAACAGTGAATGGTGGAGTGGAACAGCCTTTGAGGAGTTTGTTTTCACAGGGAGATCGATGCCTTTTGTAAGCTCAATATTTTTTTCATCCCAAGGCAGGCACTCAGTGCTTGTGGTTGTGTTTGCAGTATTGTATGGGCCAGATAAATCCAGCCCTCCTCACTTTCACATAATGAATTTTCCCCTAATTTAATGAGCCTGGGATTTTGATCCTTTGCTGAGAAATAATCCCTGAAACAAACTCTCCTGTTGGCTAGATTTGTAGTGATGATTCCTGCACTATCTAAATATATTCTGATTTATCAGATTTGGACTCTAGACCATATCACAAAAAAACCCCAAAAAAACCCCCCAAAAAAACCAAAACAAACAAACAAACAAAAAAAGTTAAACTGTTTGAAACAGTTTAACTGTAATGAAAACACTATTCTACCTCTCATGCCTTTTTTCCTTCCCTTCGGCATAATATGGGATTGTGGTCTGGGTAGCATATCTAAATGTTGTATTGATTAGTCTTGCAAAGGAAAAAGACTTCCTGAGATACTTTTCTCATCCTTATGACAGAGCTTTTGGCATTGTTTATTAATTCTTTGAAATATGAAGCTGAATAAAGGCAGGTTTAATAAGTAGTCCTGTGTTTTGGATATTCCCTCAGTCTAATGTCCTCAGGTACATGAAACAGAGCAGTGGGATCTGGAGGCTTTTGAAAAATTTTCCATTCGAAATAGCCAACCTCAAAACACTGCTCCTGGGAGGGGCAGGGCACAGCATGGAGATGACTGATGCCTTCCCACTTTGGGATCACTTTTTACACTGTTCATGGCACTTCTGGTGCTCAATTGGCTCAATCACATCCAGCCTATACATCTGCCTGATCTGGTTCTGCAGAATAATGTTCTTTGGAACCTGTTTATGGAAGTGACAGTTGTTACCTAAGGGAAATTAATAAGTACCTAGACACTGGTACTGTGTCCGAGTTCTTTTAACAGAGTGGGCTTTGAAATATGTTTTTCTGAATTTTATACTGCTTAATGAGAATTATTTTAATACCTAGGTCCTACTTCCTAGCATGAGGGTTTCTCAGTCCTGGATCAATTAAAGTAGTAGTGGATATTCATAAAAGCTTACCTTGATTAAAACATGGTGTGAAATTGAGATATGCTATGAGTAGGACCAAATTGCATAAAACCCTCCAATAATTGTATTTTCCTGTCAGCAGCACCATGGCTCTGTGCTCTCTGTTTTTGCTCCACACTGTAGATTGCATATAGGGCACTAAGTCAATGAGCTTAGAAAGGATTTTTTAGATGAAAAAGTCACCTTTAATTTCAGTTATAGTGCCTGTTGATCCCCAGAACAAATATTAACTCCTCAAGAGATGCCATAGCTTTATGAACAGGAAAGCCCTTCTAAATTACATTATATACCCACATAGTCCTTAACAAAGTGGCATGAAAAGTTAGATGTGAAGAGCAGCACAGATCTAGACTCTGGTGTTCAGAGCAGGGCTGTACATTTCTAGTTCTGGTAGTGTTGATGACTGTGTGGTATTCCATGAGCTGGAGGTCTGAGTTGTGAGTTTCAAAACTGTGGGGAGACATCTGTGCCTTTACAACCTGGAAAGAACCTAAATGTGATTGTGATCTGTTTTGGGGCTTAGGAATCCTTACAAAGCAGGGAGGGACCTCTCTTGGGAATCACTCAGCTCAGTCCAGAGAGGGCATAACTTGGTTTATAATGACAAAAACAAGCAAAATTGGATCTATTACTAATTTGTTATATGGGAACATTTCTATTAGTTTAGTTTACAAAGCGTATTTCTCTACATGTGTTAAAATCTTGATTTTTCTTACTGTCAAGTTTACTATAACTTTCCTGTCAATATTACTAAATTCTGTTGGATTTCAGCTGCCACTCCCTTAAAAAAGACTTTTCTTGTATGTTGTGCAGGGCTGTGCTATATCCATCTGGGCAATGGATATAGGTTTGTAATGTCTGTATTTCTGGCACTTTATTTTCTGCTTTGTTTCTAGGTCTTTAAATGAAGACATAATTCCCTTACTGCTATTGAACAAAAGTGTGAATTATTGTCAGTTGTATTTTGCAAACTATTGAACAACATGAGAGGAATCCTGATTTCTGTCTTAAGACAACTAGTTTTGGATAGATAACAACTGCAGGATGTATTGTAACAATGTACACCTATCTAACTAAAGCCCTTTTCTTTCCACATCTTCTGTCCTGCCATTTGTGATCTTTGTGACCACAAGGTCACTGCAGCTGAAATTCTGACTTTGTCCAGAGAGATAATGGCACAGGTGAGACTCTCTCACACACAAGCAGGAGATTCTGTTGCTGTTATTCCTTTCCATATTTGAGATAAATGTGTTTCATGCTGTCAGGTGCAGACTTTATCAAGAAAATTGTAATCAAAGCTACTGTAACATAAAAACATGGGGCAACCCAACCTGCTCAGTAGTAGCAGTAAATTAAAGATGAGGTAACATTGCTTTGTGCTGCTTTTGTGAATAGATGCCCCTTTGCGAGATTTTTCAAGGAAAATATTTACTAAGCTACTTCTAACCATTGAATTAATCTTCAATTATTGAGTTATTTTTCAAAAAATGACACTGTGTTGGTCTGAAATGAAGGCCTAGGCTTCAAGGGTCTACAAGAAGTTTTAATCTTCATTTATGTAAGATATATAGCACAAAGTAACTAACACAGGTTGGTGATTAGGTTGTTACCATTTCACTGATACCCAGAGACCTGTGCTGATTTGCTTTGGTCCTGAAGCCCAAATCCAGGTGTATGCCTAGAAGAAAGGTGTACCTGATGTACCTGTGGACAGGCCATGGTGCACAGTGGCTGTGAGCACCCTGTGAGCACACCTGCTCTGGTCCTGCCTGGGGCACTTTGTTTTCTGTCAGAATCTTCTGTCAGATTTCAGGAAAAAACAACCCCAAAACCCTTTAACGTTAGGTTCTGTTTCATTACGTGCACCAAGTTACTTTAAATTACAACTCTGTTTTCCTGGCATTTAGTAAAAGCTGTTCCACAGAGTGTGCTTTGTTTGGGACTCGACCTTCTCAAGGCAAGTGTTTGTGATTTTTGAGAATTAACAGGCAAATGTAAACTGTTATACTGCAACAGCAAATCTTGTTCTTTTACTTCCCAAATGCTTCATTTTTTAGTGGTATGCCCAAAATCTGCAATGCTGTGAAGTCCATATCAGTGGTCTAAACTGCATGTACTCAAGGAGAAAGAGGAAAAGCTAACAGGCAGGTGACCTGCAGGCTACACAAACTTTCTGTCAGAGGACACTGCGATTAAGCTGATTTAGTCAGGAAGGATCCTTTATGATTGCTAATAGGTGTGGTTTTGGATTCATTGTGTATAATTGTCCATGGGTTAAAAAGGGCCATCACTAGCTCCCATGTGTGCAAAATGCAGTTATTCACAATGATAACTTTATTTGGACCTCTGCCAGAGATGGCAGCAGCATCATCCTCTCCCTCTGTTTTTCATATGACCCAGTGTGTTTGCTGAAAAGCCAAGAAAGGCTCTTTCTGAAGACAGAGTAAGGTAGGTGAACCCTGCCTTGAAGGTTTTGTAATCTGAAGATCTAACTGAAAAAAACATGAAAGAAAAAAGTGTAATATCCATATTTCCCCATCCCATATTTGTGGTCTCTTTAAAAACAGCTTGAGCTCTAACCATGGCAGAAAAACTTGCAGGACTGTCAAATGACCTCAGGGAATTTATGTTTGTTTCCACGACTGCAATTTAACTGCATCTAAGTGCAGACAGACTAAAGGGATGTCCCTGTGTCCCTGAGCTCTCCTTTGTGCTGGCATTAATGGCTGGAGGATCGTACAGGGAACCTCCTCACGGAGCCAGTATTGTAAACGATCTGGTCATTTTTGTCAGGTCACTTTTTCAACCAGACCACTTCCCTGGCCCAGCTTCCTCTGCAATCACAGTGTCTGCTCTACACATTGTCCAGGACCTGACAGGTTGGAGCTCTCTTCCTAGCAGCTATCCATGCTTAAATGAGATTATTCTGATTGTGAGGACACAGATGGAAGTCTCATTTTACATATAGGCAGTATCCAACCCAGAGCAAACATTAATGGGGAGGGAGTTCATGGAGATGTTTTTGGCAGGAGGACAGGGAGCAGTGTTCCTTGGCTGATTCTGTAGCCCAGTGAAGATCAAAGAAGCCCACAGACCCTAGAGTGGCTGTCTAATGTCACCGGGGTCCCTGGGAGTCTGGTGTCAAGGCACTGTGTAATATTAAAGGCCCACTTTGTAGAGAGGTCCAATAATACGAGTGTGAAAAAAACCCAAAAGAATTCCAATGAAATCTGTAGATGCAGCAGCTATAGTTGTTCAGACATGTAATGCTGATGTTCCTGAGGGACTCAGAAACCTTGTTGTGATGGTGTTCAGGGTCAAAGATGGCCAATACCTTTAAGTTCCTGCTTTTTGAAGTCATTCTTGGGGTCGTGATTTATGATTTTTGAACATTTAGGTAAGCAGCAGAGAGAAAAGACAATCTCTAACTTGATTTAAGGAGAAGGTTTGTCTTTGGCCTCTGTAATTTGTATTCCTGCCTGAATACAGATGCAGACCCAGAGCTACCTTCCCAATTCTCCCCCTTGGCTCAGCTGTGTCCATAACTTTGTGTTCTCATCCCTGCACCAGCAGTTCCTCCTGGCTGGGATCTGGGCTTGCCCCCCAGACCAGTTTCCTGAATGGGCTGGGATCCTCATCAGTCACCGCCCTGTGGCTGACACCAGCCTCACAGACAGATGGAGAGCTGAGTCTTAGTCACTACTCCAAGCTTCAGGAGATTTTCCTTCATTCAGGATGATGATGATGAGCAGAGAAATCTATTTTCCCCTGTATATTTTTCCCCCTACTGCTGTTACAGAATTTTTATCTTTTATCATTAAGTAGGCAACCATTCGTCAAGCAAATCTGGTGCTTCTCAAAATACCATAAAGATAAAGGGGTGTGTGTGTGGGGGGGGGAAGCATAGGAATATAGATGTAACTGTTTGTTTAGTTTATGTCCAAAGTGACTAATTGATTTGAAGTGATATTCTACAGAAATAGCTGAAACCCAAAGCTAAAACCTCATGTAACAAATCTCAGCACAGATGGTATTGTGGTTGCAATCAAAGAAAAATGGCATATAGTAAACGAGGAGAGATTTCAAATCCAATATAGTAAGTCTTGAAAGATGGCTGAAAAAACAACACTTTATACGTTCAGAAATTAAAAAGTTGGCTTCTGACAGAAATAGGACAAAACCTGGCCTTAAATATTTAATCCGCCAACCTGAGCTAAAGATACTCAGGGTAGGTGTGGAAGTGAACCTTACATAAGTGAGGGCAGGTAGTAGGCTCTTTGCTGAGTAAAATAGGCCCCTTAGTCTGTACCTAAAAGCTGTCCCTGTTTCAATGTTATTCCTCAAAGGATCCCTCTTACTCTCTGTGTTTTGGAAGGATCCTTTGAGGAATAACATTGAAACAGGGACAGTGTTCATCTTCTGGGTAAAGGGAAATACCTGCTTTTAGCCTGTGGAACAAACCAGTTTTATGCCTGGACACTTTCAATCCAGCAGTTCTGAATTAGTATTCCAGGAATAAGAGTCACTCTGAGCTCGTATGCACCAAAATACAAAACCAGACAGCACACCAACAAAGCATAAATTCCTGAGTGCAAATATGCCATTAAATGGAGGAGGCTGGGACAAGGAAGAGTGGCACAGAATTGGAAATGAAGACTGTGATGGTTAAATAGGCACAACTGGAAAATCTGCCAGGACAGAATACAGTCACTGCCAGCTCCTCTGCGGAGAGGCTGGAGAGGATGGGTCTATATGGAATGTCTTGGGCTAAAAGACCTGAAAGCTGAATGTTCCCTCGGCTCGAGAGGGAGCCTGGGCACATTATGGGATGTCCAGTGGATGTGATTAGGAGCAAAGACAGCCTACCCAGCTCCAGCAGTCCCTGGGCTGTGGGTGATTGGCAGCTGAGGGACTGCGAGGGGGAGTGTCAGACTTCACGCCACGGTGTTCATTTTCTCCCCTGGCCATCTGCCTTCAGCTGCTGCTGGGGGTTGGCTGCTGGCTTGGACAGGTCCTGGGTCTGACCCAGGCCACATTTTCTCCTGGTCAGTGACAGGAGATAAATGTTTTGAAACTCCTTAACAGCAACAATATTTTTAGTGAAAACTTTGGTGTCCTTCTTGGGAGGTGGGCAAGGTTGATATTTCACAGAACAGGGCATATATGTGCAAACTCTTAGGAAATCAGTTGAGTATATAATAAATTCAATAAATAAGTTTACCTTTCTTTAATGAATAGGTGCATTTTCAATGTTGGTTTTGGTAGGCATGTGCTTTGCACACATACTTAGGAAAGGATTAGGTTTAGGTGGAAAGAAATTAATTCAAACTCATTGATTCTAGCCTCAATAACAATATTCTATCATAATAAATTCACATTTTATGCTGACTCCCCCTTAATGCCATTTCTTTTACCTGTTCCACTGCTGCTAAAGGATATATTATTTTCTACAAGACTTTGACAGGGATAGACAAGTATGTGCAATGGGAAATCCTTTACCTCTTGTTATCTGTGGGTTTTAGTAACTCTTCTAAAATAAATCTTAGGACAGTCTGAGAGTCACATTCATTCATATTCTATATGGGTTCTGCAATGAAACAATTAAAATAGTGTCTGTAATGCTAAGGTTACTGATCTCAAGAAAATAGTATTTGTTTCAGTTTCAGGATCATTTACAACTTCCATGATAATGGAACTGACATCTAAAGTAATTATTCTTCAAATAAATAATTGAACAGAGTAAAGCAGGGCAATTTTAACTATTTATAGGAGGTGTCTTAAAAGAAACTAATGGCAATGATGTTTTTTTCTTTAAGAAAATAGGTTTACAGAATTTCTGCAAATCATTACACAGGACAAAGTAAGACAGCAATGTCCTCTGCTTTCAACTGGAAGCCTTGAAGTGGCAATCAGTGCTTTTTTTACTGCAGTTCAGACAATCTCAATGTTTCATGAAAATTATTAAGGAAGTTGGCAATGTCAAAGCCTTTTCCAGTTACTTCTGCTACTTACACAGATAGAAAATTTTCATTGCTTTGAGGGAAGGCTGTAGATCACTAACAGTTAAAGAATTTTAGCCTGTGTTCTAGACTTGTTTACTAGATCTCAACTGAATATAACAAGCCCAGGATGAGGACCCTAGTTGTGGAAATGTATAATGGGAATGTATAAAATATGATGAGCTGATTCAGTGAAGCAAAACAAGGATAGGATTCTAAGCTGGCCAAGATAGTTCTGTTAGAACAGTCACGTGGATTTTGGCTTTTGTGTGTAGAAGACATGCAGAGGCATTTTAGGATAAGTGCAATATAAAATGCATCACTGTATTCAAGGTTCATGTAGTAAATAACTCATTCAGAATGCTGCAAGGTGTGTTATTTGTATTCCTATCTTATTAAATCAAAATTCCAGTTTTAGTCCTGGGAGGAAGAATTTTTTGTTGTTGTTGTAGACAGTGTAATGGTACCCTGGGCAGTGTTAAGAAGACAGATAAGAATAAAGATTCTATCAACAGGATCTTTGGATTTTACTCTTTTAGTACCACAGAGAACTTTCTCTGCAGCCTGCTAGTCTTTGACTTTTCTTTTCTTTTTTTTTTTTTTTTTTTTTTTTTTTTTTTTTTTTTTTTTTTTTAGGTAAATCATTATTCATTAAATATAAATAATACCAAGAAGAATGAGAGAACTCAAACCAATGCCCTCTTGTTTAAACACAAACATTTTGCCAACTGTTTCTCTGGAATGACATCATCTCAGGTTTCAAATTAAATCTGACATCTAACCTACCATTTGGGACACTAAATATATGACTTTCTCTAGAGAGAAGCTGTCTGTTCAGTTCAAGTGCTGCTGCACCAGCAGTGACCTACCAGGAGAAGGAAAACTCAGCCCTTAGCCTTGCTGCCAAGCTGCTTTATATAGCATCTGAAAAACCCAGAGTTGTTGATCCTGGGAAACAGTTCCAATCTGCTGTTAAAAATTGTAAGAGGTGGCAAAGAGGCTCAAAGTTTTGCTTGTCTCACATAGAGAGCCCATGTTATCTCCTGGCCTTCAGACTGAATGACAGGAATGTAACCACTGTTGCATTCCAGCTAATCCAGCTTTGTGAAGGGCCCAGGGCACTGACCTGTGAAACTGTGAGCAGCATCTCCTGTTGCGCTGCCACCTTAGTTCCCAGGGTAATTCGGGGTAAGGGAAAGAAGAGGAATAAGTCTTTAAGTTCCACAAACATTTTAACTTTCATAGCAAAATTACTACTTTCATGCAAAGTAATAATTGCTCTTACAGGCCACAAGTCCTGCCCCAAAATTCCCAGTAAAATGCTGAACATTAAAACATGCTCTTGAGGACTTTGAGAAATTTGCATTTGATTTTTACGTGCCAACGATGGCCCAAATGAAAGGGATGTTTGCTGCCTATAGATCATATTCACCATGGCACTTGCCCTGGCAGGGAGCTGGCAGTTAGTGATCCACAATGTGTTAGGATGGCAAGGAAACGGGCATGCAAAGAAAAATGAGCATTTTTCTCCTTGCCAGCTCCCCCTGGTGCTGCAGAGCTATCCCAGACCTGCTCACACTGCATGCAGCAAGTACAAAATCAGGATGATGATGTGTGGGCTCCCATGTGCACAGGGCCTGTGTGAGATTGACCTGGCCTCCCAAGCAAAGTTTTGCAACTTAATTTGTAGCTGAAAAGCTCAATTTGCTTCTGAGGAACTACTGTAAAAGTCAGAAGCCATGCAAATAGGCAAAGCGCTGCACTTGCTGTCTTTTCCCACCTTGTGGATGATCTATAAGCAATTTAACTGTTAGGGGTCAGTTCTTACTCCCATCTCAATTCTTTTGCAGGAAAGATCATCATTTTGGTGGGGTTGTTTTCTCCTTTGACTTACTCTATCAGAACTGGACTGTTAATTTGAAGCCAGGGTTTGGCTGACTTTACTGTGAAACATAATTCTGTTATCACTGCAACCACATTCTTCCCTAGGTGATTTCCACTTTGGCTTTAATTATTTTTTTTCTTTTTTAAAATCCCATGAAATACAAAGTATTTCCTTAGTTGGGTAGGCTGGATAGCCCTTTGGTCTAAACAGCGCTCTTTCATTTTGAGATTTCTGATATCCTAAGCCTCTGTGAAAGTTTGATAAAAGGTATCTTTGCGGCTTCTAATTAATTATGTACAAAAAGTTGACAGTACTCTACTGGGAGGAGTTCCTAATAATCCATGCATGTGATATAGTGGGAACATTGTTTATAAATATAAATGAATTGGAAGGTTTGTAACCTTGGAATAATAGAAGATGAGAAATCAAATCATGGCTGGCAACTTCACAATTAAATGTTCCAAGATTAAATGACCTACTTGAAAGCTACATTTTTATCTTTGTTTTCCAGTAAGTAGAGGAAAAATAATCCCTGTAATAGTTCCTTTAAGCTCTTCCTGAGAGTGAAGCAGGAAATGTTTGTTTTAATATTTCATATCTCCCACAAAGGGCAAGACCCACTCTCACAGTTCGGCCTAGCAGGAAAATGCACAGTTCACATCGTGCTGAAAGAGAGGGCAGAGAAGGGAGAGAGAAAGAAGGTGTCAGTAAATCAGCTACACAGCAGTGGCTAAAGGATGTTGTAAGTCACAGGTAAGGAAAGGAAAAGCAGTCACAAAACTGGAAGACAAAGTCTGTCTATGGGGAAAGTGTTAAGAAGATGAACAAAGCTAAAGGAATCCAAAAGTGTAGAGGGAAGACCAATCTTCACATTGAATTCACTTCTGTCACTATAGCATTTGGTGGATTAAGGATCCTATGACCATTGGCCAGCACGGACTGAAGAAACCCCACCTTAGCACCATCAGTACTGCACCTCCTTTGCTTATGCTGGGCAGCAGCAGAACAGCCTCCTCCTGGAGAAGGAGCAGCATGTCAGTAGTGCTGGCTCAGGGCACAGAAGCACACCTGTGCACCTACTGCTGCAGCTCTGTTCTGCTGGCATTATTAAAAGGAACATTCACAACCTGAAAATCACATTTCTGTCTGCTCTCATCAAACTTAAAAAGGACCACCTTGATAGCCCTGAAGTGAAAGAAACTGAGAATAAAAATCTACCTTTTAGTTGTTTTCTCTCAGTGTCTGACTGTTTCAATGAGAGGCACAAGTCCTTCACAAGGCTACTGCAGTAGTAAAGGCACAGAGTGCCTCAAAATTGTTGTAGGGAGAAAATCTGACTGAACAAAGCTCTCTTGAGCCCCTGCTGCCCTTTGCTAGGCAGCAGTGATGGCTCACTGCTGCTCTGCACCAGCAGCAAGGCCGCTCTGGGCTGGCCCAGCCCTGCTGGCCCAGGGGCAGCACCACCCTGCCAGACCTGCTTGCTGGAAATGACCTTGTGGAACTTTTTGTCTTTTGAAAAAGTGTGAATTTGAAAAGTCAGCAAGCTCCCTTTGGCCCTTTCTAATCCTTGTGACAGCAGTTAAAGCTTGAGGGTGCTGGGATTACTTTTAAACATTAATTTCCACAGAAAACACTCCTGTTTTTCAGGCATAGAGAACAAAATACTTAACCTGCTGCCTCCTGCTTTCTTCACTGGCATGTACAGTGCAGCTGATATGATTTTAAAAATCCTCTAGACAGCAAAATTCCCAGGAGTCATGTTATAGTGTTTTGCTGCTGCCATTGACCAATGGACCAGCAGATTTGGGAAAATGCTGTCCTGCTTTGCAAGAACACCGAATAAAAAATGAAAAATGACTCGTAGCTAACACTTTCATGTTCATTTTCAGTATGTCAGAGGGAAATGCTCATTTAAGAAAGAGATTTTATGTCTGATTTTGAAAGCAAAGTTCTGTTTGGGATCCATCTCCTCATTTCCATATCAGTCAGAATAAGATGCAAAGCCCCATAAGCACACAGTGGGCTGCAAACAGCAGATGCTGAGTTAATCTCCAACCCATTATGATTCCTTTTGCTTCTATGCTTGTTGCTCCCAAGAGATTTTTATCAGGGCAGGCATTACAGTTAATTCTTCAGGGATATGGAGAAATAGCTAGGGACAGTGGGCCTTGAATCTCTTTATGTTTATTTAACAGCTGATTGTTACTTATTTATTTGTTGGAGGTTTTTTTTTTTAATAATTCAAATATTTGAACAGAAGTACCTTGTTTTAGATTTCTGCTTTGGAAACACAGGAAGGAAAACATGTGGCAGATATTTCATGACTGTATTTTTAACCTTCATATAAGAAAACTGAGAGGGAAATTTGCACTTCAGACTATAGCTGGAAACAAACCACCCACATGCAGAGATAATAAAACATCAAAAGGCCTGTGAAATATACTGGCACATGTATATGTGTTTAAAAGTGCACAAAAATGAAGAAATCGGAAATAAAAAACCAAAGTTCTTTTCCTGCTGTAATTTTAGTTATAATAAAGCAAAGCACAAAATTTGTTAGCCTTTAACTCAAACTCAGCTGAAGTGATATGGTAAAAATCAATGTTTGCTGCGGTATTTGGATTGCTGAACATAAACATATCTGCTCACAGGATTGAGAATATTGAAAGATGTAAACATCACTCAGCCTCATTAATTCTATTTGTCTTGAAAACTGTTGTCTTGTGCTCTGGAGAATACATTGTTTTATTAAAGGGAAAGTTCTGAAAATGCATCATGGAAATGTTAATGCCGCATTACTCGAGTCTCAGAATTCTCAGAAGGTTCTTGTTGACTTTTGCCAGGGTAGGGTGGCTGCAACAGCAGTTCCACACATGATCCTCTCTCATTTTGATGTGACAGCACAATGGGGAAAATTGAATTCTGCAGAGTGGGCTGTCAGAGAGGTCAGAGCACCTCTGGAGCACTGTTGGAGCACCCTGTGCCGCCTCCTCTTTGTCAGCCACGGAGAGCCCTGGAGGGGATGGACTGGCACAGCTAAATACGTGGGAAGTTGGGGGTCACATTAGTGCCCCTGGGACAGTCAGTCCAGAGGAGATTACTGAAAAAACCTCCGAGAGCTTTTCTCTTCTGTCTGCGGGCAGTTTCTCTCTTCGTCTTTCCTGGGTTTCTCTGTGATCTGGGATAAAGCTCTGGGTGTCCCAGGCTGGCAGAAACATCAGTCCTGTTCTACCCTCTGCCCCTACCAAGCAATGCCACCCCAGCACAGGGCACAGCATCCCAGGGATTACTGCTTTGGGCATGGACATTGCCAAAAACAGTACTTTTGACCCGAGTTTCTTTTTTTTAACTTTCCATTTGATAGGCTTTTTATTTTATTCTGCAGCTATTAAGGTGTCAGGTATTAAAATGAAGGCTGGGAGCACTGGAAAAATCCTGTACAGTGAGCTGTGCCCCAATGCCTGAGGTCTCCTTTTGAGGTAGATCTATTATCAGACATGAAACTGGAAATACCAGCTCTCACTTGATGGGCTTTTCTTTGATAGAGGAACAAAGGTACTAAGCATCTGTAGCTGATAGTCATTGCTATTTTTATATCAAAGCTTCCTTATCTGCTTGGCAAGTGATTCAGGGATTTTCTCTCTCTCCTAGGTGCCCTGCAATTTGTTTGTTGTAATATCTCACATATCCTCATTACACTTTTTGCTCCACATTAATAAGAAATGAAGAAGTCAGGTTGAGTTAGTTTTCTTATCTTATCCATCTCTTTCAAGAATTCCTCCCCCAAAAGTTAAATGCCCTTTTTTCACTTGACTTTCTCATTTCCCTTTCCTATGAGCTTTTCTTCTCCCTTCTGCTCACAATATCCCTGCTCTGTGACCTGAGCTGACCTCCCCAAAGCTTTTAACAAAATGATTAAATACAGTATTGTTATCTTTCATATGGGCATTGCACATGCCAGCATTATTCTTATATGTATAAATAGACTTCTTCTTAGTTTTTAATCTTTTTCTTATGTCTCCCTCCCCACGTTTTTATGCAAGTGGGTTTGCTTTATCTGTCCCAGCAGACGCTGTGAGCTGTGATGGTCTTTCCTGAGCACTTCTGCCAGATCTGTTCTGCTCTCCTGCAAAGGCCAGCTCTGATGCTTCACTTTGGCTCTGCTGTGAAAAATTATCTCAAACACCCATGGCTTCAAACTCACAAGAAACAGAGACAGGCAGAAGCTGTGATATTTGGATTTGGACCTGGATTTTAAGTTCTACAGAGTTCAGGCTATCTTCATCTGCCTTAACTAATGATAAAGGTTGCAAGTAAAGTAGCAACTGAGGTAGCTCTCATCCTAATGATAAGGGAACTCAAAAGCCTTTAGTTTGGCACCAGCTTCTTCTATCACAAAAAGTTAATTTCCAACTGACCATTTATCAGCCTTTGAGTTCCTGATTAACAAACACTGGCTTTTGTAATGAGATAGGAAACTACTCAGAGCCATGTGGCTTCTTTGTGAAATGTTAATGTGCTTCCTTTTCTGTACCAAAGGGGAAGAAAAACAGTGATGGCATGCTTTTTGGTAATCTACAACTGTATTTCCAGGTAATTCTGACATAATCTTGGAAAAAATAATGTTACCAAAGGGAAAATAGCACCTCTGTGGCCCTCCCCAATACCAAGAACAAGGCAAAACTGACACAGTAGAGGTCTACCTTGCCTGGGCAAATGTCCTAAAAGGTGTCTGAAACACTGTGGGGTTCATTGCTCCTTTACACCAAAGATACCAGGGAATTTTGGCAAAGTGCTGATGCAAAATACTGTGGGATGGCTGCAATAGCTGCTATTGAGTCACATTTTACTCCTTGCCTACAGTACCACGCTTTGGGCCCCATTTCACAGACCCTAGAGGGGATGTAAGGAATGCTGTAACCTTCACTATGTAGTAAAAAGGCTATTGTATGACAGAAAACCACAACTTGCCTCAAATCCACTGACCTGTAGGCATCTGACATGCCAAAAGATGAGGGGGCACGGCTGCAAAGTGAGACTGTCAATCGCTGGAGCTCCACAAGACCCAGAGGAAATGAAAATGCTGCTCAGAGCATGAACTGAAAATCCTTTCATCTGCTGGCATTGGAGAGACCAACTGCAAGTGAAAAAGGCACATTGGCAGCTGTAAGCCTTTTGGTCAGTGCCTCCATTTTTCTAAAGCAATTCCTTCAAAACATACAGTTCCTGGATTCCTTTTGATGAGCTCTGTTATCAGTTATTATGTTGGTATGTTCCCTGCTCTTTGTGAGCAGCAAGTGGTGAGAATATAAACCAAAGTGCTGCTTCTGAGCCCGTGCCCTTAGTGAATCAGGTTTTCTACATCAGTTTTCTGCCCATTCACTTTCAGGTTTTTTTTTTTTTTTTTTTTTAAACAAAAAGAGTATCTTGCTACAGCTCACACTAAAAAATTCTGTGTTCCATTGCTGGTGCTTTGGCACAGCCTCCAGCCTCCTGCAGTGAATTGTGTCTGATGCAGCTTAGATCCACGATGTATCTCCTATTTCCCTTCAGTTGCTCTCCATTTCCTTTTAAGCTGTGAGCCAATAATCACAATTCTTGGAAGGACTTTTCCCACATGCTAAAAGTATGCTTTTCACCAGGGACTTCTGTCTGCACGTGCTGTAAAGACAGTGAAAAGGGGGACAGGGAAGCATGGTGGGAATTTTCTCCCCCTTTTGAAGGGGGAATGTGCTGCTTTGGAGGGATGGTGCTGCCAGTGCTGAGGCAGTGTGTTGGGTTGGATGGGGGGCTGTGTCCATATGCAAAGATGCTCCCCTTCCTTTAGCAGCTGTCTAGTAAGGAATTCAGCCACTGCCAATGGCACTGCCATCAGATCATTTTTATACAAGATGCAGGTAGGGCAAGGGCAAAACCACATTATCTGTGCAGACTGTACTTGCATCATAGTTTTGTAGTTGTTTTAAGTTGCATGAGCATCCCATCTCATTTAAATCCTGGACACCTATCCACGTGTACTGCTTCTGAAGACACCACTGCTGCCTCTTACTGTGTCATAAAATTGCATGTATCTTAAAATAGAAATTAAAATTCAGTTCTAAACACCTTTGCAGGTGTTAAAATTGGTGTTTTAAATACCAATTCATCAAGTGTTGGAAAGTCTGCCTCTCCTAACCAGCATGTTATGAGGATTGTGAGCCACTTGAAAGAATTTGTGGGGGGTGTGTGGTGCTTTGAGTGTGTGCAAAATTATATGAGATAGATTTGGGGCAGCATCTCCTTTCTACCACCTGGACCCACAGCACTTTGTTATCCTGTTGGCTGCTTTCAAGTCTTGCACCAAGTAACTCTATGGAGTGAAAGATGGTGTTGGAGAGATAATAACAAGCTGGGCACTCTTTATACTCTTGGGTGTAAGGCTGCCTTCTAAGGATGAGACTTTTTATTTCCCAGGACTTTTCTGGATGGTTCTCAGACAGGGACATGATTGCTTAGCAGTAAAGAACCAAACTCTGCATAAGGAGACTCACATCCAGAGCTTGTGTTCCCTCTGTTTGTCCAAAAGGAAGAGAATAGCCAAAATAATTGTTTTGAAAGATTTAGGATCAATAGTACTGTGCTGTGCTTGACAGGCCATTTCCTTCCCATGTAAATATAAACACTGATCAATGAATGGAAAAATATGCAGGAACTACAGATTAGGAACATAAACTGTTCCTAATGTTGGGCTCCATGTCCCCCTTCTCTAACAGAGAAGAAAGGGCCGTATCATGGATGTGAACAAAGTAAATGTCAAGCAAAGGGAGAAAAATGAGTCTATGAATATTTGCATATGTACAGGAGAGAAAATCTTGAGCAATTTTCTTATGACATATCTTTTTCTCTTGAAATGAATTTTAATTAACAGGAAGTAATTCCTTCTAGGGTTTTCCATAAATTATGATTTATATAATTTTGGCTCAAAGCAATTCCTATGATATATAGATAAAAATATATCAATATTTGTGCAGATACGTCTGCTATAGATGAGTCATGTTTCTTCAATTAAAAATGTACTCTTGATGCAAACTTTTTCTAAAAGTTGTCATGTTCCCCCATTCATCTATCATAGCATCCTCCAGTTTTCCTATACTTAAAACATTATTTTTATTAAAAGAAAACATTTGCAAATGTCCTGCAAACATTTTAAGTAATTAAGAGATAGTAATAAATGAATGTATTTTTACATCATTTCAATGTCAACTCATGAATTGTGTTGACATTGCAATCCTGTAGGCTTAGTTCTAAAGGAAGCAGCAAGTCTGGCAGAGGATTTTAACTTGCAAATGGGTTGTACAAGTCGGTCCCAGTCACACACAGTGACACTGTCTTCTGGAATACAGCAAGTCCCACTTGCAGATTTACTGAAGATCTGTACCCTTTCCTTCATGGGAGGGATTTGTGGTAAAGAAGAGCAATCCCATTGTAACACAGTGCACCTATTCCAGCTGTCCATTTCCATGCACCTGTGCTATTAAAAGCAAATCTGCTGTTCCTCTTTAGTGGGATACACAGCCAGTCTTGCATGAAACAATATTTTACAAAAATCTGGAATTTACAAAAATCAGGAATCTGTAAATATGCTTTTAAAGATCACAGTATTCAACTCCACAGCTAAATATGAGAGTAGGTTGATCAATGGCTCCCATCTTTGGTATTTGTATTTTTGGCCATTGTTCTTGAAGCATGTTCTTGTATTTTCTTGACTTTCTGTATACTTTAAAATAAGGTACATACATAATGCAAACTCAGAAAAACAGGCTGACTTGAATCAAAGAATAATAAATTTCTAAGGATTCCTCAAGCTCATGGCAATTTCCTCAAATGAATGCATAGCACAAACAGACGGGTTAAAAAACCTTACAATGTTTCCATTACAAGGGGCTGGATGTGGTATAACCTTTTTTGCTGGTGTTTTCAAGACACTTAGGAAAATTTTCATTCACCAAAACTGGGCTTTCCATTTGGAATGTTTTAGTTTATTTGAAAATAAAGCTTGGGGAAGTTGACGAGAAGCCTACATACTATCCCAGAAAAAAAAACCAAAAAAACTTTGGAAATATTCAGATTTTAGTCTTTGACACAAAACTGGTTTTTGAACAGACTGCATTCTGTCTTTCTGTTTCCCTTGTCTTTTTAAAGTTCACTATATTCTTCTGTATAGAGTTAAAATACTTCTTACTCTTGTGTGATAAAGATCTGGCTTCCTATTTCATTAATTCTGCTTCCTCAGTAATTTCCAACTGTTAATTAATGAGTGCGACCAAATAATTTCTGTAACTCTACTTTTAAGCCACTGCTCAGTGTAATTTTGAGCTCAGAAGTCACTCCAGTTCTGCAGCAGCCTGTCAGATGAATGCTGAAGGAATTGGCTCCCTCAGAGGCATCCCTGTTGGCACCATGAGTCCCTGTCGAAGAGAACAGAGCACAGCTGCCCACAACAGCTCCTTGCTAAGAGAGAGTGAAATAAGGATCATGCAAAAGGAGTGAAACTCTGGTAGAAATAAAGTAAACAGCATTAAACCCTTGTAAGCTTCTGCTCCTTTTGGGTCTTGCTAATGGCAATTTTACTGGCTGTGACAGATTGCTCTGCCAGTAAGGTAAGTCAGGGTCATTCTGGCTCCTTCCCAGCTGTGCTGCTGGAGCAGACATGGCTGCAGACAGCTCCTGCCCAGCCATGGCTGTCAGGACCAAGCTGTGCTCTGCTCCTGGATCCTGGGCTGTCCATCAGATGGTGTCTGAAGAGATAAGTTGCCAAGTGTTTTGGGAAGGAGTCATTGGAAGGAATGGGGCACTCTGTTTTCAAAAGATGGGGTTTTTGACTTGTGAAGTTTCTCACTGTTACAGATAGTCATGAGTTTTAATTTCTTTTCTTTCCAAGGTAACATAGGAAGAGCTAAAATACACTATAAATTGAAATAAGGAGCATGTCTCCAGGTTCTTCATAGGATAGATATTGCTGTTGTGCACAGGATAGAATGCACTGTACTTTCCTTTTCTCCTTCCATGAGCCTTTGGTGATGAGCATACATATATCTTAAAACTATTGCATTTGCTTCAGTAAAGCTGGATGTAGTGATACCAGAAATGGGTTCTGCAGGCTGTTGAAGGGATTCTTCATTGAAACTGGCAGTCACATTGGGAACCAGCTGTTGGCTGCAGGTAGATAATTTTAAAGTATTTTTGAAAAAGCTAGAGCATAATTCTAAATTTCTATAGCACAAGCCAAGATAATTCCCTGAGCAGTCTAACCAAGAAAATTGCACAGGTTCTTGATACAGTACTACCAGATTTGATACAGCTTTTCCTTGTGATCCCTTGTACTGAGAATTAAAGAAAATGTAATGAATTCTGTGTGGGTATTGTAATTGGTATGCAAGGAAAAAATATATAGGATCTGTTCAGTTACAGTCTCAGGAAATATTAAAACCTCCCTGGTATATAGAGCCTGCAAAGGTGCTCTACTGCAACTGGTCATCATCATAATAAAATACATTTTATGTGATCACAGGCAAGTTCTCCCTGTGTGTTGAGCAAATCCCTCTGAGCTTCTACTTTATAGATACAGTTGTATTTATCTACATTAAAGCTTGCTTGGAGACTTTGAGGTCTTTGTATGAAACTCATTATTGTAGAAAGTCAAAATAGTGTTATGCAATCTAAGAATACAACCTAACTTCCAACTCCCAGAGTGTTACTAGCTGAGAGAACTTTACCCAGGTGAGTGACACTCAGGTGTGAATACAGTTTTGCTGATAAAGTAAATAAGCTACGACCTTTGTGGTTTAAGAAGGATTTAAACAAGCAAGGTGCCAGCTTCTCCTATTCCAGTTGGTTTAACACGAAAGCAGGACACAGGAGCTGCTCCCCACCTTTCAGGAAAGCCAAAGTATATTATATAGTGTGCTTTGAGCTACAATTATTCACAGCTTTGGCAAATAAAAATAGGGTACCCCTGATTTTGTATGAAACACGTTCCAAGTAAATACTAATCTTATTGTTAGAAATTTCTTTACTTAGCCTTTCTCGTAGAAGTCTACTTCTTGTATGTGACTAAGATGACTAAGACACAGAGTTTTCAAAAATTAATATTAAAATAGCTGTATGTTTTGGAATGCTAGATTAGGAACTATGGCACATTATAATAAAGATAGTCTTCATTTGCATGTGCTAATTAATTTCTACTTTATTACATCAACATTTAGGAGTAGTAGTCTTATTAACAGCAATGAGTTTGCTTATAGTCTGAAACTAAACACTGAAGAAACTCAGTGAAGGTGACCCTTTTTCCTTTTAATTATCAAGGTTAATTATGAAATTAATTAGGTCAAATTTTTCACCTTTGATTAGGAGAATTTACCTTCTTTTAGCTTTGACACAGAAGCTGGATCTGCAGTGAAAGATTTTGCCTTCTGTACTAAACTCAGTAGTTTTGTAACATCCTTTAAAAAACCCCTTCCATGTTTTTGCTGCTCAGATGATGTCAGATTATTGAACTCAAATTAGAGACTCTGTATTTGTTTTGTCTTGTCATTATCCTTTTCCTGGTCTAATTCAATAATGAAATTGTTTTTATGAAATATTTTAACAATATAACAGGAAACAGATGAAAAATTAATTTGTTTCTGTTCTTTTCAGGTACTGCCCCTTATAGTTGTAGTTATAATCTAGAGCACTGACATGAGTCATCAGTAGAATATTACCTTTATTTCTGGTTTGCTTTTCCCCATAATTAGCCTGATATCTGTTCTTTGGCTCTTACAATTATAATGCAGAATAGCTGAGGACATTAACTTTGCTCAAATATTCTGCTGCTGTCTGGCACATTCTAAAAGCATTAACTATGGTTTAATCTTGAATGGCATGAAGGCCCCAGCATCATAGATGTGCTCAGGCTAAGCACAGGCATTCTCCTCAAGAGAGAGGCTAAATAAGCATGGGTTGTAGGCTAAATAAGCATGGGTTAATTGGCAAATACAAAAAGGTCTGGAGAACAAATAATTATCTCATTCACTGGTGGGTAACAGAAATTTTAATTGATTTGCCCTCTGCGACAAACCTAGGCCTGGATCAATAGTTTAATCTGAGTCTGAAATTTATTGCCTTAATGAGAAGGACATCTTATTTCAGCTGTAATATGACCCTTTCCTGATTAAGCAGACTGAGAAAGCATCAGTAGTTAACTTCTGCAACCTTCTGCCTCTTAGCAATTAACAGAGGGTCTAATTCTGCAAGGTAAGGAAGCCTTTCTGGGTGGTGGCAAATATTTCTCTTTCATTGCCAGGGAATTTTAAGTCTTGGGAATAAATAGTAATAGTAATAGTAATAGTAATTAATAGTAATAGTAATAGTAATAGTGATACTACTACAGAAATTCTGATGTATTGTCTGCTTAGACGTGAGAAGTGAAACTGCCAGGTCAAACAGGAAGGATTAGGAAATGTTTGCATCCAGATCATAAGAGATAACTAAGCAGCTGGACTCCACTTTGTCATTAGAGGGTATAAAGAAATCCTGATGGGACAGCTTCCAAAGGAAAGTTCTGATTGGTCTCCCTTTACTCCTATGATCTCACTTGTATCCTCTGCTCGCACACTTTCAGTATTCCCACATTTTCCATTTCTTCTTATTCTTGTTTCAGACACAGCCTTCCTTTATGTCTCCCTGTTTTCACATCATTTTAGATGCTTATGTCAGGAGTACATCACTCATGCAGTTGTAACCCTGTCTTTCTGTTCCGCATAGCTCCAGCCTTCAGGGCCTGGCTGGTGCTTCACTGCAGCCCACTTATCCTCAGCCTGAAGGGCTGTGTGACCCTCCTGTACACTGCACACTTCTCAGCACCTCTCAGCTGCACCTGTTACCAGTGTGATTATCAGTCCCTTACACTAGAAACTGGTTCAGAGGAGAAAAATGGACCCTGTTCTCCTCATGTGATTGGGAGCACCCAACGCTCCACAATCCAAGTCAATGTCTGCAAGGGTGTCATACCTTGGTGAGTAGCTCCTTTTGTTTAACCTGTCATAGCCATTCTAGGATCAGAATGCTCTTTTTATTTTAGCATGACTGACAGCCAGCCAGCATCCTCATCAGCCTCAGTGAACTCTGCTTCTATATGATGTCTGTTTGACAGCCACCATGAACCCTTTCAGCACAACAAAAGTCACTAAAATATTTGACACTCTGCCTTTAGTGGGAGGGGCCATCCAGAAAGCACCAACATTTCTGCTGGGCTTAATGAAAAAGCTTAAATATTATTGTTTTCCTTATCTCATGGCTATCAGAGACAGGGATCTTTAGTTATCATGATTGTCCAATAAGCAGTTAGAAGAGAAGGATTAGGAGGATTATATATAAATATATATTATAAAGAAAGTTGCAACAAAAGTCTAAATAGAACTCTTAAAATTTCCTTTTCCCCTTATCAGTTTTTGCCATATAAAGAATTTTTTTTGTTTAAATTACAAGATCATCAAAGTCTCCTTTCCCACTCAAACTATCATATCTTAGCTGGCTTTTAGCTATTGAGCAATCTGTTTTTCTTCCATCTACTGGTTTTCACCTTCGTATTATTTCCTGCTTTCATGTCATCACTCTGTATTTGCACTCCAGTGGTTTCTTAATATTGTATCTTCAGTACAAGAATATCCACTGGCTTTCTCCTTGTCTATTATAAACTACATATGTGATTGCCTTTGAGTATAAAAGCAGGGGTGTAACAAAATTCAAATTCTTGTTACTTCACTGGAGATGAAGACCAAATAAATACCTCTATAACTATGCCCTTACCTTTCATTGCCCATAGCTGTGGGCTATGGGTAGTAAAAAAAGATAGAGCAAGTTGTTTTCTTTTGTGAGCAATAGTCAGGAATAGTCTGTAAACCCCTGCAAACTGGCAGGTAGTTCCTTGCAATTTTGTTGGGAAGTATCTCAGATCCCCCTTTCTTTGCACTGTGGTGAGAGCCTGTCTGCCCTGTGCCTAAAGCTCAAGCAATTTGCAGGGTGAAGAATTCCAGCTGAGGAGGCTGCACACAGCTTTGGTGCCACTGGCTCTGCTGCCCTGTTTCCTTCTGTTGGAGGAGATGAGGGTACACTGGCACACCATGTAATCACAGGGCTCTGTCTGTGCAGTACAAGCCACAGGAAAGGAGCTTACATTTTTGTTTTAATAAGTTCAACTTGTTTAAGCATGTACAGTCCTGGCTTGTCAGCTCCCTGCTGCTGTGGGTTAGCTTTTGTGCCTTGCCTCATCCTCAGATGAGTCCCAAAGGTCCCTTGCCTACACCCCAAGCAAATGTCTTAACTGTTTATTAGCAGAAGGGGAACACTTCTGCTGAACTGCTGTGTAACCCTAAAAATGGAGCTAGAGGTAATCAAATAATGGTAATTTCAGTCAGTGTTTTATCCCTGCACTGAGTATTTAACAAGAACTTTGAGGATTGGAAATATTCATGCCAAGATAGTCACTTCTTGCAATATTGAAAATGTTTTTGAATGCAGTAAACAAAACACTTCCAAAAGTATTCTAAAAACTCATGGAAAATGAATATTTAATGTTGTTTATGGAATTGCAATGGGTATTTTCCATTTTCCCCATCTACATGTGTAGAGAGTCATGATTACAGTAATACTGGTATGGGTCAAATATTTGTGTATTGACAAGAGAAGGGGAACCTCCAGCATCAATGTACAGTGACCAAAACTGGGAACAGATTTGAGTTTGGTTTGGAGTGAAGATAAACCCAATGGCCTGGGCACCACTGCCTAACTCTACAAACACAACTGAATTAAGGTGGAGGGAGTTGGGAGATCAATAGTACATGGACAACATCAACATGAATGCATTGGGTATATAAGCCTCCCAATCATTTTTTCCCCCCTGTAATTAAACCTCTGTTTTATGTTTTAATAACTCACCATTCCTACAGAGAGGTGCTTTTGAAGGGAAAGCCACCGAGAATTACAACTGTGTGACTAGAGCGCATTTTTAAAATACAAGTCAAGGTAATTTTGCAAATAGATAGTGCCTTTTCCTTGAAAATTTAATCACCCTGTACATGGGGTTGATAGTGGAGCTAATGTCTCCATTCATTTATCCTTTCATCTGGGGATGTTGCAGCTCAGTATGGAAGAAGAGCAGAAAGCAGTGCAGTGACTTTGGCAATTATCACAGTATTTTACTATGCTTCATGTGAACAAGGTTGATTTATGTGGTCTGCAGGTAGCCTGAAGGAATGGTCACTCAATTTCCTTTCCCCTGATGCAAGTTCAGGATCAGTGCAGCAGACAAGGGGAGCTCTGCTACCCCAGTACCCTGTGTTCATTCTTCAGGCAGACTGAAGCTCCAGTTTGCTTCAGGGTACCAAAGAGCTGGCAGCAGGAACTGCACTAGAACAGTGTCCACAAGCTCAGTCAAGCTTCTTTTTTTGATGGATTTCTCTGAGAAATGATGACCCAGAAGTAAATATGAAGATTTCCTCTGTCCAGTGAATATTCTCTGTTCCTTTGAATATGTATTTTAAAGCCAGAAGTTAATAGGAAAATTTACAGCGTTTCCCCTAAATTATCTTATCTTAAAACCCGAAAGAATGCTTCTCCATGTGAGATACGTTGCAAAACCACAGGCATCTGCCTGACATTCAGTGTCCTTTTTACTATCTCCTGTTGGCTGACTGCATTTAGCTTCTTTTCTTTATGACTGCTAGAAGCTAGGATCCCTTTTTTTTTTTTTCCAGCTCATAGCAATTGTGTGAAACGTCTTTCCATTCACTTTTATCAAGAGATGTAGCCCTGCTGGGGCAGCATGAGTGATCTCTCTGGGCTGGCAGGATGCGTACCCCGCTCCTCATGCCCTCATCCTTCAACTCAGTGAAAAGGGGACTGCAGAACACTCCACTAATACACAAATGCAGCTTGTTCATCTGGAAGAGGGGAGCTGGCTTGTGCTTTGTTTTTGTTGTTTTGAAAGGCAAAACAAAGCAACGCAGCCTGAGGGAGCACCAGAATCCAAAAGCAGAATTCTTGTCAATTAGCTTCCCTTGGAGCAATACACAGCGGTTTGTTCCTGCGTTGACATCCTGCTAGTCTTGAGGAATCTTAGCTAAGAGGATGGTCTCATTTTTCAGTACCAACACATCCAGGCAGGAAAGTTCTATTGCAAATACAGTAGAGTGACACCTATGACTGACAAGAAGCTCGGACAACCTGAGTGTCTGCGTGAGACACAAGGGACAAAAACCCAAAGTCACCCTGCGCCTGGAGAAAGCTGGCTATAAGCATAACCCATATATGATGGTCACACAATCTGTGCATAGGTGGACAAATTTGGGCAGAAAAATTAATGTACTTAATCTAAAGAGCAAGAGCCCTTAAAGAGAACTAGATATCTTCATTAGGGAAGAAAAATGTTTCTAAAAATGTTTAATGGGCGCACCGAGAGACTGGAATCATAAAACATTTCTGACTAACTCACCAGGATATTGAGAAGAATTTGTATTCTGCAACAGAACTCAGGACAATTTGTACTACTTTCTTGTAATAAGACACCATAAAGAAAGAAATGGTAATTATGTGCACTTTCTTTATATGCAGCTGATAGATATCTTTAAGTACTGCAACAGCTTGCTAATGTACCCCTAGTATTTGAATAAATAGCTGAAGAAGATACGTTGATGAAAGCTCTCATAAACTGCCAGGTGGGTAAGGGGCTATTATGGAAGTGCCATAACTTGCTCAGTTTTGTCTTTGTACCAGCTGTTCCTGTGCAGGTCTGTAGGTGACCTGATCAGAGCTCACAGGCAGACACAGAGGTTCAAGGAAAACTGAACTTAGTTTCGTGAGGAAAATCCACTCAGGCTGCACCAGAATGTGAAGACCAAATACGCCAAGGTACATTCTTGTGATTTGCAATTTAGTCTTCAGTAATTAATCTGGGACTACTAAAACTATAACCTTCCTCACCAGTTTTCTTGGAGGTCATTTGGAGGCCAGCCTGAAGAACTATTTGTTGCTAACTCAATCACCTAAATGTGAAAGTCTTACCATTCAGTTTTACATGATTATGTATTTTAAAAGATATTGCTATCAATTAGAGGACAAATTTCATAATTTAAAAAAAAATCCCACAGAGAAACCTATATATTATTTGTAATCATCTGTAGTAATTCTCAGAGCAGACAGCATGTTAAAGCCAGACCATGCTATATTTCACCTTTCTGTCTCCTAAAGGAAACACCACTGAACAGAGCACCTTTTGCATTCTAGGTTTCTAAGAAATTCAACAATGATCCCAATCTGATTTGTTTTCTTCTTCTCCCCTCCCCTCCCACCCCACCTCCCCCAAACATCATAGTAATCTTAACATTTGATGTCTCAAAGTCTTATTATTCCTCTGAGAGAGTGGCTATTTTCCCATGTCATGGTAGCTTACCAGGCTGATTGCTTCCTTGGCGCAGGCTGCGTGGGGCCAGGCATTCAGCCTTGGCAGGGCAACATGTTTAGGTGACTTTGTCAGTGACAGGGTGGCTGGAGGAGCAAGAACCACATGGAGTAAAGCTTCTCCTTCTCCTAATGTGCCATCTCCAAGGTCTTTCCCCATGGAATCAGCCCCAGCATTCTAGATCTGAGAGAGCATTCAAAATATTGCTCAGTTTTCCTTCAGAGGTATGATTTTCCTTCCTCATCTGCTGATTAAACATTTTATTTTTGTAATGTTATTTATTCAAAGTGCTTTTTCTTGTCACGAGATGTTTGTTTGTTATCTACGTGTAAGTGGGGCTATGGATGCTCTCCAAAGAACACTGACCTTTAAGCATATGGACAACATCTGTAGGAAACGGCTGGAAAGCCCATCACGTGCTCCTTCAGGTAAAAGTACAAAGTAGTGCTCCTGCAAAGCTTTTTTCAAACCCCTTCTCTTCACATCCTGCATCACACAGCAGTGCTGTTCATTAAAAGCTGAAAAAAATTCCTTTGTTGGCCTGAATATTCTAACACAAAATATAAGGTGCCAATAGGTGAAATTGGTAGTGCAAAAAAGAAAAAGAAAACACCCAATGAACCTTGTTTTCCTACTACTTTTAGCTTTCAGTCACTCATCTGCTAAATAACGTTATTTTTCTCCCTGCTAAATATGTGCTACTAAAATGACTTCACCTGGCTAATCATTCCCAAAATTAGCCAATTGGTTTGCAGGGGTCAAAGCAAGTGGTTGGTAAACCTCAGATAATGCTGGCAACTTTGGGAGATTCAGATGATTATCCAAAATTTACCCAAGTTCATCTCCGCCTCCTCTGGCTAAAAGCTCAGTGAGGATTGCCATTTTTTATCATTTCAGCTTGGCCATAAAATGCAGCAGGCCTCTTGCTTGTGCTGCTGCTTTTCAGTTTTCCCTAAGACAAATGTTTCTTTCATACATTTCAGATTATATGGGTGAAGAATCTACCTACATGGATGGCAGGTTGAGAATGGCAGGTTGAGAATGGCTTTGGGTCCTGGGTTTTGGGCACCATATTTTGGACTTCCTCATGCAGCTGTGTCCTGTGGCCATGGCGAGGCACCCATGGGCGTGCACACTGTCAGCTCCTGACCTTGAGTGCAGCCACTGCAAAAGCACCCACTTAATGCCGGTGCCCAGGCTTATGGATATTTTCCTTGCAGGACACAGCTTGTGACTCATGAGCCCTGCATGGGCACTAAACCAAACCAGTCTTAGGCCACAGGAAAGTTCTAAAGATTTGAACAAAAGAGCAGGCCCTGGGCCTCTCCAGCCCCCATTTCCTCTGGTATGTTCCTGTGGCTGGACTGAATACCCAGAAAATAGTTCCAAACGATGTTTTCTTTCCTGAGGCCATGCTCTCTCCCTGCCATACAGGAGTTTGCTTTCACCTCAGCCACCATTACGTAAAACTAGGCCCAGTTTCCTGGGCCCTCAAGGCCTCTGCTCCCTGAGGCTCTCTGTGTGCTCCCTCCCTCAGCCCTCAGGGTCCTGTGGAGCAGTCACCTTCTCCTCCCTCAGGACCCCCTCCTGTGTGTCCAGGGCCAGGCTGGCTCCTGGAGGAGGTGTGGGTTTGCTGAGGGCCACCAAGCCTGGGCTCCTGGAGCAGGGGCATCCCAGCACATCCCCTGTTGGGGATGCGAGGGCAGCAGAAGGCAGCCCCTGTCTGCCACACTGTGAGCATGGCCCAAAGCTCAGAGCCCGCCTCACACTCCAGCCTTGCACCCACAGCCTGTGCCCTGCTGCTAAAGGGGGGTACAGGCACTGAAGGATTTAACTGTCCCCTCTGGAAATACGTGAGCACTCTCCCCCCTTCCCTGAGCTCTGGGATGGTATTTCACTATCTGAGTGATCATAGAAAGTTTAACCTGCAAAATTACACGCTGTAAATGACAACCATTTTACTCTCAAGGTGAAAGTCTTGGAGACAAAGAGAAAGAAAGAAAAAGAGAGAGCCAGTTTCCATGACAACGCAGTGAAATTTATACACCATAGGAAAATGTCATTTTCTGAAAAAGACAGAACTTCATGGACAAGAGGTACAGTACATCAGAAAGCAAATTGCAGTTTCAAATGAAAAGCTCATTTGTATTTATGGTTTTGAGTTTCATCCTCTAGTTACAAGACCCAGTTGTAGACAATTTAGTAGTGAAAATTATATTCAGTATTTCAGGTGAATAATGTAGATTACGATCTAGTTCAGCCAGAAGTTCATTGTGGCAGACCCGGGTTCAGAGAACACAGGTGTGGATGGATTCTGCCCTATCTGGGCTTATGCTGCTTAGGCATAAGCTTCTGCTTATCAGAGAAGTTACTGACATTTTACACCCTCTAGGAGACCTTGCAAAGTCAGGATCTGTCCTTAGCTGTTGAGATTCCCGCCACAGCCTGCAGTTTCAGCACCTGAAGTTCTATCTCCTAGATTCCATGTTACCTGTGGTACCGTCAATCACCATCCACTGTAAGCCACGTTGCATAGGAGAGCGTTTTATGATGAGCATTAGTGTCGAGGTACAGCAAAGAGCATTGTTAATGAAGCATGGAAAAAGAATAAATTCAGCTAATGGGTGTATGTGTCAAATTTCAATTAGGGATAAGTTGGAAAGTGAAAGAGAGTGACGAGCATGCAAATTAAACCTTTGACCTTCAGAGTAAAGGGAGAAAAGCCTGAGAGAAAAGGGGGATGTTCAGAGATGTCTTCCTAGCTGAATGCTGAAAAATCTGAGTACAAACTTTGAAGTACTCTTTTCTCTTTAATTACACTTATTTTAGAAGTGACTCAGAAGAATTCTGTTTTGATTCAGCTGGTTTGTTGACAGCTATATTACTGGTTGTGCTATATGCTGCATGGATAAAGATTGGGAGCATGGTGATGGCAGACAAAATGTCACCTTTGTGAAGCCTAGGCAGAGGATATTAAAGCTTTTCTTTCCCTGCCTGTGAAGTGCTACTGGAAAGAGCCTCCTCAGTCCTTTTTGGCTTTCAAACAGGTCTTAGTTAAGTCATGTTTAAATGCATAATCTGATGTGCATGGCTTCTGAATGCAGATAAACAGTGGTGGGGGGCTTGCAGCAGGAGCAAAGCTGAGCAAGCTGCAAGGGTTGGACACAGCTCAAAGCACCTGGCAATGGGCAGCTCGCATTTACTGTGAGAGTGAAGGGAGCAATAGTTTACATACCCAGGGTTCAGACAGGCGCTACTGCAGCCCTGCACATGATTTAACATCAGCTGCTCTGCTAAGGCAGTGGAGGATGCGTCCAGCTTGGGTTTAATAAGCAAAATCGCTATTTCATGTACACATGTCAGTGTTAATAAACGTGAAATGATTAATTCATGTTCTTATGGTAAATTGGAAATTTATAAAACTGTGTAAAGTTATATCAGGTAAAAGTTTATGTTTTAAGAGATTTTTGCAGCAGATGGTGAAAACAATCAGCACCGAAAGAGCAGGCGCCTCCATTCAGAGAGGAACAAAGGACTTTTCCGGAAAGCCTGCAGCCTTCTCAAGTACCGGGAGGGGACATCCGGAGATAAGCTGGCACCAGCAACTCACACCTTGGCTGTCACCTTCACAGATCATCAAGCAACATCATCCATATCTCGATCATTCATCAGCCATAGGGATCCATAGAAACTGGACATTAACACTTGAACGGAGAGAGAAACTCTTTTCTGCTTGGTCGGGGAAACTCCTGAATTTGTATAGTTAGTTGGGAAACAATGGGAAATATGGGGAAATATTGCCGAGGGCAGAATAAAGTGTATAAAAACCAAGCCCCGAACCGGGCTAATTTGTGAACCATTGGGAGAGATAGCAGGCTGCCAGGCCCTGTATCTCACAGTTCACCCTTGGCATTTCCCGGGAAAACTCTGTCAAGTTTCTCCGCTGTTGGTGGGTTATCAAAATTCTGTTATTTGATCTGTTATTAATAAACGAAATTATTATTTTAATTGGAATATAGTATTGGCATTTATAACATCAGGGTTTAAATCAGCTTGTTTTCCTGCATGAGTGAGGGTCTGCTTCACAGGACACTGAGGCTTGTGTGGAAAACTGCTAAGGCCTGAACCCATGTCCACTGTCCTGGCTGTGGAAAATAGGGTTATTTAATTCATGTTCTATAAATAATTATAGACTGGAAACTGTAATATATTGTATAAAGGTATGTGTGTCTGCTCAACCCGCACGTTTCACGGACTTCTGTAAAGCACCTCTCCTGATCTCCCTGGTCCAAAAATAGAAGGTGAGAACACGAGGCACTGATGAGACAATGAGTACCGATCAACCTACCCTTGCATACGTGCAGCGAAAATTACCTCAAAGCCAGGACTTACACCAGTCAATTGCTACGTGCAGAAGGGTCATCACACACTTCTAAGACGGTTAAATTACTCAAAGCAAGGACTAACTCTGGACATTAGAATTTGAATGGGCCAGTGTCATGGGTTAGCACTGGCCAGATGTTAGTGCACCCATGAATATATGTTTTTTCTCTAACAACTCCTGTGGGATGTGATCAGGAACAGAGCAGAGCAGGCTTAAATCTTGAAAACAAAAAAAAAAACCCACCAAAACTTTATTAATTACATAAGAACAGGGACAGAAATACACTTAAACACACACAGAGACAGAAATAAAAACTTCTTAGAACATTTCTTCCCTCAGTTTTTACCTCCCCACCCATCACTTTTCACAGACCAACCTCTGGGTTTTAAATCAAACAATCACCACTCAAAAAAACTAATCTTCAGTTCAGCAAGGGAGAGAGGAGTCTCTCTCGCACCACAAACTGTTCTTCAGAAAACAGGGGTTCACCCCTTATGTGTTTTCATGTCACTTATAGCACCGCCCGGAGAAGTCTGCTAAGGTGACACTCTCTTTTTTCCTATGTCCAGCGCTCTCACCGCTGTCTCATAGGCCAAACTACATACAGGGCTTTTTAAGGATGCTGCATGCCAAGCTCTCCCCCTTTTCACCCAGGGGCCGGGGTTCCAGGAGCAGGTCTGCCCTGAGGGCAGAGGGCACCACCTCACCCTCCCCCTCTTTTCTCTGCTCGCTCCACTCTTCAAGTGCCAGTCACTGTAGCAAAAGCAAGGGGCAGCTGCATCTACCCAAAAATGCAGTTTATGTTCAAAAGAGACTCAAGTTCAGTCCATGGCTGACATTATGCAAGAGAATTCCAGCTCAGAAGGCTACTCCTCTCATTCTTCCATCGAATTCCTTCCAATCATGCTTTATCATCTCGGTCCCAGGCCGCTTCCCTCTCTCCGAAACCACCAGTCATGAGAATCAATGTCTAAGAAAAGTTTCTTTCTGCCAAGCAAGGGTTAACAGTTTTTTCTCGGCAGGGTGCAGGCTGAGGCACTCCCAGGCTCGGCAACCCCCCACGTGGCTGAGCACTTTCTCTCGGAGTTTGGGGGGAGGAGGGGGGTGAGCACACACAGAAGGCACTTCCACAGTTTTCCACCCCTCCATCCTGGACGGGGCAGCTCAGTTCCAGTCCTGTCCCCTCTCTTCTTCCCCCCCCGGGGGGCTCTGGCTTACCTGAGCCGACCACGTGTTTCCCCTCCCCCACCCAGCCTCGTGGCCAGGCGGGGGAAGAGACCTGAGACATCTCTCTGCTGAAAACCCGGATCCGAAAAGAAGGCCGAGCCCCTCAGACTCCTGCTTTTAACTCTTTGTGTCCTCAGAGGCGTGTCCAAACCTCTGAGTGACCAACCCAGGTGCCAGCAGAAAAGCTGATCACTGATTGGACTGCCCACATCCCCCTGGAGGAATTCACCTCCCCCCCCCAACCACGACAGCCAGGGGACTCTTTCAGGATTTAGTATAAACAAACTTAATGGCCAGTGCTTAGTGGAAACAATGGGAGAAGGGCTGCCGAGGGTGAAATTAAGGGTATTTAAGTTAAGCCTCTAGGTGGGCAAGGCGTGTACCCAGCTAGAGACTCAGACTGCCAGGGTCCATGTCTCTAGGTCACCCTTGGCTTATTTCTTCCCGGGAGAAACTCTGTCAAGTAAGTGTCGCTGTCTGTGGGGTTTCTTTTATTGCTTAAAATTCTGTAATTTGATTCCAAATTTTGTGATTTGAATTTTTTAATAAACCAAATTATTGAATTTGGTAATAAATTATCCTGGCATTTATAACACTGGCAAAAGCCAACATGCTGATGCTTTTCTGGCTCATTGACTGCTAGAGAAAGCTTCCTGGGATGCTTGTGTAGGAAGCACACTTGAGGACAGCCCTGGGACAGACACCTCTGCCTGTGCCCTGGCAGATTAAAAACAGCAGGCAGGAAGTCACTGCTCATCACCAACCTAGCAAGGAAACAAAACCCACCTGTATTGTCTCTCCACAATCAATTAATATAATTAATACTTAGAGGCTTCAAAACCAGTTGAACATTTGGCCAGGAGACCAACCCTTGACAGATCTCAAAGTGTTGCCAGCGTGATTCTCAAGTTATTGCAGTGGGATTTCATCTCTCACAAAAGTTCATCATTTTGAGGGTCTCCCTTATGTTTATTTTGCCCTTTTTTTAATCCCAAAAGGATCCTCTGGATCCTTGACAGTGCAAGTCTTTCCTCTCATCTCTAGACATCCCTCCTGCCATCCCCCTGCTCTGTGGGTGTGTGCAGCCAGCTGCAGGTTTAAACACAGCACGGGGCTCTAGTTTGTGTCAAATTCAACACAGAAGGCAAGGTTATAGTTACCTGCTGGCTAGAGAAACCCTAAAAGCATGAGGGAAAGGAACTTCTGTGTCTTGGGGACAGTTCAGTGTCAAGCAACCCCAGGCTCACCAGGAGGAGCACACGTGGGCTGGAAAGACCTTGATGCCCTCTAGTCAGGTCTTTCACCTGTACATTTGGTCTCATCTACAAACATAGAGCAGATTTTTCAAACATCACAATCCCTCTTTGCTGAATATTTTTGAGTTTGTAGTAAGCATATGTAAATGACTGATATCAAAAGCATATATTACAAATAAAGCTGTGTTTTGCTTCTTCAAAAGCTCATGTAAAGACTAGAGAAATACTGAATTTATCCTTTATTCAGAGTTACTAACATTTTTCTGTGTAAGTTTTCAGCTATGACAGGTATCTCAGAAATACTGCATGATTGTTCTTGGCATCTGATAATGGATATATGGATAATTACCCTGTTAAATCATATGACATCACTTTTGTTTCATGACAGAATGATGTATGTCCCTGTAAGTAGGTAATACAGGAGTATTTCTCAATGACAAAATTTGCTTTGACAAACCCCAGATTTAAATCTTAAATTCTCCTGATTCCCCTATGGCAGCACATATTTAAGATGGGGTTTCAATCTTTTGTATTTACTTTCAGTAGCTAGAAAGAAAATATTTTCAGAAGAGTATCTTCTCCAGTCTAGTGAACATCTACACATTTATTTACAACTATATTGTTTGGTTTTAATAGCATAAATAGGTAACATTACTGTTATTGGATAAATACTATTCTGTGGAAAGGTATTTCCAGTCTTAATATTCTCATTTCCAGGTTAGAAAAGGAGGACTCTTCTGTGAACTTCCTGCAATATTTGTTTCAGCTTCTGTTTAAGTGAAAATTCTTGCCAGAAAGCTCATTAATAAAATATTCAGGGAAGTTTTATTTGCTCCAGTGTATTGAACGATAGGAAAATATAATCCTATTTTTGAACTTTTAAGAGCAACCCCATGATGAATAGAGGCTTTCTTTAAAAACAAACCCCACATAAGCTGATGTTCTCCAGGCACTGCAGTGCTCAGATATTGCAAAGGAGGTGGGATATCTGTGGGCAGATACAGCAGGTTGGCACAGGGGATGAGGTCCTCCAGTGCCTCACCTGGCCCTGACACACAAATGGAGCAAGGAAAGCAGGTGAGGGATGCAGCACTGTATTAACCCAGAGTTTTACCTGCCTGCATCCATGTTACCTGGGGGGAACTTTTCCTGTTTTGGCAGATTTTTTCCAAATTTTTTCAAGCCTCAGTTAACTCCTTTTCCTCTCCACAAGCAGCAGAGATGATCAGCTGAGGATTACAGGCTTAGTCCCGTCAGGTGAATTGCCCACAGCTACACCACTCCTTGCTGAAGTCAGGGCTGGAGGTCTTGACCCAAAGCTCCAGCTCCTTTCTCTCTTGCCAGTGAGGGCGGAGACCTGCCCCGGTTGCCACCTATGGATTTCCTCACTGATTAGAAACAACATCTAATGCAATTTAAATCTGACACGGGGGTGGTGTCACCAGACAGAGACATTCCTCAGCACACTAGAAGGAGGAGCTGGGTGAGTCAGAGAAGAAATTAGCCTGCCTTAATTTGGGGCCAGGTATGCACACCACACCCACAGCTCAGTATGCTCAGAGAGTCAGATAGATTAAACACAGCAATTTATTGCCAAGATGAAGGATTTAAGCACAGTGGATATGTGTTTATGTGTTACACCTCTAACCTTGTCTCTGTTGTGCAGACTTTAAAACTGCACCAGTGAGAAGAGGGTGAGTATGGCTATCTTCAGGTATAAAAGGGAGGGCTTGGGAAACTTAAAAGACAGAAGAAATGAAGAGTATGAAGAGTCCTTCTACCACTCTGTCATGGTTGGGGGGGGAGGTGAATTTTTCCAGGGAGATGTGGGCAGTCCAATCAGTGATCAGCTTTTCTGCTAGCACCTGGATTGGTCACTCGGAGGTTTGGACACGCCTCTGAGGACACAAAAAGCAGGAGTCTGGGGGGCTCAGCCTCTTTTCAGATCCTGGTTTCAGCAGAGGGAGGTGTCCAGCTTCCTTCCCCTGCCCGGCCACGAGGCTGGGTGGGGGAGGGGAAACACGTGGTCGGCTCAGGTAAGCCGGAGCCCCGGCGGGGGGAGAAGAGAAGGGACAGAACTGGAACTGAGCTGCCCCGTCCAGGATGGAGGGGTGGAAAACTGTGGAAGTGCCTGCTGTGTGTGCTTACCCCCCTCCTCCCCCCCAAACTCCGGGAGAAGGTGCCCAGCCACGTGGGGGTTTGCGGAGCCTGGGAGTGCCTCAGCCTGCAGCACCCTGCCGAGAAAAAACTGTTAACCCTTGCCTGGTAGAAAGAAACTTTTCTTAGACATTGATTCTCATGACTGGTGGTTTTCGGAGAGAGGGAAGCAGCCTGGGACCGAGATGATAAAGCATGATTGGAAGGAACTCGATGGAAGAATGAGAGGAGTAGCCTTTTGAGCCGGACTTCTCTTGCATAATGTCAGCCATAGGCTGAACTTGAGTCTCTTTTGAACATAAACTGCATTTTTGGGTGGATACAGCTGCCCTTGCTTTTGCTACAGTGACTGGCACTTGAAGTGAGTAGCGAGCAGAGAAGAGAGGGGGAGGGTGAGGTGGCACCCTCTGCCCTCAGGGCAGACCTGCTCCTGGAACCCTGGCCCCTGGGTAAAAAGGGGAGACCTCGGCATGCAAGTATCCTTAAAAGAGCCCTGTATGCAGTTTTCAGCCTGTGGACAGCGGTGAGAGCGCTGGACATAGGAAAAAGAGAGTGTCACCTTAGCAGACTTCTCCGGGCGGTGCTATGGGTGACATGGAAACACATAAGGGGTGGACCCCTGTTTTCTGAAGAACAGTTTGTGGTGCGAGAGAGACTCTTCTCTCCCTTGCTGAATTGAAGATCAGTTTGTTTTTGAGTGGTGATTGTTTGATCTAAAACCCAAGGGTTGGTCTGTGAAGAGTGATGGGTGGGGAGGTAGAAACTGGGAGAAGAAATGTTCTAAGAAGTTTTTATTTCTGTCTCTGTGTGTGTTTAAGAGTATTTCTGTCCCTGTTCTTATGTAATGTAATAAAGTTTTGATGTTTTTTTTGTTTTCAAGGTTTAAGCCTGCTCTGCTCTGTTCCTGATCACATCCCACAGGAGTTGTTAGAGAAAAAACATATATTCATGGGTGCACTAACATCTGGCCAGTGCTAACCCATGACACACTCCAGGAATTTTTCAGGACCTTTCTGCTATTTGATGCAATATACATTTCTACAATACATTGTTAGGAGAATGTCATAAAACATAGATTAATGATTGCATTTTCATCCTTTTGATGTGCCATTTAATGAGGTGTATTCCCTTTCATACTCCACATCAAAAAGACAACTGCTGGAATTCTTCAAATGTACATCAAATAAGTTTTTGTTTTAACAGGTATAATCATCCAGGCAAGAGAATGCTGCTTTTATATCCACTGTTTTGCAGCTGATTTGATACAGACAGTCTAGTACTAGTGTTTACTCACTAGAATAATTGAAAATGTATGTGCAAGTACTGCAGCTCAAGACCACTCTGCTTCCCAGCCCCAAATGAAAGGGAACAAGATCTCCCTCTCTGTAAATTGGATTAAGTTTGCAATTTAAAGAGCTTTTATGGACATCCAGCATACTTTTACTTTACAGAATTTGTAGCTTTCATTTTAATCAATATTCTCTTTGAAGGGTCCTACTTTTAACACTTGCAGCTTTTATGAGTGTCTATAAAGTGAATGCAATTATTCTGAAAGCACTTGTTAGGTAGTATGTTGAAAAGATGTCTAGCTTTTCGTGACAATGGACTTGCTTCTGCAGGTACCTATGATTTTTACAAAACAATCACATCACAGATATCTTGAGCAAGTTTGGGCTTGCAGAAAAAATTACCTCCTAGAAAGACTGAATTACCTCTTTGATATACTGAATCTGGCTCTGCTGTTGAAAGGATTTCATTTCACCCCAAAACCATGAGTATACTGTTTTTTCAGTTCAGACAAGTTTTACAACTTCTATCACTGATTGTGCCCTTGTGTTGATCCAGTCACCTCACACTGCTGGGAGAACATGGAGAAACCTCCTTCCTTCCAAGTCCTTGTTCCCATTGCCAGTTTTTTTAGCTGTTGGTTGGCTACAAGTGCAAGGTCTGATTTTTTTACACAGCATTCCAGTGGGGGCTCTGGTACATAACCCTCTGTGGGGTCAGGCTCTCACCCATCCAGGCACTGTCTTGGACTTGTTGCCAAGTTTGTTGCCACAACAGCTTTATTCCCTGCTGTTTCTCAGGACTTCAATATGGTTTGAACAAGTGTCCCAGCAGATAGCAGTGTTGCCTAAAAGTGCTGGGAATTTATATGAAGAAAGCTTTCTACTATATTATTCCTAAAATTTATGCTATACCTTAAGACTATTCATTCAAACACAATATGGGCAAATTGCAGGATGTCTCCCAAAATGTAAGCTGTAAAATATGGATTTCGACATTCATTCCTACACATTTCTGCATTTAATCAACCTGTTCCTCACTACGCCACCCAGCCATTTAGTGCTTAAATTCTAAAGACATTTTACAAGACCTGTGGAATTATTTTTTAGAATATAATGAGAGAGAAAGCTCTGTTTTGTTTCAGGAAGAAACAAATTCAAATAATGCTCTCTAGTTCTCTTTATAATTATTGGATATGCAAAAGCTGGTTTTAAATTTTGTTACTCATTTCCAGCAGCAGGCTCACAGCTGAAGAAACACAGGAGAGTTCCACACAGAGTTTTGCAGATACATCATTTTTCTGAACTAAGGTGAAGGTTGGTTTGCACAGAGCTGCATGCAAGTGAATAAGCACAGCCACCAATACTGCTATGCAATTTGTTCTTTGTCTTCTTCCAGGAGACAGCAGAAATGCTTTCCTTTTTTAACAAATATTGGGATTATGTTAATACGTGCCTATTTGTCCCTGACTAATCACTCACCTCTGACCATGGCTCCAGGTCCTAAATTTAACTATTGCTTTCCCAAGGTGGTATATGTCCAAAAAATCTCATGTCTATTTATGAGCAAACCAGACTCATAAATAAGGTAGAGAATTGTTTACTTGTTGCTTTGGCAAATGTTCTCCAATTTTCTTAAGTTTATTATCAACAAGTCCTCTTGCCATGACAATGTCTATATCTCTATCTCTTATATGTATACATCTATCTGTATCTCTTGTATGTATATGTCTATACCTATATATTTATCTACACATATATATCTCTTATATGTATATATCTATACATATATATAAATTGAATATATGAAATCCTGAAATGTTACACTGAGAATTAATGCTATCCACAGTGTTTGAAGATTTGAGCTAGAAGTCCATTCTTCCCACAGACTTTAGAGTGACTGGTGGATGAGTTTTTAAATATATCTTTGGAAATTTAAAAATAGTTTTATACCAGAAGACAAATATACAGTAGCTTCTCCTGTGAAACTTATCTTTCAATTGGCAATAAATAGTGTATGGCTCAGGGATTTTGATCTAGTTTGGCCTATCCATTCTGTTATACCTGAATGGATTGCTTTAATATCCTATTGAGATGAGCTCCCACTCTGGAAGGTCATTAAATGGTAATGAATTACAGGCTCTTCTTCTCCTGAGCTGAAGGCCAGCAGCTCTCTCAGGCTGCAGTGCCATCACCAGGGGTCTGCAGGGAGAGGCCGGGGGAGGCATTTCAGGTGAGGGGCTGTGACCTGTGAGCAAGGGCAGCCAGGGAACCTCCCCTGTTTTCAGCCATACCACCTCTTTATCACACCATGGACTGCAAGAGTGCATCTTTCCCCTGTGACTTTCTAATGCTTGACTACATTGAGAAGGGTTTTGAGAATGGTGCATTGAGAATGTAGGGGACTACATTTAAACTCTCACATCTTTGTCTTTAATTTTGAGACACTTTCCTTACCACACCCTCAAAATTTTATTTACTTATTAACAAGCACCCTATATGAATACTGTCTAAGTAAAAGCGATTTAAGAGAAAAACAAATTTGTTTTGTTGCTTTTTCCCCTAGAAGATTATATTATATAACAATCATAAAGAACGTCCAAATATGGTTGTTCTAAGCTGTGCATAATGGCCTCTAATTGAAAACTTTGTGTACCCCATGTCTCCCTTTGTAAGTATAAATGTATACTTAATGAATGTCTGACTTGAACTGAAATGAAAATTAGGGTGAATCTTGGTGAGCCAGGACCCTATATTGTATATTGATTGAAATTTTTCATTATTTGATGTAGGTAAAATAGCTTCTACTTCAGGATAAATATTTATCCTGAAAAAAAAAATAAAATTACATATTTATTTATTCTTCAGGGCAATATGTGTCCTGAAGAAGAGGTTCTGTGGTGTTAAGAAATGCCAGCTAATAGATGGCATAGAAGACTGAAGGTGAACTACATGTGAATTTCTTTTACACAGAACTCTTCAAATGCTGGCAGTAACACAATCATTCTGATAAATAAGCCAAAGAGTAATTACTGAGCACTGGGATGGTTAGCTACCACCTGAAGACATAATTCCACAAGACAAATGCACATAGACTTTGACAACAGATAAGATTTCTGATTTCCTACACAGCAAAAAATATCTCCCCACCTTGCCACTTTACAATAACATTACTTGTTTGATTATTATCATTCATCTCTTGCATTATACAGAAAAGTAGTTCCAGTGGAGGCAAAATACCTTCGAAATTACCCACTCTTTCTTTTTTGTCAGTGAAAGCTATTTGTCTTTATCCTCTGCTCTCATATAAAATCCTTTCAGTCTGAGACATGGGCCACATCCCAGCTGAGCCATAGGGCTCGCTTGCAAGCCCAAAGGAAATTTCTTTGGGTGATCTATCTTATTACAAGAGTCAAACTGAGCTGGCTGCAGACACCTCACCAAAGCTCAAATTCATCAGGTTTCTTCTATTCTGAGCTAAGCTACTGTATCTCATTTAGGAAATAAGCTAGAGAAAAAAAAATCATGTTTTGCTCATTCAGATACATAATAGGTTATACAGATATATAAGTATAGTTAATTTTATACAGGTTAAGCATGGTTGTAAGGTGCCAGGAAAGTACATGATGCATAAAACAGGCCTTCCAGAAAATAATTCTACAGTAAATTGTACTTTTGCTTATAATGAAGCTATATATAAGCTACACAATGAGGCAAGTCATGCCCATATTGAACCATTGAGTAGTGTGCCAAACCTGCGATTATTGCTTAATTTTTCTTGATTCCCTTATTTCCCACATAATTCTCTTGTTTTCCACTTTAAAAGATGTTATTTTCTCTACAAAGCTCATGAAGGTCAAGAAAAATATTACTATCAGTATCTACTTTGAATAGAATGAATTTTTATCTTGTCCTCTCAGTCTTACGGAGTAACAGCAGGATCAGGTTTTCAAGATCCACAGATCTGGAAACTGAGAGCACCATTAAAGCCTTGGTGTGATAAGCAGGTAGAGTTGGCATTTTCACTTCTGCCTCCCCTCTTCTGGTGGTGGCAACTTTTTAAAAAACTTGAGTATGGGGTTTATTATCCAGCCTAAGGAAGTGAATGGATTGACATTCTCCATTTCCAGTCTGTCTCACTGCATGAGAACGAGTGAGGCCTGAAGAAAAGGAGAGAGGAAAGGGCTGGTCACTGCAGCCCCTTTGCAGCTATTCCTGCTAAACTCTGCTCATCCTGGCAGATACAAGTCTGGTTTTCATAATGCCATGTGCCTGTTTAAGTAACAAAGATTAAAAGCGCATTGTGGGGACCCCCCCATAAATTTAAACAACAACAACAGACATTTGCTTTCTAATCTTGCTTATTAAAAGGAAACAATGACTTTTTTTCCTTCACTTGATATTTTAACATAATGGGAGGCATCGCAACGAGCAAACCTGCTCAGTTTCTGAGCAGGTGCTTAGCTTCATTACCCTGTATTAGGAAATGTAAAGACATGACATATAAAAATGAATCTCTGGTGTCATGTTATTTCTAGTAAATGAAAAATAACTCCCGTCCTGTCAGTTAAACTTAACCGACATTAAATTAGCTCAAATGAGATCACAATCAGGCCCAGAGATTATTCAATATATTGAAAAAGAGACAGTGAACTGTTTTACCTGTTATTTATTAATTTTGTGTTTCCCCAAACTACTCTTCTTGGCATCAAGTACACTGAATATATTTTAATTATAAATACCCAATTATGATCCTGAGTACATTTTATCTGTGTAACCCATGAGTTAGAGCTTGCTTTCACTGCTAGGACTGGAATTAGCAAGGTATTTAAATAAAGGAAAAATTATTATAGGATGACTAACGCAAACAGCAGCAAAATGTGCACAGCTAGAAGCTCCTACATCAAGGAAACAGTGTACAAAAGCAACAGGTACTGAGACCCCAGGTAATTGTTGTCAGAGCAATGTGCATGCTGAAAAGATGTTCTCTATGTAACACCATTAATCCAAAACCAAACTATTTTCTTGCGAAATTACCTCCAAAGACAATAACTCTTGAAATAATTTTGATGTAAAAACCAATCACACAGTAGCTTATACTCTTAGATTTGGTCTTAGTCTCAGTGTGTCTATTCCTGATTATTGCTTGCTTGCTTGCTTGAATATAAATTTCTAATAAGCACAAGAACATAGCTGACACACAAAATTCACATTTATAAATAGTTTCTTATTCCCACAAACTCCAGCAATCCTTGGAAGAACTCTGGCCTCAAACTGCTAGCCATGCAATTAATTGTTTTTCTGTGGTGATTGGAAACATCAACACATTTTGCCATTTTTTAATCAGAAACTGTTTCCAAATTAAGGATTCTTGCTCCGAATTTGTGCCTGTACTTTGTGCTTTCCAAGAAATTAATCTTAATAGGAAACAATCAAGTAAATGTACACGCATTTCAAAATCCATGTAGTTCAGGAACTGTGGAGATTTTTCATGTACAAAGCTGCAGCTTCAATTAATTTGAGGCATTAAAATGTTTCCCACCACTTTCCCTGTCCAGAGCTGTTTGGGCAAGATACTGTAGACAGAACAACACTTCTCTTAAAATGAGGTTTTGACTGCTTAGATACCAAGGCAGCCTCACACAAGGCTGTTTTTATCTTTTGCTCTGGTGACAAGGTGCTGGTCTAATTGCTGTAATTAGGGACTCAACACATTTTAATATTGGAAAGCAAATAGCATTCTTAGTGCAAATCTTTACTTGAGGGAAAAAAAAGAAACAAACCACACTAAGCTATAATTCCCAGAAGCTTGAGAGAGAACATTTTAAAGCTGGCAGAGCAGAGATAAATGAAATAAAAACACTTTGAAAGTCTGTTTCAAGCAAAATAATAGAAAACCAATAAAGACTTCCATTACCACATTACTTCACATTTGTAAACCTGTGCATATAATTTTTCTTAAAAACACTCCACCTCCTCTGGGGAGTCACCACCCAAGCCATCTCAGTAGCAGCAACCTGGGAACTCAAGGGTTTAGGTGACAAATAAAGGAAATAAAGGAATCAGCAGCTGCTGACTCACTTCACACAAAGGTAATTGCAGATGACCTGAGTAAGGTCCCCTCTTGAACAAAATCAGGAAAAGTCACAGAAATGCACTGAGACAGGTTCTGTTTCTCAGTGTGACAGCTGGTAGAACAAAGTTAACTGTCTTTTGGGTTTTAAGCCATTGGTGAAAGGAAGAACATCCAGCAAAATATGTGTTCCTCTGGCCAATCAGATGTGAGAAGATGGTATCTGAAAATATGAGAGAGCAAGTCTAAAGAGCAGTCTGCAAGGTGGGTGGAGGAAAGTCCTTTAATTAGGGCAGACACACTGACTTTTGGAAAAAAATCGTCAGGTCCCATTTTGTCCTCAAATGCTGTGTAACAGCAAGGCCTTACAAGGAAATCAGTCAGCAACACAGAAGCTGCTAGTTTGGCAAATCATAAATATTACAAAAAACATTGCCAGAGAGCACTTATTTTTCATATATTCCTACAACTGATAGGGTTATCTCCTCCAAGCCTACTTTCACAGTTAAGCACCATGATGTTCAACAATGGTAGAGGAAAAGCAGCACACTTCACACAGGATGCACCTTTAGATTCCTCTAAATACCCTCACGGTTAAACTTCATACACGTTAAAATGGCATCCCATCAGTTAAAACCACATCAGCCAGGAATTCCTTCTTCTGTTTTCTTAGAGAAGTGTTGGATTCCAAAGAAAAATTCAGCTAATTGGTACTAATTGGGTGTTTTGGAATCTTTGAAGTGATAATCTAAAACCATCAGAATATATGGGCTTCCCCTAAAAAAATAGTAGGATCACAACAATACTAATGGTTCAGGGACTCTAAAGGGGCAAAAAATAGCTGGATTCTGTATATCAGTGCATGTTATCCAGAGACCCTCTATCTTAGGAAAATGTCTTTGCAAAAACAAAATGGAATTAGGATTTTCCACGGCAGTTTAGAAGTGCTTGGAGCTTCTACTTCCATTAGCACACAAAAGCTGACAAAAATAAAAGCAGGCAGTATGGTAAAATATTTTGTGGATTAGACAGTTGTTAGCATTACACAGGTGCCCCGATGTTGCTTTCCAAACTCAATTGTCTGCATGTGGTCTTGAAGGCTGCAAGACACAGAATCCCAGAAAGGCACCTTATAGGATATCTAATTCCAAATCCCCAGCCATGGGCAGGGATGCCACCCTCTAGACCAGGTTACTCAGGGCTCCATCCAACCTGGCCTTGAACAAATCTCTTTGCGTATTTACAGATTGCTCCTCTTCAACATGCAAAGTACATGCAAGGGAAAGCAAGGTACAAATCTCAGTTTTATGGACCTTAGATGTCACAACATTGTGGGCAACACATCAAAAATCCCACCGAGACAGATGTCAGCTCCTGATTTCCCCAAGGTGAAGACACACTGCACCTGGGGTATTTATTGAGACTTTTTGCCTCAGGGTAGGGTTTAGTACAATGGCTTTACGATGAAGGACACTGCATAAATGTAAATTTCCTCCCAGATTTAGAACTATCTTGATGAAGGGAATTATTGATTACTGATGAAATGATAACACTGTGCTAAATGTAATTTATTTAAGAGATAGTTATGCTGTTAATGAACAGAAACATTACTATGCCTGAAATTTACAGGATCATGTAAAAAGTAAAGTGTATGCCCAAGGTGGTTTTACAAGGTGTTTGAAGATATTTTTTAGTCAAAATAGTAGATGAAAATTCAGGGCTGCCATTTTTAACACTCTATTCTTCCAAATTCTGTGTTTGTTTGGAATGCAGGAAAGAAATTCAGTGATCAGCCTGGTATGGGGCCATCCACAGAGCCTGGGGCAGGGGTTGGGGTTCACTCCCTGGGTTTGCATCAGAGAGCCCTGGGGTGGGACGGGGAGCCCAAATCCTGGGATATGAGCCCTGCATTGGGATTAAGCTGGCCTTGAAAGGGAGAGAAGAGCAGCTGACTTGCTGACAATGTGGTTTTCAGGGGAAATGTGCAGGTTTTGTGAGAGCCACAAAACAGTCAAATGGAGCTCAGAAAGGTCGAGGAACTTGAGGCAGCAAAGTCAATCCTTCTCTGTGGTACTAAAACTTCACATGGAAATTTTTGCAGATGACTTTTACCTTTCTGAAATAGAAACTGATAATGAAACTGAACTTGAATTTAATGATCCTAGTGAGAAAGGGCACCTATAAAATGATTTCTCCTTTTGTTGGCTGCTTGTAACCAACAGTTTAGGAAAACAAACAATTTACAGCAACAAAAGGCGGGTTTTTTTTTCTCCTGACCTGAATGCAGTAATTGCTACATTTATTTTATGATTCTCTTTTTGGAAAGTAATAAAATTAAATCCATGATGAGCAGAGCAGAGGGCATTTGGAGTCAAACAAGATAAGTGACAGATGGTCACTGAATGACCACACAAAGTCATAACATCAGAGATCCTGGAAAGGACTCTGATCCAGGCAATGAATAACATGGCATAGTTTGCTAAACTTAAATAGGTACTTTTGAAGCATAACTCTAAAATCACCCTGAAGTATTTTTAAAACTCCTCAATATTGTGCCTGTGGGGGAAAGCTATTTTTTGTGTGTTGGCGGTGATTTCAGGAGTGAATTTTGGCAAGCTCAGCTGAGTTCCCTCACTGCACAGTATATAGTAATGTTCATTATGATTATATTAAATACTATCCATTTTGTGCAGAATTGAATATGATCTAATTTTGAAATGAATTCAAACTCCTAATACCCAGGTGCATCCTGGAATCAGATTTTTCTTGGTAATTAGTCCATGACTCCTTCATGGTTAATTTTTTTAATTTTGTAAAAAAAATCTTATTACATTTTCCATTACTGCTTTTTGAATGGAAAATATTTAACAGAGCAACAAATGTTGTTCTATTCTACCTTTTCTTTTGGAGGCCGAGGAACCACAACAATGGACCACAAAGGCTCCCCAAGCTCGCTCAGTGCTTTGCTCCTGAAGAAGCAGAATACCTTTCCAATCTCCAGGGCTGAAGCTCTGGAGAGTTTTGAGTGTTAAAAGTTTCTAATCTTTTATTCTGCTTCACTTACCTGGCAATACATATTCATGAGGAAGGTCATTATAGCAGCACCCAGTAGTGTGGCTCCCGTTTAGAGCAGCGGCACTCAGCACTCCACAACCAAGCTCACAGAGGCTCAGCAGTCAGGAGAAACAATATTCTGACACCTAATGAAACCAAAAAGTTTTCACCTCCATCATCGGGTGAAAAGAGCTCTCAAACTTATTTGTGTCTGTCTTCCTAGAGATTTTAAACAGGCATTTTGCCTTCACAGTGCTCTGCACGTGCTGCGTACTTGTATTTTCCAACTGCCAGAGGAGTGCTGCACAGGGCAAGTGGGGACAGGGGGACAAACATCATGGATTCAAAGAGCCTGGCCACGAAATTTCAGAGAGGAGTGGGCTGAAAAACAGTGCAAGGATCGGATCTGCTCTTCTACAGCTGTGTCTGTGACCACTCCAGATGTTGGTAACAAACTTGATGACACCAAAAAGCTTTTGGTGTAAGACAAACTAGCAGCTAAATGAGCTTTGAGTAACAATTAGATACAGAGCTGGGATTTTAGAGGAAGCTCCTGGAGACTCCCTCGGGCCACCTGAGCTTGAAGGAACTCTGCGTGTGCTGGGGTTACCCCAATCCGGTCCACTGGCCCTAAATGCAAGCACATACAAATGCAATATTACAGCATCCCTCCTGTAAATGACACTTCTCAAATACCCAGAAAACCCAGCTACCTTTCAGTTCCCTGCCTCACATCACTCTATTTGCACCCTCAGTGCAGTATAAAACAATATTTTGAGTGGTTTATAGTTTCATGATAGTAAAACTGTATGGAGATTACTCAAAGACTAATACATGCTAGATAAAATGTTTCTAGTGTTCAAACAGGCATACTTTTTAACATTTCAATTAAGCATTTAATTCAAATTTCTTTATCATTACTTACACCAATGTCAACATGTTTCAATGTATATAACTGTAGGTGTGTTTGGATGAGTGGGTGGCAGTAAATGCATAAGCAGTGTATTTCAATACCACAAACTGAATATCAATTTCTTATCAACTGTTTTGCCAAAGCATTAGCTTGAATCATTAGATTCAAGTGCCTGTGAATGGATGAGTCAAAGAACAACACGGTGAGACAAAGGAGGGCATTCCCATGCCCCAGCACAGAGGAGGAAGGCCATTTCCTCCCATTCTCACGTATTTGTGCCTCAGCAGGAGGAACATATAATGCTGCAACACATTTTCCTGCACGTGGCTACAGAAGCAAGTGAAAAGGAAAAAAAAAATGGCAGTGAGTTCCTTATTTGCAGTCCGGTTTTACTAGGGTGTGAGTAGAGGTTTCATTCCCACTGCCTTTCTAGGGGCTGGCAGCGTCTGGAGGAATCCTGCCCTGTGTTGGTATCTAGCTCTTGTTTTGGAATGGAGGATCAAGTGTCCTGAGAGTTTTTTCCTCTCTTATTGTCAGCTTTTATCTTCCCTGCTCTGTGGCTGCCTCTGCACTGCAGTTAGGGTCCCCCACCTTTTATTTCAGTGATTTCAAGGTAGGATTTTATTGTATCCCTATCACCATTGTGGTCCTGGAGACAGTTTCCATACCTTCCCTGACTGACCTGCATTCTGCCTGTGATATCCATCTGAAAGATTGTTCCTTCTCCTCTGAACATCACCTTCCCTGCTCTGGACTGGGCATTGACCAGCTCACTGCAGGCTCACCTGAACTGCATCTGGAGCATCACTACCAGCCTTGTGGCAACTTAATTTTAGGTGTTTTTGAAGAAGAAGTGATTTTCCATAGCTCAGATAGCTTTTATCAGAATATTCGTAATATTAAACAATGATGCCATTCAATGAGTTAAAACTACCACCCTCTAGAGACTATTCAAAATTCAGTAACCTTGGCAACAAAACAAAAAGCAATTCTGATTTAGTTGTTTAAAATGGGGAAAATACACCCTTACATATGTGAACATGTTGTTAACAGATTGGCTTGGGTTGTTCCTATTCTCCTGATTGTATGGTTTCCTTAAACATTCCAGTACTAGAAAATACCACATTTTATTAGTGTAAGATTTGTCCTACATTACAGAACACATGATCAGGAAAAATAAACAAACACATCTCTCTGAAGCAGAGTCAGAAAATGGTGCAGGAGCCTACAGACATTCTTGTCACCTGACTATGAACAGAAAACAGCAGTATGCACTCAGGTGATTTTTCAAGGCAAACTGAGTAGTCATACTACTCAGTATAGTAGCAATAAACTAATTATTATTTTCATATTTTGTCTTCTGGGGAGTCTCTAAACTTGCTCTATGCCCTGAAGAGGTGTGCATTTCAGGGTAGGAATCAGAACAGGAACGTTCCCTTCAAAGCTGAAGCCTCCTAGAGCTCCAGAAGATGAGTTGTGTGCCAAGAGACAAGTGGGTGAGTCTGGACAGTGCTGCTAAACATGGAAATGTCCAAGTAATGGAAAAGGTTGGGTGGCTCTGTGCCCCAACACCACCAAGGCCTGCACTTCCACAGGGCTTCACAATTGAATTTGGCTGCCTGAGATTTTCTTTTTGCTTTTGAAAATTATACCCAAGCATTACCTTCATTCACTTCCTTGAGGCTTGAGGCAGTAAGCTCAGGCCATCTAACAGCAAACTGCTAAAAGTGTAGTATGGTTTCTTTTTTTAAGTTTGCAAAATAATTTGTTTCCCCAAGCTAGTGATAATATGGATTTGGAGCACAGCTTTCACAGATTTATTTAATAAAGGGTTACGATTTTTCTTCTAGCAGAAACAGTCAGAGAAAAGAAAGCTATTCTCCTCCACACAATGGAAAGCAGGATTATAGAATAAACGCAATGGAGATAAGAAAGGTAAATCAATTTAAATGACCTTTACTCAAGCTTCATTGCAACAAATGATTAAGAGGATTTATCTACTAGAAAATAAAGCGGAAATAAAAAATAATGGCTAAACAGCAAACGAAAGGAAAAATTCTAATTATATTGAAAGAGATTTGCCAGGGTTTCTTAATTTAAAATTAAAAACAGCTTAGAGTATGTTAAAACATGTATAGATTAAAGCTGAGCAAACATAATAAACCCACTTGGGCAGCTAAGCTAGGAGTAGGATAGAGTGCAGTGCTTGCAGCTGAGAAAGGGCTTTGCCTATTTGCACCATTAACTTTCTAAAATTTAGTCCTCCTGCCTTAAGGATCAACTGTTTTAGAGATTAATTGGCTCACTAATACCATAAAATCCTATTTTTTTATTTCTCACTTAGGATAGGAGCCTAAATAGCCCACTGAAAAGCTAGGCACAAAAAGCATATAAGTGGAATTTTAATGGTGCCACAAGCAATAGCTGTGGGGCTGGAGGCCCAGAGTGTTGTCTAAGCCCTATCCTGGTGCACAGGGTCCTCAGCCTGACATTGGCCTGGCTGTGCCAAGCACAGGCATCCCTGGGACCAGTGCCAAAGTGCAAACCCCTGCTGTCCAGAGCTGGCAGGTGCCAGACAGCACCAACACCCAGCAGCTCCTGGAGCCCACCCAGAGCCTTTGCTGCCCACAGCCAGCTCAACACTGCTGCTGAGCACCCTGAGCAGCATCTGCCTTCAGTGCTGGGCAGAACCTTATGTGAGTTCTTTTTTCCCCATAAATATTTTTTCATGTTTGTAAAAAACCACCTTAAACAAGCAAACTGTATATGCAGTTCTTCTGGTGCCTTTTTTTGTTTGTTTAGCTTAAACCTTAAATCTTTGCCTCCTTTGGATATGACAATCAACCAACTAAGACCATTAATTACATGGTGATAAATTTCTTTCAGTGCACAGATACCAGGGTAATAGGTTTAAGCAAAGTCATGGAATTTGGCAACTTTCCTTTCCTAGCAAGATTATGTCAGTGCTCCTAAATCCATCGATCCAGTGAGACAGTAATTAGTTAATTTAATGAAAATCAAAGGATTTTAGCCTGCAGAATTTACAGTACTAACAAGACAAGTTATTTTTGGAAGCTATTTCCAATAAAAACACTTCAATCAGCCAGCAAGAATATTGTCTCTTGATTAAAAAAATGGAGCATCATTTATCACTATCACCACAGGGCTCAGTTAATGCTGGAAAAAACCCTGTGCTTACACTGGTTTTGGCTACTGCTAGAGAGTGCCTGTTTTGTTTTAAGAACATTATTATGAATCACCTTTGTGAGCATCTTTTTAGGGTGCAGCCATGTGCACGGATGGTTCTGCTTCTTCTCATTAATTATTTTCCCTCCAGAGAGAAGATTTCTGCTGGTGCCTGGTTGCCCTGGCTGCCAGGGGCAATACAGCGGGCAGGCAAAACAAGGCTCAACTGCAAAAGGCAGATTTGCTTCCTAGCAGGATATGCCCAAGAAATATTGGTTTCAGCTGAGGGACTCCACACAAGCCAAACGTGAAGGAAAACTGTGCCGAGCTTGCACCAGCCTGGAGACTGCCTTTGCCATATCTCTAAAGCATGATTAATTGTTCTGAAGAGACATCTCAAGGCTGGCATTTGATTTAACTCTACAGAGATGTAGCCCTTCTGCTGTTGGCACAAACAAGCAAAGAAACCCGAATGTTTCCGCAGGAGAGCAAACCAAATAAAGCCAATCAGGAGCCAACAGAAGGAAAAGTCCATTCCACGAGCCTCTGTCCATTCACCTGTGCTAAGCAGGCCCAGGTATAGAAATATCAGACAGACAGACAGCTGGACATCCCCCATCCCCTCACTCCCAGATTTTAGCTGTGCAAGGGACCTCTGGTAAGAATATTCTGTGGAGAAGCGTCTCCTGCAACTGCAAGAAGTCAGGCTTAAGGTAGTCTCCACAAAATGGGAATTCCTGGAAATGTATACCTTTGCTTTTGTGGACCATGCTTGCAACCCACGAGCTATGCACAAAGTGGAGATGTTGCTCACCTCTGGAACTGCTTCCAGTTTTGGCTTTCACCACAAACTTCATGGCTCCTTTCGTGGGGGGTTTTGCCTGTTCTACAGCACACATACTGCAAGCAGCCTGAACACTTCAGATGGCTCTAAGGAAGACAGGTAAAGATAAGAAATATCTTGTGGCAAAACTTTTCTTACAATATAATTATTTAGAGGGGAATGAGTTCCTGAGGTGTTTGTTTGAAAGCATCTTCAATTTACAGTCAGCTCCAGAATCACTGCATTATATCCCCATCATGGAAGTAGTCAGTTTACACACAAATATAACAACTTTTTCTCTTCTATTCCTCTTTGCTTACACAAAACAGATTTGAGTATAAAAATATTGTGATTAAATTGGAGAATTTATTGGCTGAATACTTAAATGATTCTCTTTCCAGAGAAATAAGAACTATTTAAATAAAAGAGTCAGTGTCTTCTCTGAGGATGCTTTAAAAGATTATTTAAGTCTTATAAATATTTAAAAACCTGCACAGAAGTTAATGGATTTTTAAGGAAAAACAAAACAATGTGTTTATGAGCAACAACATCTTATCTTCTACTAAACCAATTAAACAAAAGAGTAAATCCTATGTTGTGACTGTATTTTGAAATTTACCTTGGCTGAACTAGATTGTATCTCTGCTGAGATGCAGTCAGGATTCTGCTGAAAACAACAGTGATGTTTTTCAGCTTAAAGAGGTAAAGCTCTGCCATAGGAACATCACATGGCCTTCAAGAACCAATGTGAGGATGCAGATTTCCCATCCTTCCCTTTCTGTGATGTAAATAGCAGGCCCTGGCCAGTGTCTGATTCCCCTGCTCATTTCACATGCCTGAAGACCAGACCTTCATGGTTTTAAAGAGTAGTCATAATGTTTCTGAGGGGGTTGAAAAGGAAACTAAATCTGATTAACTTTGTAAATAAAACTACTCAGTGCAATCACTTGTTTCTCACTGATGGTAGTGACTGAGTCTGTTGAATACAGAAAAGTTTGTTTTTACACAGATCCTTGGGCATTTGAAGGTGAGCACATATTCAAGCCTGTGGAATGGTGATTGGTTAGATGGGGCCTCACATGGCATATCTTAGTATCCTGTACCTCACTTGTAAGGAAAGCTCCCCAATTTCTACTAAATCTCAGCTCTGACAGAAGGAAAACACATCCAAACACCACCAACTTGTATCATTCAAACCCACCTATTTCATTACTGCTCTCTGTGCTAAATAAGCACTTTCCACTTGGTAATTAAGCTTGATCATGAAGACAAAAACATCATTTGCACATATTTTTAAGACAAAATAGTGGTCTGATTTCACTTACTTCACCACAAAGCTGGAGTGCACCACATCTAAGTGAGAGGAGAGCAAAGGCCTTTTTACCATTACCCTTGAATCTGTAGAAAGTTTGAAGTGATGTGAATAATGGAGGGAGGTGGAGGGAGGTTGGTTTTATTTTTTTCCAATGCTCAGCTTATTCTCACTGAACACACTGGCAAATTTTGGGATGAGACCTCAGCTGGAGGAGGTTCTGCAGAAATACCTAGCCCCCTAGCACCACAGTTACTATGCACAGGGAGTACATAAAACCTTATTCCCCTAAAAGACCGTGTTTGAGGAGGGAATAAAATTTTGTTTTCTTTAAAAAAAAAGATAAGGTGCTTGCAAATGTTTCACATATCTCTAAATATACTGCGAGCACAATTTGAATAGAGGCAGGATTCCCAGTATAAACTTGGAATGATGACCAGAAGCAGATAACTAATGGAACCAGAGACACAGATCTTTTCGGTGGAAGGCATGTTTCCACCACTATGAATCAGGAGAAACAGAGCATTTGACTTTGAGTCCAGAGAAACAGAAGCAAAGAGGACAAAAGTATTCACAAAGGAGAGCTGCTATAACAAGGGAGGGCACATGGATGGCAAAGGCTTTTGGCAGCCTGGCTATCGCCGTGGAGAGGCCTTGGCCCACGCAGAGAGGTGTTCCACAAAAGGCAGTCCTGCAAGAAAGCAAAGCCAATAGGAGAGGAAAATGAATTTTTCACTGGTCAGATGAAGGATGTGCTCAGAACAATGTGCCTCCAGGAATAAATCCTCTTGCTTCTCTCTCAGCAGCTTACCCAGGAAGCAGAGCCCACAGAGCCCTAATGATTGCAGTGAGTTAATGAATTTGTGCTGTAGTGGTGCAGCTTATGAGGCATCCAGCAATTTTTTAAAACTATGATTTTTCTTCCAAACTCTTGCTAAGGAAGAATCCTACCGCTATACATCTCTAAGAAAATTCCTTGAATGTGTTGCTTTTAGTGATTGCATATTTTCTCTTTGACCAAAGCTTTTGTGAGTTGGTGTACAGCACAGTTCAGGTCTCACCAGGCATGTGAGAACAACTTCACTAAGAAGCATTGGGTTGTATCCTTATACATTTGGTCACCAGAAACAGGGGGGTTCTTTCTCTTCCAGCAGCACAAATGCACACAAAAAGCAGACTGAGCTGTTGAGAACGTAACTAAGGGTCCTCCATGCTGATCCCCTGGGAAGAAAGGCCCCAGCTCTGCTGCCCTCCATCACTGTGAAACTGGCAGGGCTCTGGCACTGATCAGCTGTGGTGCACAGTGAATAATTTTGATATTCAGAAATGGTGATTTTGCACCAATATTTCCCATGGAAGCAGAGGTCTGAGCCCCAAACAGCTGTACTGTAGAACCTCAGCACTGCTACTGCCACCACCTGAAAGGGGCATGTGCCTGACAGGCTCACCAGCTCCTGCCACATCCTGGCAGAAGGAATATGAACAACCCTTAGGAAAAATGTGGGATTCTTTTTCCTCTCTAAAAAACACCTTTTCCAGCAGCAGGCTTGGTAGCTTGTTTTACTTTTACAGCTGAGCACACCCAGTGCAGATGCAGCCTAAGGTAGTGGTTTTTATTTTGTACACCCACATTCACAAGTCTCTCTCATTGTTCGTGCTTTTGACAGAGGTTACCAATTATACCCTGTGATGTACATGGCAACAGTTTACAAGAAAATTACATTGTTTATATATTTTTCCCACAGTTAACAAATTATCCTAAATGTCAAGTTGCTTGATGCAGGAATAAGGGAGCCTACTGTATGCTTTAAAGCACTGCAATTGTTGGTGAATTACACTCAGCACAGAATTAGAGACATTGTTTGGAAGGAAAATGCTTTCCCAAGGGATCCATCTGACATCATAAACTATGAAAATGAAGGCTTAACCATTTATAAATGTCAGCAGAACAAAACCATCCCATTTTTTTTGAGCACAATTAGTCATGTGCAGTTAACTCTTTAACACTTGTACTGTACTGCTATTGATATCTGATTGCCTCCATGAAATTAATTTGATAGCAGTTCATTTATCATTAATTGTACTGTGTGCTTCAGAGGGAATTGAGAGCATGAAGGAGGTTGGCTCTCAGACTGCACCCAGTAGTTTTTGGCATAATGAGTAAAGATGAGCCACATCTCTCATTCTGCATGTACTAGCCACCCATAACAATCATGCTTGTCCTCACCACCATCTTCTGTGTCACTCTGGTAGCAGTTTTTCTCAGCTAGGGCCATTAGGCACTGGAAAGAATCAGTGTTTTCTGTTTTCATACAGAGGTGCTGCCAGTCAGGAGCTGTGGCTGCCTGGCAGGCGTAGCTCAGGGCAGCAGTGAGCCAGCACCCACTCCTCTGCTCAGCCTCTGCTGCATGCCAGGAGCATAAGCACAGCAAGCCCAGCTCCCCCAGCTCCACAGGCAGCTTGGTGAGTCCCAGCAGCCTCAGATAACACTCACCACCCCAGGAAGGTGTTGGTGGTACACTTGTTTCTCTGACCAGTGCCTTTTCTCCTCAAGGCTGATTCCCTGTTGGAAGATATTGTCACCCATCTGCAAACCTGCCATACCACACGGATCTGTGTGCAGCTGCCACTTCCCCTCACTCTCCTAATAGTCTTCCATAAAGAGTCCAGCTCTAGTGGGCAAAAGTGCCTCATTCCAATGCCCTTGTTTTCCTGCTGGAATTCCTCTTTGCTCACATAGTATACATGACAAGAGATGGTCTCCTGCTCCACTCCTGTCACTTTGCTTTCCGACACTGCACTGCTGCATTTCAGCAGATGGAGAGTTTGGCCTCTTCCATAAAGTAACAACTTGCTGGTACTTGGTACTTTTGATATAAAACCTTGTTTTTTCCAGAGCTGCAATGACAAATCATAAATATTTGCTCTGGTCTTAATAATGAGTATCATCGTAATGTTACAGAAGAGCTTCAGTGCTCTTGCCTGTATTCACCCTATTTCTATGATGTTGCAAATGGAACAGACAATTCACAAAAAATTACTCTGGCAAACCATAACCCATGCCTGTACCACACTTTAGTGGTGTCTTTCTGTGCCTTTCCAGCAGCAGATCATCAGCCACCACAGAAGGAGCTTTACTATTAATTGTGATGGCAACGCAGTATGATTTGCACTGGCTTCATACATATTACATATTTCAAATGGATAATAAGGGGAACAGTGTAAATACCCAAAGAAAAGGCATAATAGGTTATAATACCTAGACAGGGACTCCAGAAAGAGAAAGAAAAATAGTTGATGAGAAATATTTTGGGAGAATCTTAACAAAACTGACTGCAAAAGGAATTAGAACAGCCCCAAGAAGCATGTAATTTCCAAGTATTTCCTTCCAACTAACTTGTGATTGAGAAGATGAGCACCCTATGCAGACTGGCATCAGAAATGAGATTAAATTGGAAGGAGGGAAAGCAGAAAGGAGGGAAAACTTTCAAAATGAGGGAAAGGTGAAAGAGATGCATGCATTAAAAGCAGTAAAGTGTCACTCAAGACACAGTGACAGGACTATGACAGGTAAATAGAAGGATTTTTTTTTCCAACAGAACCATTTCAGGAATGTTTCACTGTCTCTTCTTATTTATATTAATATGTATTTGATCATTACAAACTATGAAAATGACTGTTACAACGTTCTTCAGCTACAACTCAGTGCTTATGAGGGAAGATTGGGCTACAGCATCCCAAATTCCACAAATAGCTGATGACAATTGGATGGTCCCAGTCAAGCCCCTGCACTCCATGTGTGCCTTTTCTACAAAGTGAAGATTGTATTTGTTACAGCTTCTTTTCTCTGAGCATTTTATATGAGATACCAGCTCATATATCAGATCACATTTCATTATCTTTTATGGTAATGCTTGGGCCATCTATCATATTCTCTAATAAATCTTAGCTTTGCCAGCCCAGCAGAGTATCATAATGTTACCTTTCAAAATACTGCTTTCAGCAGTGGATGCACAGGGCTGCATCTTTCACATGGGTTTTTTGCAGTTTATCAAAATGAAACATGACATCTACTGTAAATTATATTCCCATTTAGTGCTTAATGATACATCTGCTTCCTCTCATCCACAAATTCTGATGGTTTGCTAAACAGATATTTTGCTTAGTGACAACCTGTATGCCAAACTGAGGGTTTGTTATCCTCAGCCTATCAGCAATGGAAGCTGATGCAATTATGGGTTGGGACTATAAGTTAAAATAGCTCAGGTATTACAACAACAACAAAAAAAAGCACTTGTAAATACTGTGTTTAACACCACTCTGACTTCCAGAAAAAAAGATTAGCTTTAAAATTTTAGGTGCCATCAAGCACTGCTATTGTTTTCCAATATAAGGGTAAAAAAAAAAAAAAAAAAAAAAAAAAAAAAAAAGGTGCTCTGCCACCAATAACTTGACCAAGAAGCAAACATTATTGGCATGGAAAACATGAGAGAGAACATAATAACATCCTTCCATTAGCTTCTGGTGTACTTGAATAGCCATGTGCACACATTCCGAATTTCATGGGATTTGGGAGCAATAGAGCACAGAAAACCCTGCTGCTGCAGCCCCAATCTGTGCCCTGTTCCACAGTCTCTGGGATGGTATCATGCTCTGCTCTCCAATGGGCAGCAGGGCTCAGCATTCAACATTTAGGAAATCAATTTCCAAGATTTTTGAGTCAGAACATGCAACTTACAGTAGACCAACAGCTAGGTGTAATTTTTTGCAAGCTAAGCTAAAAAGGGCTAAATAAAGTTTATTAATTTCTGTCTAAATTAAATTTATATTTCTTGGTTTTGTTTTTCTCTTAGACTCTAGAATTTTTCAAAGACATTTTCTGAACTTTGATAGAATCAGTGGATGTCTCAGTGGGGTAAATTAGTTCTTACCTCCACTGAGACAATAACCTGGACGAGTCAAATATACATGGTTTTGTTGTCAGGAATACTCAGTAAAAAAACCCACATTTATTTTGTGACTGGTATTCTGACTGTACATCCATAAAAAAGGAGAATCCTCCACTTCCATTCCCGGCTTTTGGCCAGGCTGGTGCGTGGGAAGTGGGCACGGCCTCCTTCCTCCATTCCACCGAGCCTGGAGGTCATCCCAGGAAGCAGATGTCTCTCTGGCCATCACCCACAAGCCTTGCTGACACACCCTTTGACAGTCCATTAAGCTGTTACAGGCTGACCACGATCCCCAGCATCCCAGGGACATGGCCTTGTCAAAACAAAGCTGACTTCTGAGTGACACTCCAAATATTAAGACGTCTGAGATGCTACTGGGAGAAGGCAGGAAGTTTATTTAATGTGAGCCTTTCACCTGAATTTCCAACCATTTCCATGCTGACATCTGGTTAAAGGAAGGAGAAAAATCATTATTCTTTATCTTACCTGTCACCCAGTACATTTCCTTCTTATAAAGCTGATAGATCAAGAGTCACACCATTAGAAGGATGTTTTGGCTCCTGTTCCAATGCAGAAAGTGCCAATCCATTATTTTGAAAGACTGTTTGATATTTAAAGAGAAAGTCATGTTTTTTTAAATATTACATAATCTAAGTGAAAACCCTACGGCCACTTGAGAATACCATATCTACCCTTGCCCAGTCTCTAGCTCTGCTAAATTATCTTTCTGCCAGGATGATCTCTTCCTTCCTGACATCCTAGGAAGGCTGGGAATGAGGTGGTTGTGATGAGTGGAGCCATTCCTACACATCCCATCCTAGACTGGGGACTGAAAGCTGGATCCTCTCTCCTGTCAACCACAGGCCACGAAAATGATGCTCCTTTCCCCGTGCCGTGGCTGCTGGTGTCTCCACAGTGACACTGGTGCTTTAGCTGCCACCTGAGTGCCATCCCTCAGCCCTCTGCCTCCTGACACCAGCCCCACTGCTGTGCCAGGCCACAGGGATGCTGCTTGGAGCTCAGTCACCATGCTAACATTGCCCTCATTTTCCACTTGCTGTTCTCCAGACTGGTTTTACTTCTCTCCCTCCAGTTCAGCTGGCAAATGAAGAAAAACATCAATAAAAACATCCATTACCTCAGACATCCCACATAACTCTGGCTCTTTGCTCCATTCTCAGACCCATCATGGAATTGCATGCAAACCTCTAGTATTAGTGGAAATTCACTTCACAGGGACAAAAATCTCCAACTCAGCAGCAGAAGCAACATTAAAAAGAGTTTGTGTGTGTAAAGCTCTAGATGAAAGGAAAATGTGACAGCCAAATTGCCTTCTCTCATGTGTGATCCTCCTTGGCCTGGCACAGGCTTCATGAGGTGAATGGAAGGGCTCCCATTGATGTTGGTGGGCTGGGGATCCAGCTCTTGATGTCCCTGCTTTGAGGGGCAAGGGAGCAAAGAGGACCTTTGTGCTGCCTCTATCTAGGTAATTTTAATTGTGGCAGGGGAGCAAACAGCACCTCTACCTAGAGGATAGAAAGGGGAATGTTGAAAAGGGGCAGAGAATGGCTGCAAGGCAGGAGGAACTGCCTGTCAGTGAAAATAATGAGGGGACTAGGAGGTTTGTTTGGTGTGTTTTTGAGAGAATGTTTACAGAGCATCTGGCTCTCCTCTGTGTAAATGCAATGTTGATTTTAGTTAATGTGTCCAGTGGATGTGTATGTCCTTCCTCACTGAGATGGAGATATCTGCTCCTCCCCAGCTCCCCTCCTTACTGGCCAGCAGCTTCTGCTGGACACAGCTCCCACCCTCTGCTCCTGAGAGCAGGGCTGATCACCCTCCAGCTGCCAGACACGCCTTTTTTCCTCTGAAAGGCCTCTCCTGCCTTCTCTGACAGAGAGGTTCTCCAGGGATGCAGGGCAATTTCCCCCTTTCAGTCTCCTACAGGAATTGGCCCACATGAATGATCTGCAGGACCAGCCTGAATACGCTGCACATCCCTGATGATACAGGGGGCACATGCCCAGAGGATTAGCAAGGGCTCCATGCCACAGGGAGCTGCAATTTCTGCAATTTTCCCTCAGGATAGGGGATCCAGTCTATCCTGCTGCTTGATCCTTAAAATAACCTCTATATTTTCCTGCTTGCAAACTAGTTCAATTTTCTGAAGATTAAATTCTCTCTGCATTAATGATGAAGGAAATCAGCTTTCTTACAAGATATTTCTTTAACATTTCCCTTGGATACAAACAAATGTAAGCTTTGAGAAGCTTTTTTTTTAGCAGGCATGCCTGAGACTTGGAAATGCTCATACTCTTCCTGGTGTTACAGGTCACTGCCCTTCTCAGCACTTACCAGAGCTGAAACACTAAATAGCTTGTTATTTCTGTTTAGAAATGTGTCTGTGCTTGCACCCACTAGTAACCCTAGTGTAGCAAGGAAAGATTAAACATTCAAGCAATTTAGCTTAGTTCCGGTTCATTTTCAATTAACAGGAGGAAATCCTCTCAGACATAATAGGCTATGTCTGGTTGGAGGTTAGTTTATTTGTCTGACTAAAGTGAGGTATTTAGGCTTACAAGTTAAACTCACTGATGTCATTACAAATGTAGCTTATTAAAAAAAAGCATTCAGAAAAAGCACAGAAAATTAAAACACCCATTTCAAAGGTATTTCGCCTTTTCAGGAGGTTTTAAATTAGTAAATACCCTTAAATGAAATCCATAACTTTTGTTTCAGGGAATAAATTGTAGTATTATTATAAAAAGTTTTATTTCCAAACTTCTAACCTTTCTATATGCTCCTTTGCTTAGAATGTAAAACCTGCTATGGACCAATTCAATTGTCTTTTCTGACACTGTGACAAGCTGGGAAGCTTTATCCAAATTCCCATTTTCCCTAACAGATTAGGCATGATGATGTCTTCTGAAAACATCTTCTCAACTTTATAGGCAAGACCAATCCAAGGAAGGAAGGAGGATGGCTGGTCAACACCTTCCATTGAGGTTTACTATTGTATCATCAAACAAAAGGCAAAAATTAGTCTCTTCACAAACTGATGTTAGTTTGCTAGGGAAGGCAAAGATTCATCTTCATGTGGCAAATGAAATCCAGCAGCTTCCACTGCTGGTAGAAGGTAGATCACAAAGTGTAAGCATAGAGAGGAGAGCAGATGCACACTGGGATTTTTGAGTAAAATCTCATATAAATACCTGAACTGGGAAACACACATATCTCTCTGTAACTTGTTTTTCTATTAAGGAATCCTTTCCAAATGACCTTTCCCCAAAGCCAAAAGAGCTCAGACTGGAACTTTCTGCTTCACCCATTCCCAAGCTGCTAACTTTTATGTTTTTATGTGTTTCTTGTGTTTTTCCATGTCTTTGAAAATTATAAAACAAATAATTTTTTACCCATGGAACCATAATGTCTTCTGTAAAAGACCAAAGCCATTGATGGGCACATATCAGTGAGCTGCATTTAGAAAGGTGCAATGAAAGAAAGAGGATAAGAAAAAAGCATAAAAAATGCAGAAAGTCCCAGAGCATTTATAAGCTGATACACTTTTGATTTACACATCTGGCAAGAAATAATGAGAAAGTTACAGAGGTATGAGAAATCAGCAGTGCAGAGGATATTTTGCATCTGAGAGAAATGCCAGAAAAAAATCCCACCATTCTCATTCAAGCTGTTTTGACAGAATCAAAAAGGAATACTTTCACAAAACAAGAAAGCATCATAGTCACCTTTCCTCCAGCAGTTCTCATTGACCAAGCATTTCGTCTTGCCTGGTGACAGAAGGAAAAACTGTGTATCCAGCTCCTCAGAGACACAATGTGCTCCAGTTCCAGGGCAACCTGTATTTAGGAAATCAATTGAAATGAGAATGATAAACATTTAAGATCACTGGGGAGCTAATGATCCTCTTACAGCTCAAAGACACCACAATTACAGTAATCTTGATACAAGACTGAGGACTGCAGCTCCTACCCTGAGCACACACGTGGGAAACCTCCCACCAGGCTGAGGGCTCCTGACAAGCCAAGGTGACACCAGAGAGCTGTATCAGGGGGAAATGTGGGACAGCCACTCTTCTAGGGTGAAAGGGGGGTCTGGTTGGTGCCATGCTCGTGATAAATGGACACATCTTGTTGTCTGGAACGTATTTGAGTCTTTTTTGTTCTTTATTGCTGACTCACCTGCACATGATTTTGCATCTTTGTACTTTGCCATGCCCCATTACAAAATGGAAAGAAGAGGAGACAGGAAAATAACCACTCTGGGATATGGCTGGCTGCATCTATGCACAAAACCTTGTAGGGACAGGCTTTGTCCTATAGGAAATTGCTTCTTAGGGGTGGAGTTTCCCATACTAGGCTGCCTTGGTGCCCTGAGACCCAGCCTCTCCCATCACCCCCCCATGCCTGGACATTTCTCAGACTCTAATAAGGAAATGCTGATAAGGTTCAGATGTGGAGTTGGCAGCCGTAAATCCCAGTCATCCTCTGCCTGCCAGAAGGTTTCAGAAACCCAGACTGAGATTTAAAGGGTTTCCAGTGACAGAAGTTTGATTTTTCTTTCCTTTAGCAAATCTATTTAATATTTCTTAGTTGTTCTGCATAGACAAACACCAGCTAGAATCACACACTTTTGGATTCACACCTGAGACAGAAATGTTGCTCTAGTTTTCTAATTTTATCCACTTGTCCTGCGTAGCTTGTTTATCTTCTGTATTCTTCCAGCCCACTTCTATTTGCTTCATGATTTGTCTCTTAGCACACTGTTATTCCACCTTCCTAAAAATAAAAACTCTTAATTTTCCTACAGAGTGCTCTGCCACCCACCACTGCAATTTATAAAGAGCTGTCACCACATTCAAGTGCCAATCTTCCTCAGTGAACAAGTGCCATACATCCTTCTGAAACTTCAGATTCTGCACAAGGTCTGGCAGACCCAGGCTAGGATAAGAACATTTTGAAGTCAAAATTGGATGGATCAGATTGGAATCTCTTTCTGGCAGAGTCTGTATGTCCCATAGACTGATTTTTCTGTCTGTCTGGTGTCCCATAATCCACACTCAGCCTTTATACAAGGACTCATCTCTGTTTTGCATCTGCAGAAACAAAGTACCATAAATAATTTACCACCTCCCCACTTGCAAGTCAGCCTCTTTCTAGAACTTTGTGCAAACAAGAGACATTTATCAGGTGCATGATATATATTATCCTCCTTATTCTACTTGTTCAGAGCCTGCCTCCTCCCTCCCAAGCAAAACAAAACAAAAAAAAAAAAACAAGTGACATACTTAGTCCAACAGGAAATTTCTATTATTTACTTCAAAGAGCATCAAATATGATTTTAGAGCCTGAATACTAAGGTAGCCCATTCTTGATGAAAATATTTCTCTGTAGAATAACTCTGTTAGAATAACTCTGTAACTATTTTACAGAGTTATTCTAACAGAATTAACCAAAGCTTACTCTCCCTTCCCTCTCCTTCAATGCCCAGATACAGAATCACAATTTACGCTTTTTTGAAGACCACAAGATCAAATGGGTAGTTAATAAACTCTCTCAGTACTGAAACCACCTCTTTTGCTTTAATTACTGACCGAATAAAGACAAATTTGTAGAAAGTGTTGTCTGCAAAAGCATTTAAGAACATTTATCACTCTTTAAATGTACAGATAATAGAAACTCTGGTTAAAATTATGGTGTCACACCGCTTTTATCTCTATTTCTAATATAAGTTAAGGTTTGCATAGTAAGTTATTTTAAGCAATGAGCAGACTTGAGTCAAAACTGATGCAGTTTGTCTTTCCTAATCAAAAAACCTCACAGATAACCCAATGACAATCACCACTGCAAGACCCCAGTACTGTGCTTGTGAAAAGAAACCAAATGACTCCTCAGAAAAGAAGATGGGCACCTCAGTGGAACCATTTTAATCTGAAGAGTAGCAAATTGTGTGACTGAGTAATTTGACTCCAAAGCAAAATTTATGCAATGAGGACTCCTGGGAGCAGCTGGGTAATGCTCAGTCCACAGCCCAACTACTGGGACCAAGGCAGTTTTTTCCCTCAGAGATTCTTTTGAAAAACCATAAACCACCCCTAAATCTCAGACAGAAATCAGAATCTTTCATTTGTAACAGGATTTTCTACACTTTTCTGATTGGTTTTCTTGCTTTAACCTTCCTGCAGAATTTCCATCCTTTGACCTCTATCAAATTTTGCACATGGAGTTTTCTTTATTGTGACTTAAAAATACTGAAATTCATGATGAATATTAGGAGAAGAGACTTGAGGTTTCCTTTCACAAAGCAAAAAGTTCGAGATGGAAAATGTTTTTCTGACTCAACCAGAGCTCTTTTATACGTGCAGAATTTGAGTCTGATGTTACTCTCGTGCTGGAAAAAAAGTAGTCTTTGAAATCACTTCATCAAAGTCAAAACTACACAATAATAAAGAAAAAAATGAGCTGTTTATGTCTTCTTTTTTGTTTGTTTCTTGCCTTAATCTGAAAAAAATAATAAAAATCACCTGATTTGTTTGTTCTTTGTTTATATAAGGCATGACAAATACATTCAAATATGCAGACCAAATACAGTTCTGATAAAAAAATCAGGATTCTTTCCTTTCATTTTCATGGACTGAGTTTCAGCTTTTCATTTTGATTTTTTTTTTCTTTTTTTTTTGGAATTCACATTTTCCAGTGTGGTCCCCTTTATCTGGTTTATTTTTTTCATGTCTTGAACAGAAATGACAAGTTCTGCTGCACTTTTGACACTGAGAATCAGAAACATATCTCAAGTCAAAGTAAATGAAGCTCATGAGTATCTTTCCATTCTGTACCTTAGGATATAAATGTGAGTCATAGCTTTGAAGCAATTGTGAAATTGGATGTAGAGACTGTAAGAAACACATAAATAAAGGGAAAAAATTAAACTCTGAAGAGGACTAAAATAACTAAAATGAATTGACAATTTTCCAAGAAAATAGATTAAAAGAATTTTTACAGAAAGAATTGGTAAGCAATTCAAGTGTATAAATACAGTGATAAAAGTAGGATATTGGTGTTTGACTCTAGGATGTTGATTCACTGGAGCAAAAATCAGAGTATTTAAAGTCTGAGTGTTTTGGTTTCATTTTTTTTTAATTGTGTAAAATTAAATTACAGTGATTATGTTGAGAAAAACAAAGAGGTGAACAAGGCACACATTTTGGCAGGGGCTGAATGTAGCTGTGCCAAATTTTTCTGCACAGAAAGATCATACAAGCAAATTTTGAACTGAGAAAAAACATCAGAGTGGCTGCAAGGGTCACCACAAAAGTGGTTTCTCCTTCACTTTGTGTTTGAGGCTCGGGCTGGCCTTTCGTTGCCTGGCTCTGTTATTTCTGTGCTCACAATTAAGCATGCAGAAAGCACTGGAGTGTTTGTCAGTGACTTCTGATGTCTCTGTGGAGGATTCCCCAAACTCCTGCTGGCTGAACCCAAATTCCCTTCCTCATGCCATCCTGGAGACTTTCCTACCTTGCAGGGCTGGTTTAAGTTTTTTAAATGTACCACTAGCAACAAATTACCCTCAACATGCTGTTTTCAAGGCTTCATGGATGAAGGCTCGTATTTTAATTAACAAAGTGTCTTTCCCTGCAGCAGAGAGGTGTTTCAGGTATTCTGTGACTTCAAACATACACTGAGCAAGTGGTTTCCCATGGCCTCTCATATCTTTTGACTCTTATATTGTGCCCTCAAGAGCAGGGCACAATATAAGAGTCCATTGCCCATTTCTGCCATGGCAAGGTACCAGCAAGGACACAGAAATGCCAGCAGGAAGGTTATTGCAGCTGTTTCCAGAGCAGCCAGGGACCTCATTTCATCCACCTGCACAGCTGGGGAGCTGGCCCCAGCCAAAGGCAGAGTGTCTGGAGTGTGCCTGGACTCAGGGCTGGTTTTGGGACACCAAGAGCATCTGTGCAGCCAGTGTGATGGAGGAAAGGTTGAGAGAGACTTTCCCTGATTCAAATACAGAAAATATTATTCATCTGAAAAAACAGTAAATATACTCCTAAAGAAAGCATGAGGACAAGCATCAGCTACTGTGCTCACAAGAAGAGAAGCAATGGAAACTGCAGAAGGTGATGGAATGGTTAAAATCAGGAGGGACAAGCCAGTGGGATAGTAGCAAGAACCTTTACAGTGGACATATCTTCATTTCTGAGGAATCTCTCACTGCTAAGGGCTCACCAATACTTTTGGTGCTTGGAATGCTGACCTAAATCAAATGGACTGGAGAAGTCACTTTGCTTTCATTTGAGTAGGGAGAAAGGACACGTTTTCACATCCCAAATCTCCTTGGGGACCTGAATTATCTTTCTTTCCCTGCAGTCCAAAGACATATGTGCTCATTGCCTGTGCCTGCGCGTGGTTAGTGGCTCCTTGGGAAGGAAAGAGACGTTCTCCTTGCTGCCTAGCCAGCATTTTAGGAATCCCCAGGGGTGTTGCACTCCTGTGCATCCTCAGGAGGACAACTGGCATGAGCAAGCACGAGTGGATCAGTGAAAGATGCTGTTCAGAGGGAGGGGAGCTCTGTAAACGATCCTTCATCATCACACACAGGACCTAGAGCTGCTTTTGCCTGCAAGGTGCGAGCAGCACGACTTTTGGAAGGGAAGAGTCACGAAGCAGCCATGCTGCAGACACACACAGCCCTGCAATAGGGGTGGTGGCACAGCAGGAGCAGGAGAGAAAGTGCAGGTTTCATCACTTCTTCTAAAGTGATATTTGAAGGAAAAAGAAGAGGCAGAAATGTTGAAGAAGCGTCTCTTAATTATGATAGAGAAAAGGATTATAAATATATCAACATGGAAGGTGTAAAACCTGTTTGGCAAAAGTGATTATTAAAAATCTGACTTCATGTACAAGGATGTTAAAAAACCTCTCCCATTTCAAGATTTTCTAAAAATAAGCTGAGAGGAAGTTTTGTTTAGGAGCATGAGGCTTAAGTGCAATATAATAAAAAGAAGATTTGATTTCTAAGAATATAAAGGATAACCAAAATTAAAGAAAATCTAAGCATCTTTCAACCCCAAATAGACTTAATAATTTCAAAATATATCTTTCTGCATCACCTTTCTGGCTCATTCTCCAGTTTTGATATGAGTGGCACGTTTGCAAAGACTATGGAGGCTCCAGTGAAATTACCTCCTCTGATCAAAACAAAGGTTTCCCACCCTTCTTTCAGATGATGCAGCTAATAGACAAAACAAACCGAGAGCATGGGAACAGAAACACACAAATGGGATACAAAGCATGAAAATGTCCTGTCACCCCAGGACACCATGTCTTGCTCTATCCATGGTGGTAAACAGATAATATAAACAGCCTGATCCCTTTCACTCTCCTCTCGCTGACTAAAATGCAATCAATACCTCATCATCCTTTCTTGTGCACAGCAGTGAACAGGTTATTTAGCTTCTAAACACAACTATTGAGACTGTCTACATCAAAGGAAAGGGCAGGATTGTCCTGCACTAATGCGATTCTGGCCCTAATGTGATGGCCTGTGAAAAAACATTGCCTCCATCCTTCTGATATCCAAACTGCATCCAGCAGTTCCCTCCTTTCTGTCCTGCAATTGCTTTCTTCTCTTGTAGGAGCTGAAGAGGCTAAATATTTCGTTAATGTTTCTAAATATTTCTTTAATGATCCCTATCTGAAGACCTCTAACAGTTCCTTCAGCAGCTCATGTCTGAGAGGATCCCCAAGTGGGATCCACTCAAAAGCGTCACCGCCAGAGCTGTGGCAAAAGGAAGAGGGATTTGAGATCAGGTGCCTCCTCCTTGTGCCCAGAGGAGAGGAGGTTCTGGAGCTCAGACTCCTTTTAGAAAGTTTTCTGTGAACTCCTTCCACTGCAGACCAAGTGTTAATTTTTGTGGTGTGGGGATTGGCAGCATGCAGATCATTGTATGTTCTTGGAAAAAAAATAGAAGTCCTCCCACTTCTGAATGGCTTACTCTTGTCCAGATCTCAGTTTCAGGATGAAGAAGGAATTTAACAGGTGCACTCCTGCTTAATTTGATTCAAACTCTGTTAATGCTGTGGGATTTTCACTGAAGACCAGCTTTGTTGTGCTCCTTCTTCACAAAGAACATGCATTTCTAGTGTTCAGTGCTATTACACTTTCTGGCAGTTTCTGTGTGCTCCAAAACATCTGCAAAAGGGTTCAGGTGATCTTGTCCCACTGTGTGAAATATAATCTCAAGATGCACAGCTCAGAAGCATAAACCCATGCTCAGAGAGCCTCAAAGTTTGTGTGATGGCGTTATCGTACTCTGGAAAGCTGTTGACAACTGCCAAATACATTTCATTTATATTGAAGTCTGAGAAAAACATAATTAGCACCTCATATTAAAAAGAAAGCAGCGTGCTGTTGACAGTAAGCCAGGAAGTTGATAAACACAACTTCCTCAAATTAAATTTTCCTGAAAAACCTAGATGAGCACATAAATTCTAAAGAGGCTGGTGTTAGCAGCTGTGCAGCACAATCATGGTGAAACTCCAAACCCTAACATTATCACTTACTCTTATAACATATATTTTCAGAAGACTTTCAAATTATATCAAGCAAATACAGTGTTTTGGGTTGGGGGCCTCTGAGTAAGGGGTGGTTTGCTAAAATTAACACCACTTAAACAAGAAGCACATAGTTGCTGACAAGCTCTTGTAATTCCAGATTTGGTTGCCATCCGAGTGTGCTGCTCAATTCAACATCTGCTGTGACTTTTGGAGCTATGTGGAAATGTAGCTTTTCAAAATTGAGATTCCCTTAACAGGCACAGCTCATAAATCTGCAAGAAGATGAAGGCACTGATTCCTACAAGTACACCAGAAGGATGACTATTTTCTTTGACTTGGTCCCAAATGCTACCCCCAGTTATACAAACATAAGGTTGCAGCGGGTGCAAGTGCTTTAAGTGGTGACAACAGCCCTGGCAGAATGTTAACATTACTTCTAAAACTGAGAGTTGAAAGGATTAAGGGAAACATTAAGAACAGAAATCCCCATTTTCAATAATTCCAACAGTTCTTGTGGATATCTAGGTACACCTGATGTTGTGGTGCAGCTCAGCAGTGATTGCACAGAATTGTCTGTTGGCAGTTTGTGCAGAGGGTGAAGAGGGATTTTTCATTTCATGCATCATTTGCAACTCCCTTCAATAATTCAGCAAAGTCAATGCATAGCCTCAATGCACAGTTAGGAGAAAAAGCCTGAAGCAAACAAAAGTAAGTAAGCCAGAGAGTGACCAAGCATAGCTAAACCCTTTTAAGCTCTGTTCCCCCCTGCTTCCCTGCTCTTTTGCTACATACTACATGAGAGCATGTAATTGAGTTCATTGCAGTCACGGAACTTCCTTGACATAAACACACAATGAACAGACTCCCCTGTATCCACAGTGGTTTTAAGGGATTTAGTAGTGCCTTTGCTCAGACCATTGAGGGTTCAGATTGCTCATTCCCCCATAGCAGAGACCGGAGAGTAGTCTTGGGAGAACATTTAATCCCCAAGAATAAGAGGGAACTGTCATTTAGATAAGTGTCTTTGTCTGACCTCTGCTTCTCCAAAAGGAGTGAGAGATGTCAGGAAAAAATGGAACAATACAGAAACCAGGAATCACTGCAGAATGACCCCACAGCCCGTAGTCCCAGGTCAAACAGGTCAGGACCACCTTCCACTGGATGACCAAACCCCCAAATTCGATACATATCATACTTCCCAGGTGTGAAATTCCACCCTCAAGGCTGGGCATGCCATGTAGCCATCCTAGAGCAGGCAGAGGGCTGAACCAACAAAGCCAGACCTCCTGTGAGACAAAGCACTTCTTCATCCTCTGTGGGTTCCTTTTTTTTCAATTCAGCAGTGTGACATTCAGCCTGCCATAGCATCAAGCACGTGGATAAAGTCTTGTGACCTTGACAGCCTGCATGACTGCTGAGAAAATTACTAATGCTTCAGATTTTAGAAGGGAGAAAATCATTCCGTGAACATGACAAGCAGCTCTAGAAACCCCCAGAACAGAGAAGAAGAGTGAGTGGGGATGCATACAAGGCTGTGGAGAGGAGAGTAAGCTCACTCATCACAACACTCAATTACTAATGGCTTTCTTTTGCTCTCAGCCTGCTTTCCAGACACTGCTGGTAAAACAAGTCCTTCAGTGCTAGGACAGCAGAAAGGAAAGCCTTGGTCAACCACTGCAAGCAGGAGGCAGGGTTGGTCTCAGATTGCTCAAGAAAAGACTCCTGGAAAAAGATGCAGGCAGTGATCCGGAGGTTAATTTTTCTCAAGGTTTCCTTTAGAAAGAAGTTTTCTTTCCTGATAAGAATTCAGGTTTTTTTTCGGCTCCTGCTTCGTTCTCTTGTTTCAGCAGAACACAGCAAAAACATTTCATTTCCTTTCCTGCCTAGTGGGATGCTGAGGAGATGTGATCTCTGAATTGGTATATGTTTCAGCTGGCCCACATTCACAGCAAAATTTATGACACATGCCAGTGCCTGCCAGAAACTGATTGGACACGGCCAGGGAAACGGAGAAAGCCTCAACTCACCGAGCTTCAAAAAATGAACTTCACAAAATGAACTTCACTTAAATGATGTATTGTTGTTTTGCAGGAAAAAGGAACACCTGGCTTGTACAGTGGGGAAAAAGAACAAAATGCAACATTCATAAAAATGACTGAAATAGAACTGGAGAATAAGGTTATTTTTGCTTCCACGTGAGAGAACAAGCCACAAAACAGGGTTTGCAATTATTACCTGCCATATCTGTTGCTTTTGTTTGACATGATTGCATTGGTATGTCCACTAATTCAGTTTTAATCTTCATTAACATCTCCTGCATTTTTCAGAACAGATTCAGACTGTCTGATGCTTCCCATGTCACTTGGAAGAAGTATCAGGAAATTATTATTGCTTTTGTTATGACATCACATAATTACTTCTTCAGATATAAAAGTCATTTGTATTGTATGAGTGAGATTTTGGTTTTGCTTTCCCCAGTGTACATTTTCAGTGCAGATGTACTGGCTATGTCCTCAAATAAGTGAGACAAAACTGAACCTAGGAAGAAAGAACATTTTTATACGTACCTTAAGTGCAAAAGATTTGTAAGTATTCTTTAGGTAAGTTAGAGTTTAAAATGTTGAGTAAGGAGCACACTTTTAATTCAGCTAAAATAGGAGTTAACCCAATGTGTAACTGGGCAGAGAAAAGCAGAGAGGCATGAGAGGAGAGAGAATGAGAAGAGAGGTAACCCCTTATCTATTGAGCTCCAACCAGAACATCAAATGCAAAGTCTGTGTGTGTGTATCTGCTGGATGGAGCTGTATTTATGTATGCATACATAGAAGGATATGTAAATCAAGGCATATATTTTTAGCAACAGGATGTAGCTGTGCTACAACATTGACTAATTTGCCTTTTCCTAAATGCTACAGAAAAGGAAATCCTGTAGCAAATTCAGCATGAAAATATTGATGCCATACCATTCATTAAAGCCAGACCAGCCCTTTGCTAGTAAGTAAATAAACACAGCTGACTCTCAGTCCTATTTACATGTACACTCCTGCACTCTGCACTGAGCAATAAAAAATTAGGTTACTTTTAATGCTTTGTAAGTGTGTTAGGAGATCCTAACACCAACATGAGTGATGTTCCTGGGAGGGCAGGGGCACCTTATGGCTGTCCATTGCCAGCATGTAAATAAAGTGTTCTGGCACAGGAGCTGCTGCCTGGGAGCATTAATAGAGTTACTGCCTAGAAATCCTAATTGCAAATGAGCAGCCTCACCTAATTGGTCCAGCAGCACCAATACAATCAAAGTACACCCATCTTCACTGGGAAAATGTGATGCTCATTTTGGTCTGTGCTGTTCTTGGAGATATAATTTGAGCCTTTTTTCTTGGGAAGCAGAACCCATTATGATGTCTATCTCATAAAGAATAATTGCTTGCCAGTAAGTGCTGGTCCTAAAAGAAATATATTCTGAATTGATTGGTATCCAACCACCCATCCCTGCAGAGAGCTGGGGAGTTCTGTAATACCTTTCATAACTTCTCAATTAGATTTTGATTTGGGAGCATTTTTGCCTCCTGCCATGGAGGGAATTGTCTGGCAGAGTGCAGTGAGGAGCAGAGAGGAATTGTGAATCCTCCCAACCCACTGCTGTCTGGAGGGCTATGGCAGGCTGTGGTGCTGAGCACAGCCGGCTCAAAAACTGCAAACATGGCATTTTCAAAATAAAAAGGGAACTAAACAGTGCTGCTAAATGCATGCCATTACATGTGTCCCCTGGTTTTTAGTTTCAAACATTTGGTACATGGGTTCCTCCACATTCTGGTGCTTGGGGAGACGCTTGCTGAGACAATTCAGTGATTGCAAGCACCACTGCTCTCCTATTTCCCTGGCTACAGCTGAATGATCTGCTAAGGACAATTCCTGAGACTTCTCTGGGCAATCTTATTCTGTACATTAGTCCATATAAACCAGGAGACATCCAAATTCCTGTCAGTCTGAGCTGTGGGGCCAGTAATTTTAGGGAACTACATACGTGCAAAGCATTCCAATGGAAAAACCCAAGTCAGTTTCAAAATGACTTACTAATCACAAAATGAAATAAAGTGGCTAGATAATTTGTTCACAAAAACTAATTCCACCAATTTTACCACTTAATCTCCTGCTTCTCAAAAGGAGTGTGGAAAACAGTGTATCAATGTATACATTTTTGGAGAAGTACTATATGAGAAATAAGCATCATAACATACCATCAACAAAGTATAAAAGCACCTTGAATTTGTATTTCAATAGCAAAAAGGAGATGGTCGTATGCAAATTACACAAAAAAATATAATAACAGTGATTTCTGTGTATTATAAGAAAAAAAGACACTTTCAAGAGGCAATTGGAAAATAGGATGCCAGGCACACAGCTTTCATAAAACCAAAGATGAATTGTTTAACAAAGGCCTGACAGGCAGACCAAAATTTAGCTGCTGTTTCATCACAGTAATTACAGCGAAAATTTGAAAAAAAATATATACTGATAAAAATCAGTACAGGCAAAGAAAATTCCTGACCTGCTGATTCCAAACCAGTAGCCTATTTCTGTCTTTTTCAAACAGCAACATGATATAGCAGTTCCAAGACATTTTCAGGATAAAAGCCTGTTTCTTTCACAAGAAATTACAAATATTTCATTACCTTTAGGAGAGAAGGAAAATGAAGGACTACTATTTTACCTTTACTTCTAGCTCTGTATTGATTATGACAGCTTTTAAAGCCCCTTTCAAATGTGAATAATTTTTTCTAAGCAGCCTGATTCCTTCACAGAGTTTCCCTGTGGTGTGGATATGCAAAAGGATAACACAGCACAGGAGACTGAGAAAACACATTATGTGCAGCCAACTCAGGATGCTCTTTCACACAGACAAATTGTCAGTGGAGCATCTTTAGAAGCAGCTCCCTAACTCAAGTTGGGGTAGTTTTCCCTCTGATGTCCTTTATTGGTGATCTCACAGCCTGTTTGTGTCAGAAGGCAGCTCTGGCAAGGGAAACACACAGACTTGCAGTTTGGGCTCCAGGGAATGCTTCAGCCCTTGCTGATACCCAGGAGATGCTGGACCTGATTTGCTTTCCTCCCTGCTAGCTCAGAGCTCACTTGTACAAATTCTCTCATGTTCTTCAGAAGAAAATAATTTCTGAGAACAATATGTGCAAACCAGCTTTTGACAAAGTCGGTCAGGATGGAAGAGATTTATAAAAGGAGTAACAAATGAGAAACATTCTGACTCTCCCATGCCTTTGCTCCTGAGGGGGATAACACCACATTGCCTCCTCCGAAAAGCCCTGTCTCTGACTGGGTCTGGCAGCACAGGACTGTCCCCAAGGAAGGACACAGGCAGGTCACAGGGGAGCGCTGCCTGAGAAGCTGCAGCAGCACCTGTGGGTGCCTCCCTGAGGAGAGGACCCTGAGCTAGGGCAGGGCACCCTCCACTTGGGGATGACTCTATGCCACTGGACAGGAAATTAATGCCACCAGGGCACAGACCAGGGTCTGACTTCACCATAATTCCCATTTGATTTTCCCCTAAATTGAATGATTGCTTTCAGGAAAAGGCAAACTCCTATCACTGCCTTCAGCAGCTCAGCTCTCAGAGAAGTGGCTTCACTGCCAGCATCTCTTCAAGCAGCCAGAGTGGGGGACACCTCCTGAAGGACAGAGGTGGTGCCTTGGATTTTTGTAGCCACAACATGCAGCATCCACCTTACATTTAGCAAGTATCAGTTGTGCACAGAAAATTATTTTATACCAGCTGCAAACAGCGTTAGCAACCCCTGTAAAAGGGCTGGAAAGGAAGCCTCTGTGCCTTTCAGCCTGTGGCCCAGTCTCTGGCGACAGCTGCCCTGCTCCAGCCAACGTGAAGTCTCCCAAGAAGGGAATTTGGCAGATTCAGCTTCCTCTCCTCCCATCCTGCCTTGGTCTGCCTCTGGCTGTGAGCTGAGCCTCCCTGTCCCTTCCCTCTGGCCTGAATGGTCTTGGCCACTCTGATTTCAAAAAGGGCTCTGATTTATTGGCCAGTTGTAAAGTTGTTTGAGTTTTTTAGTAGTGGGGTACTGAAAATACATTTTACATTTGAGGAGGGATGAAAAGCTTGTAAAAGTGGTAACTTAGAGGGAAATTAGGGAAAAAAAAACCCAAACAAACTGAGATTTTGTGCAGAATGGGAAATATATTGCTCCACTTCTGTCATTTAAGTAAAAGCCTAAACCTGGAATAAGACACCTTCCTTCATTCCAAACACTAAAGCCATAAGCCATAAGAGGTTGTTTCAGCTTTGGGATCAGCACATCCTTGGATTTTTGTGGCAGTTGTCCCCCCTAACCCTGCTGTGCTCTGTGCAATTGAACTGCTCCTTGAATTGCTTGTGCTTTCCCAAGGAAAATACTAAAAGTGCAATAATCAAGAAAACTTTTTCTACAAGCAGTGGCACAGGACTTTCCCTCTATTTGGCATTCAGCTTCACAGCCTAATTAATTAGCATTTGTACAGCACTTTGAAAATACAAGATGCAACTGAAGTGCTAAGTATTATTAATTTTAGCAGCACCACCATTTTGCTCAACTGAATGCATTTTCTAACAGATTTGCCACAGAACTGACACGCTATAGACTTAAAATGCACTTGGAGCTCCTTCACCATGTTTGATTACAGTAAGCCAAGTGGCTGGCACATCTGCATGGCTGTGCAATTTTCTTTAAAACAATTAAATCTCATATAGCACAATTTGTTCTGAATCTCAGCAAGGTAGGTAGATAACGCTTTGCAGGGCAGTTTTGGGATTGTTTATGAAAAGGACTCTGAGGTGCTTGACTGCTGTAGGCTATCTCTCATTTGTATGTATCCAAAGATGCCATCCAGAGGAAAAAAACTGCTTCATGAGCTCTTGTAATTGTATCTCTCTCATTTAGCACAGGAACTGCTGGTAGTTAAAAGGCACAAACACTTCTAAATAGGTGACTGATCCCTGTTGCCCTCAATTTAAAATATAGCTGTAACTTGTAAACTCCAAAGCTCCCAGGGCACATCTTGTTTGATTTCCATTCTGGTAGCTGCTGTTTTTGGCAGTTCCAAGAGGATATCTGGCCTTAACCTTCTGAATCAGTTTCATTTCAAAATCAGTGGCTTTTACCCCATGCTGGCTGTTTGCTGCTCTCATGCTTGCTAACACATGCCCAGGGTAGTGGCTGCAGCCATCATTTCTTCACCCAGCTGCTTATACCCACCACTGGGTTTCGCAGTGGGGAGCAGAACCCCAGGACTTGCAGGAGATGGAGCTCCCAAAGCCTTACCCAGCTCACGTGTGCTACTGCAGGAGAAGGCATGAGGGGAGAGAGCAGGGGTCTGAACAGACACCTTTTTGGACATTTAGGGCATGACTAAATCTAAATATTTTGCTTATTATGCTGCAAGAATTTCTACATGCATTGATGCCCACTTCATTCCATACATTGCCTCCCAGATCCCACCTAACTCCAGTTGTTATTACCATGGTGGTAGAAGAGGGGATTTTCACAGTTGCAAGGAAGCAAGAGAGGGGAGTCTCATAGTTGCAAGGAAGCAATAAAGGCAATTTAATTCAATAAAAATGAAAATGGGGCACCAAAGCAGAAAAATGAATAATGAAACTGTAAATCCTGATGCCACAGAAGTCGTGAGGCCCAAGATTGCACCCCAGAGTGTAGAAATTATCCATTGTAATTAACAGGCAGGCACGTACCCACAGCAGAGCTAGGAGATGGGTCAAAGACAAGTCAGACTTTTGGGATTAGTTAATGGATATGAGTCAGGAAACCTGACAGCAGTTATCTCTCTGAAAGTCTTGAGCAGCTGATGGATCACTACGGACAGATCATGTCCCTCACAGCAACAGCAAAACAGAGCTACTTTGAACTAGGAGAGGCTGACAATTGTCATTAAAAACAGGGTATTCATTCAGAAAAATATTTTGTGATTTTAGTTCTTGTGAATGTTTCACCCTTCTCTTCCAAATCCCCTGACACTCAGACAACACATGCCTTCATGAGGCAAAAAAGTGAAATACAAAGACCTTTCAAATATCAAAGCTGTGTGCTGCAGCATGCAGCCAGCACTAAAGTGCTGATGAAGATTTGTTTGATAGCCTTCTGAATGCTGGGGATATATCCAGAGCCAGAAGACATATTAGAGAGGCTGAATCATTAAAGCAAAACCCAGATACTTCATTCATTTCATGTGCAGGGTTCAAAAGAAAGACCCCGTGAAAATGTTACAAAGTACTACTAACAAAAACCTCATGAAAATTAAGGAAAAAAAGAGGAAAATACCCAAGAAACAAAAAGCCTTCAGAAAAAACACATAATAGAACATAAGCCCTGCAAAGCTGGTCTTTGCATACAAGATTGGCATAATGCATTTGGAATCCTCAGTTGTACAAAAATGTCTTTTTGCATATGAAAGGTCTTTGTAATTTTTGCTATCATCACTATAAGCCACAGATGCATTTGTTTTGATTTAGTAAACAATAAAAAAGAAAGAAAAAAATCCTAAGTGCTTTTCTATAGCTGTATAAAGATGCTCTTTAAAAAATGTTATTGCTTCTCCCCCCATACCAGTTGCAGAGGGAACTGCCATCCTTGACTGGGTGTTGATTGTTCTTTTTTCTTTTTATTTTTCTTTAAAACACTCCTACAGGCCCTGGACTCTCAGCCTTGATGACTGAACTTTCCTGGGGAGAAAAGGAAGGGAGTGAGGAAGGACAGACATAAGTGAAAAGAAGTTTAAAAACTGTCTAAAAAGTGGGGGATATTTAATAGCAGAATATGAAGTAATTAAAAAATTAATAAAACAAAGTATGTGTCACTTCCAAATTCAGCCAGGAGAAACTATTAATCATATTTTTAAAGGTATTGTGTTTTGAAACCAGTGGAGAAAGTGAGTTTGGCAGGCTCAGATTTTCCCATTTGAAAATCACTGGTCTTTGTAGCTGTTCAATAATTGTTTTCTGATTAATTATTTTTCCACCCATTTGTATTTTGTTAGTGTTTGAAAGAGGCATGAAAATGCTGCCCAGAAGAAAGGCTGCTCAGTTTTACATTCTTTTAAAGAAAAACCTAAGAAATGAAAGCCAGAACTTCAAGTGCCAGCAGAACCCCAAGCCAGGTGCCAGCAGCCAAGGGCAGATCCATGATGCTCCCATCTGCACCCCACAGCTCCTTCCTGCTCCTCAGGCACCAAATGACTGAGCAAGACAGACACACAGGAAGGTCTGGAATTGGGGTGTGGAGCAGCAAAGGGATCCCATGCTTCCAATTTGCCCCAACGCCACAGCCCTCACCCAAGGAGTTTTGCCTGGGCTGGGACAGAAAGGCAGGACCATAACTGTTCTATGGTCAGCTGCACAAAATAACCATCATGCTTCTTCAATGTGTGTTCACTCCTTGATATGATATCTTAAAGCCTAAGCAGAGCTCAAGAAGCTCATTTAATTTTAATGTATTTTATCCCTCTAACCAGAACAATTTTTTCTTCAATTACCTCTAACAGAAATCTAATCTAACAAAAAAGAACAGCAACAAAATATGTCATTACAAATGATTTTTGCAATTTTGTTGTTGCTCTGATTTATTATGGTGTCAAGTTTCTCTAATTTTGTTTGCTGATCGCACTTTTAGGAAAAAGTGATTTGATTTGCAACAATTGCCAGCAACACCTATGTAAATATTCAGACCTAAAGAGGCAATTTCAGTGGACATTTAAACAGGGTAAAACACCTGCTTAGATACACAGAGTAATGAACTCAGGTCTGTTTACCGATGGCTTACAAAAAATAAGACGATGTTCTACAAGGCTATTACAATGTACAGCTGATAGCCAGAATTTAAAGTGGGATGAATGCTTTCTGGCAAGGTCATAAAAGGAATCAATGCTGGAAATATAGTCTTTCATCACAGAACTATGCAGCTAATTGCCAGGCAACAAACAATATGCTAGCAATGACCATTTTTTCTGTCCTTAGGAGATACAGGAATATCTAGCCTTGCAAATGCTGCAGTACAGGAGCAAAGGGTCTATGGAGGCAAACAGCTCATGGGGCTGGGATTTATGTTTAGGTTGTGCATTTCTGCTGGGGCTTATCCCGACCTTGGACGTGGATGGATGCTCTTCAGGGATGGGAGGGCTTCAGGAACCCTCCTGTGGGAGATCTCCAAGGCCAGCTCTCCCAAAAAGCCATTCTGGGGGCGGGGGGGGGGGCGGGGTGTGTGTAAAATCCTCTGCTTGGTCTCACATACAGCCCTACGGAACATTTTTGGGCCCATTTTAGGGGCTCCCAGTGGAAGAATTAACCAGGCTGGCACTAAACTCCTATTGCCCCCACTGAAGCAGACTGGAAGGATCTGTTCTCCAGCCAAACAAACATTCAATTAAAACAAAGATTCTAAAGTGTCCAGTTGCAGGAGACCATCTACTAGAGGTATACCTACAACTTTGCAGGTTGTTTTTCTGGTCTTGATTTCTGTTACTGTGTCTCAACTGCAATAAAAATAAAATACTGACTTTCATTTCAGACCCTGAAGAAATACAGAATGCAAAAACCAGGATAAACTACTTTTTCTTCAGACATAAATTTCAGTTCCAAAATGGATATTGATAAAAAAGAAAATATTTCACTGACTGGTGGTGGCTGCTTTCAAATTTTACCTCACAGGAAATACTCCTTTAAATGTAGTATCAAGCATACAGTATGGAAAGAAAGGGAGAAGGGAAAGCCATGGAAAGCTCCAGGAGCCTCCTTCTTCCTCTGAGGGTGACATCCCACAGCAAGTACCACCCTTGGAGGACATGCAACACTGCCTGGAAGGTGCTGTTCTAAAATATATCTGGCTTGGGACATTGGCATTTCCCAGCTTTCCCAGTACCCAGCTCCAGCTCACTCCAAATAAAACCAAACAAAAAAAGTCCCATGCTTTCTTTAGGGTTTAAAATAATTTAATTTGCATGATGGCCAAAGACAACAAAGGGGGATGCTGTGTGGATTGCCAAAATAACTGTGCAACACTTGCAGTGAATTGTCAATTAAGAGCAACTTGACTAAATTAAATGAAGTCTGCTAATCACTTTTCGGTGACTTTGTCAAGCTCCGTTTGTATCAAATTGACGACTTTTCTTTTGAAAGATTAATAAAATCAGCTGGAGCTTGAATTTCTTTATTCAAAAATTTCTTTGATTTTTGTCAGGGCTAAAAATCAAAGTTGAAATCCTTTTTCAGAAGAGTCTTTGAGTTCCTACTTTTAGACTTAAATTAAAATAGTGGTTATCAAAATTTTATTTCAACAACTTGTCAGGAATTTTCTTTGTTCTTCCCGAAACCTCCAGAGTCTGTTTCTAACTATCCACATTTGGTAAATAACTTATATAAACAGTTTCCAGATGAATATAAATATTTTACATTCAGACAGCTTCTTTTATTCCTAGCCAGGTATATCAAGGTCATTTTATTCTGCATTTATTCATAAAGCAACCATTACTAGTCCCATGGGAGGAGCACCAGCAAGGCCATACTAGAGGCTTCCCAGCAGAGGGAAGAAAAGAAATGCATCTCAAAGGTCTCTGCTTTGTTTATTCCCTAAGTGAAATTGTGGGCCTAGAAGCCATGTTTTTGAACTATACGCATTTTCCTTAAATCAGATGAACACAAAGGCTTTAGAAAATACTCTTGTGGAAAACAATTCATCTACAGTCACCCTGCACTCTCTGAAAATTGAAACACAGGAGAGAAGAAGGATGACAGAAGGCCAGTGGATACTTTTAGCTTCTCTTTCAGATTCAGAAAAAGCCTAAACCCAGCTTCCAGGAAAAAAAACCAGGAAAAGAGGGTATTTATAAATGTTTGTTACTATGCAAAATAGGGTAAGATTTATGTTTCTTAGAGTCTCCACAACCACCTGGAAAGGTAAGCACACATTTGGTAAAGTGAAAGGGTCTTTCACATCCTACTTCTTGAAGGTAAATCAGTTTTCCTACAAACACCCTTAAACAGGCAAAATTTTTACTTTGTAAGCAGAGGCCCTGAACATGAAGCACGACATCCCCCAAGATTCACACAGGCAAAAGCAATTTAATGGCTGTTCATATTCATTAAAGACCACCTTTAAACACTTTTTCATGGATATGTAGATTTGTTACTCACATCTGTATGTCACACTGATGATTTTTAAACCTTCACAGAGTAAAAAGCAATAGGAAAAATTCTTTAGAAAGTAACAAGAAAATCTGTCAAAATCATAAGCCATGGCTTTTTGCTGCTGGCTTGCAGTGGGAGGGAATTTTCTGTTTGCAAGCCAAAAGCCAACTGTCCTTCTTAGTCCTGCAATGTAGGGACATGCAAAGCCTTGGGATGGAGCATCATGCCCTTTTGCAGCTAAAGTTAACAGGAAACAACACAGAACCAAAGCTTCCAGTCACCTTCTGCTTAAGCTGAAACGCTCGGCAGCGGATGGAAGTTTCTACCCACTTCTGAACTTGCCATTCAGCTTCCCAAGGGGAGGTTCAGCATTCCCAGTATTTCCTGCCCTCAGGGCAGAGAGGCCCCTGGGTGCCTTTTGTCCCTTCCACTGAAGTGGCCCGCTGTGCTCCCCACATCCTCGCAGGGAAAGCAGCGAGTGCCGCCTCCCCTCCCCGCTGCGCCCCGTGGATGCCGCTCCCCGAGCGGGCACCACGCAGAGAAGGCCATATGCTGGCCCTTCTCCACCAGGCTCAGTTTAATGCTCCCAGGCTTTTCTTAAAATATACCCAGCAGAGACAGTGCAGAGGAGATTTGGAAATGCCTGATGGCAAAGTGGGAGTGCTCGATCCTTTTTGGCTTCACGCCACTGATGCCACTCTATATTGCAGGCTTCTTCTAAGGCCAGTTTTTTCTGGAGGGGAGGTCACATTTTCCTTCCCCTAGCAGTGTTGTTCTTGTAAAACAAATACACACGACACAGCCAAGCTCTGAAATGTAACAGCACTGCCTGTGGTCTGGATGCTGTTGCACAGAAGAAAACAGGTTGAGGCACTGACCCTGGAACTACTTAGGTGTTTTGCCTTTCAGAAAGTGACCTGACCTTTAAACAAATTTTCACTGGTAACATTTTCAGCCACACTTTGCTGCCACTGATGATGGGCTTGACTTCTCCATTTTGCTTGAAGAGAAACAGAATGCTCACATGTATTTGAACATAACATATGAAAATAATTAGGATGACCTAACATTGTTCTTCTCTGAACTAGAGAATCTAAGCTCTGATGAATTTATACAATACCTAACTTGATGGGCTGATGACTTGAGTTGTTAAATCACAATTCCACTACTCAGAGTGAGATGAACTTGGAAAAATAGTTTCATTCTGAAATGATATCAAGACTTTGTGGGTTTGAGGGAGAAAAAGTGAAAGAAGGCATAATTGCTATGACAAAGTGACCCAGCATATCATAAACTGCATAATCATGACATGGGGTTACAAAATGGATGCTGCACTTGAAGCAAGCACTCAATCAGACCTGCCCTGCAAGACCATATCAGCAAAGCAAAAATTCTGGAAAAGCTGAGATTCAAATTTACTGAGAAACCACTGCATTTTGTCTCAGAAACATATCTCTTTTTTTCTAAGCTAGACTATAGACAGGGTGTAATAGTGGGTTTTGAATGCCATCATTTGAACTTGATAGGCAACTGCCAGGTGAAATGAAAGGAGATTATCTTTTGGCAACTGCCGTCTCCATTTCCCAAAGTAAATGACCTTCAACCAGAGCAGCAGTGAAAATCATGGCAATCTAATCTTAAATGTGAACCCTGTGCTGAAAAAGCAGTGGTTCACATTATAAGTAGGATGCAAAAATGCTTCGAATCATCATCAGATTAGATGAAAAATGCCATTGTGCTCAAAAAGAACAGCTACTACACAAAGAAATATAATAGAAAAAGGCTTAACAATGTCATAGAGACAAGCTAATGGGCTTCCTCATTTCACTTAGGTTCATGAAGATATTGTTTCCCTTGTTCACTTTTTCAATGCAGATGATTTTCCATAGATTAGCTTTTGATCTACTTTAATTAAAAAAAAAGAGAGGTATGCATTGGCTGACACGTAAAAGCAACTGTAATTTGTGTCTGTTCTCTTTGCACCCCTCTCCAACCATCACCTGTACCTGTTCTGTGACCTACGTCATACAACCTGAAATAATTTCCTTGACATCTTTCTTCCAGTTCTCCTGAGTGTCAATGTCAGACATCAGTCACCCATTTTCACCTGCTTGAAAATTAGTTTTAGGGCTTTCACCTGCCATCTTGCTTTCATCAGCTGTTCCTGTGTGGTAGGAATTTTGGGGTGTCTCTGTCCAGACCACAGGACTCATCCTGTCAATTTCTACTGTGATTTGGGGCACTTGTGCCCTTCCTAGTTGCTGGAATTTCACTGCCAGCTGGAAACTATTTCTGGTTTCATCAAAGGACAGCCCATCTGCTGTGCAGGTGAGGCAGCAATCGATGATGCTTGTTGCAGTAACTACAAAAATGTCCCACACTATTTGTGGAGACCGAGTCTCTGTGGTTTTCCCTCTGCAGCCACTGATAATAAAGCTGGTGACTCTGTCCCTTGGCAGAGGGTGATAGGTGACAGGTATGTGTTCTGTAAAACAGCTTGAACTAGCAGAGATGATCCCAGCTGGCCAAGCAGAAATCTTGATCCTACAGCCACCCTGAGGAGTTGCTGGGCCAGCCACATGCATCACTGCTTTTACAAGAATGCTCCATTCCTTTTCCAAGTTCAATGATCCCTGTGCCTTTGGGAAGTTTGGATTTGAAAGGCAGAGCAGAAAGCTGCACTGGGTTCTGTGCTGCATCCCAAAGCATCCTAGCAGCTGCTGTGCAGCAGGTTCTCTCTTCCCTGCCCTCCCTGCTCAGATGGGTGCCTGCTACGCCCTGCAGCAAGGAAAGGGGTCATTCCCTGTGCCAGGGGAGCAAACATCCTCGTTCTTGTGTGTCCCCCTGAACACACTGACATCCCTTTTTAAGTCAGAGATTGAGCAAGGTTCTCATGTCAGGGGCTACAGTGGGTACCTGAGTGGCAGCAAGAGAAACACAGGGCTGCCTTCTGTTCCAAACTCTCTGCTGAATGCCAGCACAGCAAAAGGCTTAAAGGTGGGAAAGGCTTTATTCCAAAGCTTTACTTTCAACAGCACATTAATGACCAAATTAGAACTGAACAGAGAACACAGCAAATCATTAAAATGCAAGTGACATCACTGAAAGACATAAAAGATGAAGAATGCCTGTTTTGTGAGTGGTTCAGTGACAGACACGTTGACAGAAGCGATACTAAGCAAAGACTGGTGGAGTCTTTCTAATATGATTTTAATTGCCTGATTTTTTGGTAGGCGTTTTCTGCCTCTGCTCTATGAAATATGATCTCTGTTGTTTCTATATAACATAATTCCCTTTAAGTTCTCCAGCACAGAAGGCAAAACTTCAGTGAAGGCAAGCACAGCCTAGCAAGCGATGTTATTAAAACCTGAACTGCACTGAGGAATGTCCAATACTGTCAGTATTTCTGAGGAAGAATTTCATGGAAGGGGGTGATGGGAGCTGGGGATCTCCTTACACTTCCTGGAGCATCAGTGACAGATCAGTGACAAGGCAGGTTTGAAATGGGGTGTAAATTCCCAGAGTGGAAGCATCACTGTGAACACAACACACCGTGGAAGTGCCAGTGCAGCACTGTCCGAGGACACCTGCAGGTGGCTGAGAACCCACATCCACCAGATGCTCTTCCACATCACAAAACCAATGCTCTGCTTCGATTTTGCACCACAAGCAACTGCGAGCACTGCTACTTATCCCTGCACCATCAAGCATTTTGAGTTAATGGCTTAACACCTTCTACTGGGCACCTGATGTGATTCCACACTGACTGTACACTGGAGATGAAAGCTCTGTCCATGAGATTGCTGATTTCTTTAATGCAGGTCAATATATCATAGCCAGCCAGTACATTACTTTCTAATCTGCTAGACACACGGGCTTTCTGGCACTGAGAGCAGCCCTTGCCCAGATGAATGTTTGGAGGAATGCAAGTCTGGGGAGTCATAAACAGGCACCACATAGCAGAAAAAGGTGCCCTGTCTGGTACCTCGAGCACAGTAGCACTGAAATACCACTGCAGCACCTTTTGCTTGGAAAGTGGTGAAGCATCAGGGCAGGTTCAGTGCAGAAAGGAATAAAGAGCCTGGGGAAAAATATTCAGGATGTTTGTGTACTTATGGCTGCCCTGCTTGTGTGCGGGGCGATGGATGATTGTGTGCCTGAGCCCCTGCTTCCCACAGCAGCACCACCTTCTCCAGACCTGAGCAGTGACAGTCCCTGCCACTCGTGCTGACTCTCGTTGGATCATCTAATTAGGATTATTGCACCAATTTGTTTGGCTCAGACTGAAGGGAGTCAGGAATTCTGGTGTCTCTCAGACCCCACTGGATTAAGAACAGCAACCTGGTGTCAGGCAAAAGCCCTTTGGCTGCACATAATCACAGCACTACAGGACTCACTTTACACCAAAACACGTAAGTGCTCCATTTGCAGGACAAAGAGGGAATGCAAAAACATTACTTCCACATACTGATTCCCTGAAAAAAAAATACCTCCTAGTACTGCTTTATCTGCTTTGAAAAGAATTACACTTATTTTTCTTCATTACAAAAAGCTAAATCTTTGTATCCTCCCAGCTTCAGATAAACTCTCCCATGCAGCAACAGAGAAAGGATGTTCAGAAATTAAAATATGTGACTTGTATAAATACATAATGAAACAATTGGCAAAACATTACAAAACCTAATATCCCTGCTGATAGAATACAGAATTTGAAGTCCCCTTTAATAAAACTAAACATTTGGTTTCTTCAGAAGAAAAAGATTCTAAGAGGCTTAACAGCATTAAGAGAAGAGAATAAACTATTGTTAACTTAATTTAGTTTATAAAGAAAGTTAATCCTGCAAGAGTCATTTATATTTTTCTGACTCAAAGGTGCTACAATGATTCACTTTCCTTCCCAACTCCATTTCAGGGTAATGGAGTTTAGATATGCCTGTGGGACTGTTGATTTATCAGGCTGTAAGTTGCACATTCTACATTTTTAGACCAGTCACTCAAAATCTTTGCAATGGTATCTTGTTCTGGGAATGAGTTCATTTTTTTTTTTCTTTTTGGAAAGGCAGAAGAAACCATATGGCAAAACTACATACAAGCCTTCCATAACTGTTAAAAAAAGCACAGGGACTCTCCTGTAATATTTTTAGGTTTTTACTAATTGTAAAAGAGTTGTCAAATCCACTTTTCCAGTGCTATTGCTGAAAACATTGCTAGCTTTTCCAAGGGCACTTCAGCTAAGCAGTGATTTTTGGCTTGATTTTTTTTGGCTTACAAAGACCCACCACCTACTAAATGTCAATTTTTCAGTTTTTCACTAAAAAATCAAAACCAATGGCTGTGGACTATGTCATATTTCAAAGTATGAAGCACCATTACAAAATGGATATTCAAACCTGGTGTGGCAACAGGGTTCAAAGAGTAGAAAATATTTTTTTGTTCTGTTGGCTTCACTGCTGCCCGACTTTTGGATCAGCTGGAATAAACACCCATCTTTTCCACAGCACAAATCAAAATTTCAAATTAAATTGCTTCCTATTTGCTTCATCTTAAGCTACCCATAAACCCCCAGAAACTTATTGCATTTAAACACAAATTTCTCAAGACATGCACAGTAGCTTTTAAGAGACACAAAAAGATATTTTACAAATGTCATATTACTTTTGAGAGACAAAAGAAATGTACTCAGTAGAATAATTTGAGACTCAACACAAACCCCATCCATAATGCAGGCACGGAGCACTGGGATGTGATGTTGCCTTCCTGAACTCTGCATGGCCATCCCAAAGATCCTCATTTGGTAACTTATTCCATTCCACAGGGAAAATGCACTTGGCAAAACATCTAGCTCTTATCTCATGATTTCAATTCTTCTCTTGCTCTTGTCTTACAGAAAGTGTCCTACAACTTAGATCCCTCAGCAGCACTTTTGCAGCAAGTGGAGGACAGAGGCAGAGGAAAGGAGTGAAGCTTATTACAGCCTAAGCACCACAAATCCTGGCTTTTGATTTATTTTCACACTTCTGCAGCAGAAGCCAGAAAAAGGGAAAAAGCTTGGGAAAAAGATTTTTGGTATGGAATATTTCAAAATACAATTGAGACATAATCTACATAAAAAATAAAAATAAGGCAAAGAGGAAAATTTCGACTTTGAGAAGCATAATCCTCCCTCCCAGAAGAGACTACTGTGTTACATTTGAAAAATATATAAATAGGCAGTTTCTTGAACATGCTGGTATTATTAAAGCCTTTCCCTCAGCCCTAAAAAGGAGAAAAACTAGTGCAGTTTCAGGAAGTAACCTGTTTGGGTTTCTTCTAATTTGCACAATGACTCCAAAACTTCCCCCTGCAACTTATTTCCGTCACATAAATAGGGAGATGTGATCTGTCTGCCAGTCTGTGTCTAGCCAAGACTAGGATGAGGAAACCTCAGCTTTGTGTCAGAAATTGTTGGTATCAATGATCAATGAAATATTTGTTATTCCTCTTTAATACTTAGCCTACAGTGAAGAACCTGAGATAACCAGTGGCCAATCAAGAGGACACTGAAAAGCCATATTGCTTAATATTTCATCTGATCAATTGTCTTGGTTTGAAAGACAGGTATCTGCTAGGAAGGGGCAGGACCTCCCTAGAGATGGAGAATTTGAATCCCCGCCCTCCAAAGTATTCTAATTTAGAATATTAAAGGGGCTTTCAGACAGAGGTATGGGGATAGGAATAACAGTTCTTTACTAGTATATATGACAAAACAACAAACAAACAACAACTACAGCATTATAAATAAACAGAACCAAGAACCTTGAGGGTTTTCTTTCACAAAAAGCCTGGGGCAGTTTGATCTCGGCGCCCCTGCAGGACTCTGAGAGGCCGAACTGGAAGGAAGGAAAAGTCCCGGGCTGGTGGATGAGATGAGGAGCTCTGCGCTGGCAGCTGGAGCAGCAGGGGTGTCCCAGCAGGGCTGGGCAGTGCAGGGCTACAGAGTAGCAGGGGAACCTCAAAGGTCCGAAGAAGCAGCGGCGGTGGGGGGAGGCTGGAGAAAGCGAGTTCAGGATTCCCGGGTACACAGCAGATGAGATAGATTTCCCAGGACGAGGCAGAGGCAGAGGGCAGCCTGACCGTCCTCCTCGGCGCTGAGAGCAAGAGTGCCTCCCCCTCCCCCAGATCTGTCTTTTTACCTTTCCCAAAGCTCCTCATCTCTCCCCTCTGAGGGACACTCCCAGGGACTTAAAAACAATAGGTGTAGTCTTGTGCTGCCATGTCCTTCAACTACTCCCTTTTGTTCTGATTAAGTACTGTCATTAAGGTTTACTGGAAACTTATGGGAAAAAATTCTTTAAGTGGAAAAAGAGGCAAATCTAACCCCCAACATCAATTTAATCAGTTGCAAAGTTACATTTCTTCCTCCCTGACAAGGAGGCCACATAAAAATTTAATATGACTGCTTCCTGAGCACCCACCTGCCTCAGTACCAACAGTAAAAAGGTGAACAGGAAAAAAACAAGCTGTAATGCTGCTCCTGTTTTGATTTGAGTGTGACACTTACAAAAATAATGAGAAAATCAGCTATGACATGGCCTCTGTCTCCAGTTTTTTTCCACCTTCTGAACAGACACACCACTTTCACATGTTAAACAGAGACCAAAAATCTTCAAACCTATCACTAGAAAAAGGACTTTTCTTCAATTAGGATTCCATGTGCTTCCACTTCTAATAACCCACACAGCTGTATGCTAAACAAAAAGCTGTGAAACCCTTGACTAGCTCCAACTAAGATGTTTCATTTTGTATGTCCTAATTATCTACCCATAAATCTTCAACTTTCAGATTTCAGTGAATTCAGTTACTAAAAGTTAGGGAAGATAGAGGAAGTCTCTATCTGCACTCCAGTTTTAACCCAGGGGTCTTGCTGAAGTCCTGCTTCCAGAAAGACTTCGGAATTATGGCCACATCAAGAATTTTTTCCTTCAATGAAGAAAAAGCTGAGATTAACCTTAAATTTTACAACTCTTCTAAAACAATAATTGAGACAATCTACATAATAATTCTGTAGGACATCAATCTACTTTAAATCCTTCAAGAAAATTAAAATATTTGTACTTCCCACACTGGAGATTCTTTTGCTCTTTGGATTCAGAATGCCTAAAGCCTTTAACCCAGAAGTCTGAAATTAAGATAGAAAGCACTACTGCCCTTGATAGATAACATTTGAAAGAGTTTTGTGGGGTTTTAATTCTTTTCTAAAGGAAGAAAGATTAACACAGTAATTTAGTTGGTTCAGGAACATGAGAAGAGCATCCAAACCCAGGAAAAAACAGACAGAGAAAAGTTAATCTTCTAAACACTTAAGCTTTAGGCCACCACTAAGCTGTAAATGCAACACTCACTCACAGGAAAAGGAAGAGACCTGCAGTCAAGGAGAGCCATTCCAGTCTACATTTCCAGCACATCTCCATCAGCCCTCACTGGGCTGTGAGACTCTCCTTGATAGCCCTCATTGTTCACATTCTCATCTTTTGCACCTGGTTCCCTTCTTCCCTGCAATCCAGCAGCACTGACTTGCCCACAGGTGCACTTATTCCATGTTTGGGCTTTGCCTGTTTTCTAAGGCAGCATCACCTTGGGGGTGAATTCACAAGTGAGTCTGTATCTGGCTCAGCTGTGCTAAACCCTTTTTCCCTTTTTTGATGTTTTTTTCTTTTGTTGGGTGGGACAAGCAGTAAATGATATTTTTTCATCTGATTTTTACTGGATTTTGTGTGTTTCGTATTTAACTTATTGTAATTTCTTGCTTTTCTCTCCCCTCGCTCCAGAAAGGTGTTTCCCATTTCCCACACAGATAAGTGCTCCTCTGCTCCAGCATTCTTGGCACGCTTGCTGAAAACTTTGGAATGAAAAATAAATGAATGTGAGAGAGCGTAACGCGCCATTTCTGACATTCCTCAGCAGTTTTTTCCCCCAAGCCCTCGTGTGCTGGCCCCAGGCTGAGGCCACACACCACGCCAGGCAAAAGCCACCTCGATCCCTCTGTCCTGGAACAGCACTGTCTTTGCACACTGAAAATTTCATTTTGTTTTACAGGCCCCTCCCTGCACCAGCCTCCAGAGAAGATAAGTTCTATCAGCTCAATGTCAGCAAAATGATAAAGAAGGAGCCTGTTCCGGCACCATGCAGCTGCAGGGGCTTGCTCAGCATTGCAGCCAAGTGTTTCAGCAGCTGATGGTTGAAAGGGGAAGCTTAATGGAATGAATGTGAACAAAGAATTAGAATAAATGTCACCTTTTGAAATAGAAAGCAAGCAGCTAAGTGGCTTGAGTGAGACAGGAAGGCAGATGTAGAGCAGAGAAGCAGTTCTGCAAAGCCAGCCTGGGTTCCAGATTCCAGCTGAGTCATCCTTGTCAGCCAGAACAATGACAACCTCTGTCTGGGTGGCCTCCCCTGTGGCAGCAGGTGATGGGGACAACAAATGTTCTTCTTTGCAAGAGCTGATTTACCTCAGGAAATGGTTGTTTTCTGTTCTCCTGCAGAAATCTTCCTCTAATTGAGCAGTTCCCTTTAGAACACATCACCCCAATTACCTGCAGACACATGCTAATCTTCAGACTGATGGATCTTCAGGCTCCAGTAGGATAAGAGTAATCATCTATGAAAGCTGGTCTCAGATAAGGGAGAAGGGAAGGATTTTGTCCTTCCACAATTAAAGCAGCTACAAAGTCTGGGAAGAGATTTTGCACTGATGCAGCTGAGTTGAACCGTGAGGTACCACACTAACACAAATCACTTCAAGAGTTACAAATATCAGGGCATTTCAAGAGAGCTGAAGCATGTGCTCTGCACATCCTCCTGCAGGAGTCCTTCCCTGGTGGGACTGTTCCCTGAACCCACACAGCCAGAAAGGACCACTGGGAAAGGAACGAGTTGAACAGAGTGACCCCTGAAGCATCCTGACCCGAAACCAGGGCTGGGTTTGCCCTGAAGGTGGGACTAGCAGCAGCCTACATGCACAGGGCACAGGGGTGGGTGAATCCAGCTGTCTGCCAGAGGAGGCTGTAACTGGGCAGGAGAAATGAAAGGTCCCACTGTCCAAGGGAAAATCCAGGGGAAACCAGGCTGCTGGTGACGGGAAGGGTGAGGTCTGACCTGCTGGGCTCGGTGAGCCTCAGGGATGAACGCCAGCACTGGGAGGTGATGGTGGATTTGTGCAAGAGCCTGGAGCAGAGGCTGAGGTGCAGCTGGAGAAGATGAACCTCAGAACCTCAGCCACGCACCAAGGATGAGGTACACAGGCCCTGATACAGCTGGGACGAACAGGACATCACCAGTAAAGTGTCTCTCTGTCATTTTTCTCCCAGCAGTCGCTTTGTAGAATGCATTTGATGAATATGAACAACCATAAGCCAGGAAATGAACAGACCTTTGTGCAGCTTGAAGGCTGTCCATGAAAATAATGGGCCAAATTTTAATGTGGATGAATGCTCAAGTAGACTTCTTCATGCTTTGCTAGCAGAAAATATTTGGCTGCTGCCTCTGGCAGTGAGGGTAGGGGCAATGCCAGCTGCCATTCGGACAAGGCAGAGAATAATGGATTTCACCATCAAACAACCCTCACTGAAAGCTGTCCAAAGATGCCTGGATAGACAACATTCATTAGACAAAAAAGAGAAGGCAGCCTTCTTTTCTAGAAGGCTGAGTTGGACAGCACATCATTCCTGCACAGCTGAAGGAAAACAGACACTACCCTGGCCTGACTTTTCTTCCCTGCCTTTGAACACAGCAGCAGGGCTGCTGCCTTGTCTTGGCTGTGTCGACAAGGGGTGATTATAAACATCTGTCAGACCTTTGATGTTAATGCTTTCAGATAGCCACCTGATCACATTTTAGAAACAACAGAGCATATTCTCTACTTACCATGTTTTAAATTGATTTAAAAAATTCCTTGGGAAATCAAATACAAGTCAAGAGACTGAAGTCAAGTCCAGTCCTTATTAATTATGATTATAACACCATTTGACTTGACACAAAGGAGAAATTGCATTCAAATCACTTCCAAATTGTTTGCAGCATGGATGAATCTAACCAAAACTAGCGAGATACCTTTGCATATTTGAGGAGGGAATTACTGTCTACATACCAATGCCCAGCACAGGTAATACACAGACATTCTTTTTAATGGCCAGGTTTATGCAGCTAATTCCTCACATTCAGCACCGAGTGTACAATAATCCTTTTGACAAATGAGTCAAGAGGCAGGGTGCTGCTGAGCATAATCTGCCTTATTGCCTTGCACACATCTAGGACACGGAGATGAGTGAGGACTAATAGTCACAATTAGGAATGTAAGAGCAGACTGTGGGTTGTAAAAATAATTAGCAGGTTCTGAAAGGAATTTCCAGCCCCACAAAAATGTTTTAGTGGGGAATACATTTGAAACGGAAACAATAAAAGAGGCTCAGCGATGCTGTTCCCATGATGACACTTTTGGGATTGTTAGGGCAGGATTTGAAAGCTTGCTGGCTCCTTAACACAGATGGCTCAATGCTCACAGACAGCCAGACACCGTGGCCTGTTCAGGGGTGGCAGGCAGCCACTTGGCTTCCCAGGGCAGTCCTGGCCACACTGTACCTGTGCTCTTGCTCTATGGGTTGTAGCACTTCACAGCCCCCCAGGGCTGATGCTCCCCAAGCCCTCTGCTCTTAGAGGAAAATGCTGCAGTATGTGAGCACCTGACCCACAGCAAGGATTGGCAGGGCTCTGCATGCAGCACCTGGGCAGGGGTGGGGAAGGAGCTGCCCTCTGCTCTGGGACCAGGGCTGCCCCTTGTTCTTAGGGAGAGAGAGGCTGGACAAATCTCCTATGCTTTGCTGAGTGTTTCCAGCATTCCAGTTTGGTCAGGCTTTGAACTTTGTAATAAGGAAAAACGTGCACACTCTTCAGGAAGGTCCAGTAAGCCTGAAACTGGATTAAAAGTTTATATTTTTAAAATACAGTAAGTACTATATTATCTTTGTTTGACTTTTGGCGTTATAGGAATGTGGAATTTCTTCTTAAAATGACAACTGAGATGCCCCATCTGTCAGGAGTGCTGGGTTTCAGCAGAGACCCTATGGATTCAGAAGCCCTCAGTAAGGTGCAGAGGCTGGCACAAGGAGCAGGATGGAAGCAGCCAAATTTAGAGGCTGTGCTGAAGCTTCCTGACAAGAAGCAATGCTGGGTGAAGGCTGAGCTGCAGGGTGCCAGAGCTGCACTGCTCAGTGCTGAGGCACCTCCGGAGCAGAGCCCTGAGCTCTTGCCCTTTGCAGATCAGCCACTCTGCAGCTGCTTCCCAGGTGGACTCTGGTATTTAAATACCTAAAATGCCATTAAGAAGATCATGAATCGTTCTCACTCAGCAATATTTGCCTTTCTGTTTGAATAGGTGACTATTGACTATAATTCCTTAAGAAATGGCAGTCCATAATTATCTTTCCAGAAAACTTTCCTCTCATGGCTATCCTTTCACACTTTCCAGAAGACAGGAATGATGAAAATACTCTGAGAAAGAGTTAAGAAATTCCAGGGTGTCTCTCAGATGACAGACTTTAACAGTAAAATGAGGGCTCACTGCCAGTAATTTCCCTCAGGTGTACCTTGCTTCTGGCAGGAGACAACATCCCTCCAGCCACAGACCAGGCAGGGATGTCTTTGCAAACTTTGCAAGTCTCTAACTTGGCAATGAATAAAAAAATCTGTCAGGAGAGGAGTGTATAGTGATCAAGTGTAATGAAATGGTGACAATACATCTTGCCAATCAATAGGAACACTCTCTTTGTGAGAATCTATTCTTTATTTATAGATCAGCTAGCTTGTGCTGCAGAGGGGAGTCAACAACTTTCAGTCTGGTTTAGAAGAAAGACTAGCTAATGATGTGAAATTACCAGGAATACCTAATTACAGAGATCAAAAAGGTTGGTTTGGGTTTGGCTTTTGTGTGTGTGTGTGTGTGTATAAGTTCAGCTTTAATAATCATATTATTCCAGTATCATTCCCATTGTTGCTGTCAGTGTGGCGTGTCTAAGGTCCTAATATATCTAACACAGATGTGCCAAAGGATTACAATTAAATCACTCTGCAGTCATCTTCTGGTACCAATCAACTTTTTCTCCTCCTAATGAACAGACACATGCTGTTTTATACAGTCTGATTGAATGGTTGATGTGAAAACATAAAGTGGCAGAAGCTGGTGAAAGGTATTCATTATTCTCTGTGTTTGGAGCTGCAATAGAGTGAAGTAATTGTTTCTGATTGTGGCAGCCGCTCTTGTGCTGACTGATGAGTGCTACAGCACTGGCACAGAGGTTGTGCTAGACACGATGGAAACTCATTTGTGAGACCTTCATGGAAGTTAAAGCATCCCCAATGTTTTATTTTACATGGTGAACATGACTTTGAATTAGTCATTTCTTACTGCCTGATCCACAGAAGTCATCTCCACATCTTTGGCAGATTTCTAAGGAGCCCAAATCCAATGTTAAAGCTCAGGAAACTGAAACAGAGAGGGGAAAGGCAGGTTTCTCAGTGCCTTTAGGCAGCCGAGTCAGTGACCCACACACCACAGGAAATGTCTGACGCACTCACACTTGGTACATCAGGAGACTCTGCTTGTTCATGCCAATGCAAAAAGGATTTTTTTCCAGGGCTCAAATATGTTGCACTAAAAATGAAGGTTGGTGACAGGACCAGATGAGGAAGGATGCTCTCATCTGATGAAACACACCTCCTCAATATGTAGGTGCCCTATAAGGACAGTAAACGACCATGACCCTGTACTGCTGCTCTGAAATCTCTGTGGTCCCTGGGGTGGGGCAAACCGGTCCTGTTTATTCATTGCTCTGAAACAACACTGTGCATTGCTAGCCAGCTGGGTTTGCCTGAGGAAAAGGATGTCTGTAGGCTGCTGAAGCGGTGCCCAATATCCAAATACTCCACACAGAATATAAAAACAGAAGGAGGAAACATTGCAGCCGAAGTAAGGGAGGGCTGTTGACATAGGAGGGTGATACTTGTTCTGGGGGGAAGAAGGTTGACTAAATTATGGTCTTCAAATGCAAAAGGACATCAAAACCAAGATCACTGTTTGGAAATGCCAGGCAGCTGCAGTTACTTTTAAAGTTAACTTGGTAAAGAGCAAATGCAGTGAGAAATGAGTGGGCTCTAATTTGGGCCAGATATGAAAGCAGTCATTTCCTGGTGGAGATGGAGGTGGGGACATGTGCCCACACTCAGCACTCCTGTGTGAGGGTAGCACACCCCCATGGACACTGCTTTTGGAACTAGGCAAAAGGCAAAACAAAACCAACAACAAAGACAAACCACACCTTTTCACCCTGAAACAGGGTGAGAGAAAACGTTGGAATTGAATCTCAGTGTTGGTTGAGCATCTACGTTTTGGTTGCAAGTACTCAACTTGCTTTTCCTGAATAGTAGTAAACTTTCCTCAAGCAAAACACTCAGAACAAGTGCTCGAATCAAATTAGAAACCTGTGCCTTTTGAGAAGGAATTATAAAAAGGAAATAAAAAAATTTACTCATAATTTTCATTTGACAACCAGTGGTTCCCATAGAGGCTGTTTTAATACCATGTTCCAATGACAAAATTACATTAAATTCCTCAGTAGATAATCACAGTTTTAAATTAGTTAAAAACATTGCTGTGCTCTTTGGAGGGCTTTGCAAGTTGAACTGCAATTTCTCTGCTTTGCTTTTTTTTATCTTTTTTTGTTTGTTGGTGGGGACTGCCAAAGTTTGTGTAGATATTTAACCCCAAGACAGCATCTTAGCTTAGCCATCTGTGAAAACAAAACCGAGTAAAAATATAGCTTTGAATAAATGAAGCACTGAGGGAATTTCATACTCAATATAAATAATTGCAGATATAGCTTGTTGCTATGCAGTTAAGAAAAACATTCCTCTTCTGCTTGGTGAGGACTCATTTCTCTAAAAGGTTCCACTTTCAAACATGAAGACAAAGAAACATTAATATTTTTCCATCTTCCGCTTAAAGTGTACATGCAAGATCGATGCCTTCCTGTCTGGTTTGATAAAAAAGTACACAAAGGATCTGGAGAGAGGCAGCAGAGAGGAGGAAGAGACTCCCAGCAGCTGATTCTCACTGACACCAGCACTTTCCATGGCCTTAGACAAAGGCCAGAGGCTTCCAACTTGGGGCCCAATCCAGTGGGGCTTAAAATTTGCATTCCCTCTGGAAGGTCCAAGCATGAGAAAGAGAAGTTTCTGATTTTTGGGCAGGCTGGGGAGAGCAGTGAGGCATGAGCTTTGTGAAAGGGGCACTCACTTCCCAGGTGCAACAAGAAAAGTCACTTTATAATTAGCACATGGGAAAAACCCTGAGGACATGGAAAGGGAGGGAAAGCAAAGGCTTTTTCATTTCAGCTCTTGGAGAGTGACATGTTTTGTTGCAGGGCAGTATTTGTACGGAAAGGTTGGTTTAGGAACCTGTCCTTGAACAATTCATCACAGCTGTGTGTTTAACCATGATCCTGAGCCATGAGCCTCAGCTCCAAACCTAAGCAAAGCACAGAATTCCTAGGTGTAATACACAGAAATTACAAGCTTGACCATTTTGCAGGAAGAGGTGCCTTGTGCTGGCCACCCTGAAAGCACAAAACCAGAGGCACTCTGCTGCTTTTGAAGCTTTCCAGGGCAAGGGTTCACATACCCTGGCCACCACCCCGTGCCCCTGCCTGTGCCCAAACCCCTCATCTCCGTGGAGCTCTGCTGGGGGCTGCCTGATGCTACTGCAGGTACTCAAACAGGGGAAAGGCTGAAATAATGCAGCACATCTCCTTCCCCACATGCTGCCTTCATTTCAAGCCTGAGAAGGAAGGCTGTGAGGATCAGAGCACCTGTGTAATAAGGCATAAAGCCAACAGCTATTCTGCTTCCATCCATTCTGTGTTTCCATTTCAGATCCTGAAGGGTCTTGACTAATCATTGCTTTAGACCTGCCTTGTAGCAGGGCACAGGGCTCCATTTTCAGTGAGCCCACAGCTCCCTGCATGAATGCTTGGAGTGCATATATGTGAGTACATTTATGCATATGCACAGGAGGAAGAGCAAAACCAACAGCTTTGTTCAGCCCCTGAAAGGCTCAACATTTTTTGCTTCCTTGTTGTTTCCCTGAGGAAAAAAAACCCACATTGGCTTTTCTCGGCTGAAAGCCATCATATTCAATGAAAAGCTGATTATACCATGGAAGTAGATAATAAAAGCATGATTCTGTCTGCTTGTCTGGACTAAATTCTTGAAAAAACCCTGCAGTTGGCACTCAATAATTTCCTCATGAAAAGCAGTGTTTTCTTAAGGAAATTGTGACAATTGCTGTGGACCAAATTAATGAAGATATAATCTGTCTTCCCATTGAAGACGACAAATATGCATGCAAATAATTGTGGTGTGAGAACTGGTGGTGTCACACAGCTTTAATGATGGTTTGCAGTAAAAAAATCCAGGAGAACAAACATGGGCTCTACAGCTCCTGCAGGTTGCCAGTGCCTTATTATTGCTTCTGACCTTCTAATTGCCTCTATATTTTCTGCTCCTGGTTGCATGGTGAATAACACGAGTGCTCTTTCAACTCCTACGTGTTCCCCGGGCCCTCCCCACTCTCTCCTCTCTCAAAAAGAAATAAACTACCAATTTAATGACTAACTAGCTTGTACTCTCAGAAGAGTTTCCCAAGCTTTTGCAAAGAACCTTGAGCTTTGAACATTTTTCAAACAGAAATCACTATTTTTGTCTCTCTTTCTCTTAACTCTCCGTACATGCCAGTGAGGAGCATTTTAGTTTAGAGCAGTACAGCTGCCCTGCCTCCTTCCTGCTGCCAGCGAGGGAAAATGCTGCTCATATGTAGTTAGAGCAGTAAACAGCTGATGGAGCTGGAGGAATGCCAAAGGAGAAGGGCGGGGGGCACGCTGCGGGCACCCGGGCTGCGGAGGGGGATGCGCTGGGATGTGGTGGGATGCGGTGGGATGCTGCGGGATGCTGTACCGCTCCCGGGGTGACAAGCACCGTGTCACCCCTCTCTGAAGGGAGCTCTTGGGACTGAGGGAGGCTCTCCGAAAACATCACGGCCCGTGTGAGTCTCGGGGGCTGCCCCGTTGGCCGCGGGCCCGTGCAGTGCTGGCCCGTAGCCGTGAGATGTCACTGCGGCCCCGTGCAAAAGCGGCGCCGGGCTGGTTTGTCAGAGGGACAGGAAAGGCTGAGTCGTGGCCGCTTCCCTCCCAGAGGTGCTTGGCTGTGGCCCTGGTCCCTTTCCCGTGGCTCCGGTTCGGGCCAGCGGCGCTGTCGCTGTCATGGCCGGTGCCACCGGGCAGGGCTGAGCAGCGCCGGACGCCGCTGAGGATGCGCTGCTGCAGCTGCTGAACGGCGGGTGCCTCCCACCTCCCTCTTCTGAAAAGAGCCACCAAGGCTCAGACATTTCCCTGAGAGGCTTGAGTGAAAATGATGTTGTCATTCCCGTTAGATTTCTAGCCCAACCTGACATTTTTAGAAAGGGTAACGAGGGATTTTAAGCAGTGGTCTAATGCACCTGTTATGCCCTGCTTGCTCCCGTGTGGTTTCTAGTCTCGTCTGCAAACTTCTGATTCAGCAACTAGATTTACTTGGAAGGGCAGGATCCTCAGTACTATTTTTGACCTATCTAGAGCTAGGCTGGATGTTGTTCAGCCCTTCAGTGTTCAAAATAAATTTAAAAGTGTGCTAGCAGGGAGCAGACTTCATTTTCTGGCAAGTTAAATAACTGCTTCCCTGACGTATCCTGTGTGCTATCCTGGATGAAAAGTTGCATCCCAAGGAACTCAAGGACAGTGTGCTTCATCAGCACTCACAAATTCCTCCCTTGTTGAACTTTCAGGGCAATTGCATGCTTTTCACCCTAGGTGGAAAGTAAATGAGGTTTATCCCTGCAGCAAATCCTTCAGAAGGCCGGCACCATCTGCCGCTACACAAGGACTGCAGAGATACAGATAAGGAAAAGCAAGCCTAGGAAGCCTTACCAAGGCATATAAATATGCCTTGTATTAATAGCTGCTTATTAAAACAGGTTATAAAACACATTTTTAAAGTTCAGATAGTGACCACCTTAGCCACGAATGTCCAAGGAATGTACTTAGATCAAAGTTTTATAACCTCTATTTATTACTGCAGATAGCACTGCCTGAAAATACCCACTTTTAGAATCTTATTACTGCAAATTCCTTATTTAGACCAGTGACTTGACATTCTTGCATGAGTGAACATTAAAGTTTTTTGCTTTTTTAACCTCCTAATCCTGGTGCATAAATCTTTTATAACCCATTCTATTCTGTGTGTCTTTTTGGTGTTATTGGATCCTTATCTTTCATTCCAGTCTAGGTTTCTGATTTAACATATTAAAAACCTCAGCTCAGCTTTGCTTTCTTTATTAAGATACAAAAGAGGTAGAAGCTTACAGAATGCTGAATGAAAAGGACAATTCTTTTTTTTTAAGGAAAATTTAAAAATTTTAGTTTACAAAGAAGGTTGTATCACCCTCTCACGTGGCATCCCCTAATAACTGTCACACAAATGCAGAGAATTACTTCTAATTTTGAGCAAGTACATTTGCTCTCCCTTAGCTGCTTCTGCTCAGAGAGGGAGGTCAAGCTCTGCAGCCCTAATTCTACTGGGAGGTCTCAGCAAGCTCTTCCTTCTCCAGAGTGCTGCTGGAAAATCTCTCCCTGGGGACCAGCTGACAAGGGTCAGAGTATGGAAGGACATGGACTTAAAATTATACTTTACTGTTGGAGTCCATGTTTCCATGGATCCTCCACCGAGAGTGAGAAGTACAGAGATTGAATTAAAACCTTTAGAAAAATTAGAATATATAAAAGCTTTCTACATAAAGTAGAAATCTAACCCTTAGCTTTAAGTTTTACATGCCCTAAGTCCTAGTTGCCAGTGTAGAAGGACACAGCTTCAGGCCTAGTGATAGAGTATAGACATAACAAAAATAGGGTAGACTGCTGTTTGTAATTTGTATGAACTTTATGTAGGGAAGACAGAGTTTTTCATATATGCTAAGATAGAAGTTTTGTACATCACAAGGTAGAACCTTATGCTAGTAAGATAGAGTTTTACGTTAATAGATATGCTATGTGCATAGGTTTTGACGCTGATTTTCATAGTTTTATGAACTTTAGAATTGTAGCTAGATTGGTTAGTGTGTAGATAAAAAATATGAATATGCATTTTGCAATTTGGGATAAAAAGCCTCTGTGTCAGTCGGTCAGTGAACTGACTGATTGATCAATCCGATCTATCGATCCAACCTCCACCTCCTGCAGCCTGAGGAAGGAGCCCTGCCAGGGAGCTGGATGGGATTCTAAAGGTACCATCTATTGTAGCCTGGGATCTGGGCCCTGGGGTCCCGTCCCTTCCCCCTGCGAGGGTTCGGGACCCTGGGACCCCTCCTTGCCCCTGTGATCCCGTCCCTTCACTTTCCCCCTGCGGCGTTTGCCCCGGAACTCTGTTCGGGGCTGCTGGGGAGTCTGCGAGGGTCCGGGACCCTGTGACCTCCTTCCTGTCTCTGCAACCGGGAACTGTGTGGGTTTGGGACCCCCGGGACCCCTCCTTGTCCCTGCGGCCCTGCGTTCGGGAACTCTGCCGAGTTCGGGACCCCCCCATTGCCACTGTGATCCCTGCGGCCGGGACCCCTGTCTGGGATCTGTGATCTTGTGATCCCTTTCTGTTATTGTGATTCCACGGTTGGAAAATCCTGGTTGGAGTCAGATGGGAGGCTGATTTACCTAGAGGCTGTAATGTCAGATTTATCCGTGCTTATAGTCTTACTAGAGTTTTGCTTGTTAGGAATTCTATGCTTTTTTTGCTGTTTCATTAGAACTCTGTGTGTTAAGATTTCTATGCTTTGGTTATTGTTTTATTTGGACTTTGCTTGTTTATGTTTATAACTGATCGTATTGTAAGACCGCTCTTAGGACTCTCATACCTTCAGATACATGCTTTGTAAATAAACCACTCTGCTTAGATACTAAAATGCTGTAAGACCTTTAAAGACTTTATACCCGTACAAGGACCTCGGCACTTTACTATCCTGTATTGCCTTCTCCTACTACTTACACTACAGCTGGGTGGAAAAGCAAAATCAGAGCCCATTCCAGCAGCAGAAAAAAGGGAAAAAATTAAACCAAACCCAAACTCCAAATATTCCTACAAGTAGCAAAACCAGACAAGTCTGATTTGTGTCTCAAGAGTGGTCTTTTAAAGTTTTAAAGGTTTTAAAGGTTTTTCTTATGACAAAGGAAGGCTTACAGCTGAAAGGCTTAAAAGTGATGAGAGAACTGATGGTAGTACTTTGGTTATGAGAGGTTTGTATTTGGAAGATCTTGGCTATACCCATGACAGTAGTATGTCAGACTAACAGCCTGCCAGATCAGCTGACAAAAGGCAGGTCTGATCCTTCACATGGGGACAAGATGCCTAAGGTATGGATTGACTTGGAATGATAGCAGGATCACGCTTCAAATTAAAAACTTATCCATACAGAATTAGATGCTTGAGCCATTACTGAAAAAGGGGTGGTTAAAATACATCTTTTCTGAAAAGATGAAAGCATAGGATGGAGAGATTGTTATCCACATTTAAATTAAATTGACCTGTTTGAAATTAAAAAAAAATCTTGTTCATGCCTGGAGTACACCCGCAATCACATAAATTTGAACATCAAGAAGTTTTCCTTCCCTTTAAAGAGGGAGACTGTTCAAAATTTTATATATATATATACATCCCCCAATCCCCCTGTACTCTGCCTTTCTGTTGTGTGACTTGGCCACACCATCCTCAGGCACCCTGGCTGCAGATGGAAAGGGCAAGGTTGGGCAAACTCATATGAACTTCCCTTTTTATTTGGATGCACAAAGCATAACCCAGACACAAACACTAACAGAGTTCTAGTCAGTATTAGTGCCTTAGACCCAGATTTAGCTGAAAGTGATCTGTACTCAGGCCAAAGGGAAGGAGTGGGCAAGAGGGGTTTGTTTGCAGGAAGAGCTGAAAGCCCTGAGCGAGGAGGCTGCCAGCCCAGGGTGAGATGGCAGCAGCTGCCTCGGGGTGTCAGGAGGGAAATGTTCTCATGGCATTGCCCTGCTCAGTGCTGGGACACAGCCACCCCAACCCTCCTCATGCGCCTTTTCAAGATCGCTTGGAAGAACCTCTGGAAATCAACCTGACAAATCTCCACCAGAGCTTTTTAGGTTACCCTACTTTTTTTCTGATTTGTGATTCATCCCTGTAAAAAACAAATCTGGAGCACACCTGGGTGACTCTTATCTCTGCACAGCTGCAGCAAACCCAGGGTGTTTGTATGGGCTATGGGAGACACCTGTGTCCTGGGATGCAGGCTACCCAAATGGAACCCAGCTGTGATCTGATCCAAAAAGTGGGATTCTACCAGCTTGATTGTGCTTCACACCCGGGGTGGTAAAATCCTGACAGATCTCACCATCGTTCCATGTGGTGCTGCTATAATTAATCCCTGGTTTAGCTGCCAGTTACTGCAGATGCTCTTCTGCAGATAAAAGGGGACTTCCTCCCCACCCTCACCCCTCTTTTAATTTTGTGCAAGTTCCCTGACCTGGAAACCTGACATTTTCTGGTTCACACTTATGCACATTTCAGCTCTCCCCCTCGAGTCCTCCCTGGAATCTGTACTGACAGGAAAATGGCACAGACAGTGGAGTCTGCACCCACCCAGAGGAAACGCAAACAACACAGCCTCGTCAGGATGGCCAGCCTCGGTTATTCCCCCTCTACTACCTCAGCTAATTTATTCCAGCATTCACTTCAAATACTTGCTTTCCTATGCAGCATTTTCTATAGGCTACCCAGCTCTATGACAGCAAACTGAAAGATTCCCCCCTGCTTTAACAACAGAGGAATACTGGATGTCTTTAAAAAAACCCAGACTCCAACATAGGTTTTTCTCTTGCTTCTTGAAAGAAAGGAGGGGAAAAAATAGGAAGTAGGTTCTCTACAAGCTGACAAGCCTGCCTGTGTTCAGAGCACTGCAGAAACTGCCAGATAATTCTGGATTTGTAGGGGAATAATTTTGACAGACGGCTGCCAGGGTCAGCCAGCCTTGTGCAGGACCTGCAAGCCAAACTTACTTACATAAGTAATGGCTGTCAGCAGTCAACTCCAAATTTGGCACACGCTTCTCCCCCTTCACCCCAGCGTAAAAGGGAAAAACATATTAAACTTGTTCTGTCTGAAGCTGGTTTTCCCTCACTTGTTTATTTCCTCCAACTCTTCCAGGCCGATATGCTCACAACTACTGCTACAGGCATGAAATCTAGCTTTCAGCAAGGGCCTGATGGTTTTCCTGGCTTCTCTGCAGGCTGCTGGGATGTTATCTCATTAATGGTGTAGAGATGCCAATAGGAGAGGTCATCAAAATAAGGTGGGTCATCCCATTGGAACGCTCCGATTTCATCATGCATTCCTTGTGTCCATCTCATGCCAAAACCTGAGGGATGTTTCACACTCCTACCAGCAGCAGCTGCTGCTCACAGTGGTGTCACCACAGGGTGAGATGGATGGGTGGCTCTGTTGTCACCTGGGCTAGCCCAGGGCAGGGCAGACAGAGGGCACACCCCTGTCCCTTGCAAGGCAGCAGCACGCACAGGGCTCTTGCAGGAAGCCCTGCACTCCTCCAGGGAGAAGGGCTGAGCACCCTGGGCTGGGCTGAAGTGGGGCTCTAGCCAAGGGTGGGTCTGGGCAGGTCCCACCTGGGCCTGCTCTGGGCCATTGGCACCATCCCCAACAACTATTTCCAAACTACAAACTCTCCCCAGAGATGGCAACTTGCATATGAAATAGCAGAGATAGTGGAAAAGTGTTGAACAGGAGCTTTAGGAGAAGAATAGAAGAATGTGGAAATAAGTCCTGCCATTTCTTACATTATCTGAGAGCTGTTCAGCCATGAATTGTCTGTAATAATTAGCATGAGAATATCTCCTTGATGACATTCATACTGCTTAAAAGGGTCTGCATTTCCTCCATCAAAGTGCATATTTATGAACTGAATCTCCAAAAGACAGAGCCTTTGATAGTATTATTTGAATATTTTTTGCATATGATTTAGAACCTTAAACTTCAAGAAGTCCTAATAATAAAAAATACTATCAGGTTTCTGCTAGTCACCTCTGTTTCTAGTAAACACAAATGCATATATGGAAGTCACTGTTTAAATATGAAAGTGATAGATTATGCAAGATAGAATGGCATGAATAAATTTACTTTTGTTCTTTAATGATCCTGAGAAGGGTGGCTTAAAAAACCCAGCCTTGAATACTGAAGCCATTACGTGGCGTTTGGTGTTCTCAGTTCTCATTTGTTTCTTGACCCTGACGCCAAACTGTTTGAGTCACACCAAACGTCCCTGCTTTCTGTGCACACTTATGAATATGCATGCTACTGTCCCTTTGCTGTTCAATACATCTTGTTTTGTATACCTGATTTCTACAATTCTTCCTGACAATCTTGATGCAAAGCTGGACTCCTCAAGGGCGGGATGACAGGGCTCTGAGGACATACATGTGTCAGTAGCTTGAGTTTGACCCCTCTTCTCAGGTGTCAGACTTTCTGGAGGCTTGTCAACAGCACCTGCCCAAAGCTCACACACTTGGAGGTGCTCCAGCTTTGTCCTGGTGCTCCTCCAGCCCTTTGTTTCGGCACCCACAACAAGTAAGTGCTTGCAGGTTTAAAGGAAAGGCAAAATGAAATCTGAAAGGCAGTTGGCAGCTACTGAAGTGTTTATGGAGAAGATGTTCCCTTTGGTTACTGTCCTTCCAGCAAAAATGTACAAGCGTGTGACAGCCGAAGCTGAATGGGCACCCAGGGAGGGACTGCGTGTGTGAAGTTGTGTTCTAGAGGTGATGGGGCCACCAAACCTCCTGCCGTGGGATCCTTCTGGTTTGCAGTGCCCATTAGAAAATACTTTCCCTGTGGGCTACATTTGCTCCCCTTTGGTTTGCAAGGCCCCGGTACCAGCATCGATCTGTGCACGGCGGCGTGGGAGCTGTGGATCTGTGAATGGCAGCGGGAAGAAGGTTTGGTTCCTCACTGGTTTTTAAAGGCTGCCAAAGTAAAGTTTGGAGAGTTGAGGAGAAAACAGAAGGAAATATTAGAGAGGTTTGGTCCCTCCAAGAGAGAAAGAACTTTCAGATCGATGTTGAAAACAGTGCTGTTTTTACTACGTGGCACTGCCTGAAAATCTTCCCACAAGGTTTCCACAAGGAAAAGTTTCAAAGCTGTCAGTATTAGGAGATAACAATTCCTGTAGCTAAAGTCTTATTTTGTTAAAAAGCGAACTATTTTAGTTTCAACACTTATATTAGACAAATCCTGTGACATTTGGCATGTATCACTAAAGCCTCATTTCTAAAATAACATTTTTTATTATTAACAATAAATAATCTGTATTTAATTCTTGAATGCCAATAGCACTACATTTTAGGCACCAACAAAATAATGAGTAGTGCATTTCTTACTCTTAAGGATGAGAACAGCCTGGATGAATACTGCCTAAATCTCCATACTAAAGAAAAGAACCAGTATATGCTAAACAAGTAACTATTCAAGGCCTCTCAGTTTTTCTGATAATGAAACAGAATATCCTGAATTAAACAGTCCACAAAGAAATCTCTTAATGCTTAAAAAATATTCTGGAAATATTGCAACTTTACCTGACATACTCAAAATAGTAATAATAGTAAATGCTCTTTTGATCAAGCATTGCTTGGAGTAATCTAAAAATGCAGAAATTTAGCACATCTCCCCTTTTTTTCCCCTCCATTTTTCTAAAAGAAAATAAGAAATGGGTGAAATCAGTCAGAGGATGGATAATAAGGAGAAAATGTTGGCATGTGCACCACAAATACAAACCCTGTAAAATGCTTGTCCTGATCAGAAATCAATCACATCATTCAGAACGTGCACAAGTGTTTTCAGAAAATGTTAATTCCCTACCACCAAAAATTCATCTGGGAACACACACATCAGTTTTGAAGGATGACTTTTCTTAGATCTGAAACAAAGTTTCTGTTCAGAAAAAAGAAAGGATAAATGATGGTTCAGGTGTTTTCAGGGCACCTGGGAATCATCCCCACTCTATTCAAGTCTCCATTTTGCTTCTAAAAGGAAACTTCAATGTGACTCTCCCAGGTGAACATTTTAGCTATTGTCTAATCTGAGACAGGTGAGATCTCACAAAAAGAGCTTCACAGAGTTTTAATTGCATCCTGACTTTGTGCAGGACATCTTTTGGATGCCTCAAAGAGCTGCTGTGACATGAGAACGTGTTTTTGAAGACTGGCACAGGCCCCTGCTCCAGTCCATTCGTCTCCTCACCCTTCCTGCCACAGTAAAGTGAGCAAGAACCAGGAGCAAGCTCATAGTCTCATGCTTATCAGGTTATCAGAATAAAAATTCACCCACATGAAAGGAGGAAAATAAATCCTATTACCATTAGGACTGGTCCAAAAATCACAGTTGTTTTACTGATCATTCTTCATAATTCAACTTATAACTATAAAAGATGAAGAGGAATATGCCCTAATTTTCCCTTTGTGGTTTGACAGCCCTCTGTTGAGTGGCTTTGCCATGAAAACCAATGGTTGCTCAGTTTCCCTTGCTGTGTTTTTGGGTCTTCCCCAGCACAAAAGGAGAGAAGAAAATCTGGGGAAGGGGGAGGATAATACAAACGAAATGCCTCAAGCAATTACAGCCCTCAGGGTGACTTGTGCCAACCCTTTTCTTGATGTTTGCCTAGAAAATGAGCAGTTGACAATGTGTTCTTCAATTAAAAGGAAGCATTAATTGCGCTTATCAATGACTAGAGGACAAATCTATCCTCTAACAGCTGTGACTGAGAGTCCAAAGTCTGCAATCTCCACGGAGCAGGAGCCTCCAGACCATGTAAAAAGGAGACAATTGTCAGGTCAGAGCTGTCAGATTCTGCCGAGAATGAGGGTGAAGTCTTTAATCTCTCATGTTGTCACTAACACCCATTTGCTCCTGCTAAGGACACAACCTCTGGAGGTAGCCCTGAGGCTGGGATGCCAGTGTCACTCCATGTGCACATGGTGTGCACACCTGTCTGGCCTCTGCCACCTCTGCAGGCCGATGTCATTCCATCTGCACCTCGAAACCTTCCCACTGCGCAGCCTCCACCAGGCAGGGCATCTGCACAGAGACCAGGCAGAGCTGCAGAGGCTGGAAACAACCTGCTAAAAAGCCCCTGTTCTCTTCTTCCTCTGCCCATGTGTCAAAGAGGACCTGGAAAATCCACTTTCCCTCTCAAAACCTGCCTGACTTCCTGCCCTTTTGATTAATGCATCCCAGTGAGATCAGCCATGTCTCTGTGGGTTTTTTGTTTGCATATCCTCAGCCATTTCCAGAGAAGTTGCTGCTTCCCCTAAGTGGGTCTGTGTACCTTTATTTTTTGTGATTCATGATGATTCCCTGCTGCTGCTCAGTGCATTTGTGTGTGGGCAGACCCTTGCTGCCCCAGAAACCTGTGCTTGCCTCCCTGCCTGAGTGTGACTGTGCTCTGCTTCTTAGGACATTACAGAGATACAAAGTCACCCCGGAGCCTTTCCTCACACTGCTTTATTTCCTGCTGTACTTTGGCAGCTATCAATAAACATCTCCAGCTGCACAGACCCCAGAGCAGTAAATACCTCCTGACATGCAGCACACACCCTCTCCTCTGCTCACATCAGCTGGAGCAGTGAGGCTCAGCTTGCTGCCACCCTCCTGTGGTGCTCTTGCCTGTTTTCTCTGTTTGCTGAGCCTTTGCTTTGTACTGATTTCACTCACATTTTGCTTCAATTATGGAATCATTCTACCTGACAACACTGCTCATTCAGTTTCTCCCTCTCTGTAATTTCACATGAATGCTCTCCATACCAAGTAGGATCTATTTAAAAGATTTGTTGCTCTGTGTTGTTTTCCATTTGTTTCTCTTGTGTATTCTGGCCGGGAAAAATCAAACAGAGACAGCTTCTGCTACTTGCTCTTACTCATGCTACAAAACAGCTTATTCAGGAAAGAGCATTCTGCATGCATAAAACCACCAAAAATCTGTGCTTTTATCAAGAAACAGAATTGGAATACATGGTACTGTAGTGTTTCACATATCCTGTGTGGTCTGAACAAAAAATATAGCAGTGAGCTATTAAAATGCAGTCAGTAGTGAAGGTCTGTGTGTTGTCATTTTGGGGTTTTTTTGGTGAGCAGTGTCCCAGTGAGGCAGTGAGGACTGCTCCCAGGAACTCCTGTACCACAGAGCAGCTCTCCAGCAGGAATAGTTCACGGCTCTCAGCAATCTCAGCAGTGGGATTATTTAGCACACACACTCCACAACACACCTGAGGTACCCACAGCACCCTCTGGGCTGGAGATCAGACCAGGCAGATGCGAGGTCCCCCCTCTCTTTCTGAATCTAAATTGATAGGGCAGTCTTCTCTGCCCTTCAGCTCTCTGATGGAATTTGAGGTCCTTTATAATAACATGGCACTGCCAAAACTGACCCCACGCCTTATTCCAGGCTATCTCCAGAGAGAATTTCACCAGGATGGAAGTGGGCTCTCCTTCACCCACACCACAGACATTGGCACCGTCTATTCCTGCCAGTCTGACCCATCCTGGGAGGGACAGGTCTGCAGGAGCCCCCTCCTCCCACAGAGGGCAGCGTTTATCCCCCTCAGGCTGGGAGGCTGCTGCTCCTCACTGCCCTGAGCCCAGCACAGAGCTCTGCACCATCCCCAGAGAGGGGCCAGCTCCTCGGTAGGATTCCCCAAACCTCGGTGCATTATTGAAAACCTCTGGAGGGGATGTGTTCCCAAGCTCTCGGGTTGGTCTCTCCCACTCCCATCCACATAATATATGGCAGCATTTAGCTGCTGGAGCACACAATCCATCATTCCTTGCAGCACCACAGGTGCACTGGCTGTGCCATATGGCAACTCCTTAGACTTGAGCAGCCCCTTTGCATGTGCTCACAGCAAAGGGTTTTTATTAATCTGCATCTGGTGGCCGTGCTGATGTGCTTAAGACAGGTCAGGTTTTTTAAGCCTCTCCCCACCTGTCATTCTGAAAGTCATGGTTTAAACTTGGCTGACAATCAGCTGTCAGGGGTTTATGGCCTGCATATGTCAAGCTTCTATCTTTTATCTGAGCTGTGGCAATAAAGTTTTAAATAAAAATTAGTGGTAGGAAGGAGATCGTTCTCAATAAACTGTAGAAGGTTTTGACTTTTTTTTTTTTGAGTTCAGTAACATTTACCTTGGTGATTTCCAGAATGGGGAGGGAGCCAGCTCCATCCTGACCTGGTACTGCTCTCACCATGGATCGAGTCCCAGAGCAAAGTGGCAGCACTATAAAGGGTGGCCAAGTCCCTGCTCCCAACAACAAACCCACACTGGCTGGAACTGGAGACCCCAGAGTGCCAGAAGCAATATTGGGAATGCTGCAGACAGCTCTTCACTGCAGCTTCTGTTCTCAGTTTCCCTTAGAACTTGAAAAATAAATTTCCTGCAGGCCCTAGGAGATTTGTGCTCCGATTTGGGAGTCTTGAGGGGGTCAGAGAAGCATCAAAACTTGGGACTTCAACCACAGGGCAGTGAGCTCATGCTCCTCTAGAGCTCCATCCCTGCTACATTCCATCAGAAAAGAAACCTGTCAGACTCACTTAAAATTTAATTTCACTTGGAAATTAAAACTGGGCACTGGTGATTATTTATTGTTTTACAACACACATCTCTTTGATTTAGGCAGCATTCCTCACTGTGGTTTAGGCACTGACCATAATTCTGTGAAAGAACCAAGCAGAGGTAAGCTCTACTGAGAACCTGAAGAGATTTAAAACAAAAAATTACTTTTCCATTTTATGGCAGGTCTTTATTAAAGTGATATTTTCCCTCATCTTATCCTCTGAAACCTGCTGGAATTTTAAACTTTATTTCCCCTTTTTATTCAAATGGACACTTACTTCAACATCTTTAAAGCTATTTAAAGTGCAGATATTAAACATGAATAGTTGCCTTCTGATTTCAGTGCATGATGAAATAAAAACTGACAATGCATGTCTTCTGGTGACATTCACACCTGCATCTGTGACAGAGACTTGTAATTTGATGAAAATTAACTTTACTCTGGGCTAGAAGGGCAAGTTTTTAACCAGCTGCAGTATCATATTCTGATACTGCAGAATCACTCTTCCTCCTTACGTGGGCCATGGGCGGAAAAGAGTGGATGAATAGATGAAATCTGAACACTTTTCAGTCTTTTATCAGCTTGAAGTATCTCACTGATTGGAAAAAAAAAAAAAAAAAAGTAGAAAATGGATGCCTGAGCATCTTATCACTAAATTCTTTAGAGAAGCAACAGGAAGAGAGAAGCTCGTTGATCACCATCATTCAAAAACCAGAGTCCCTCTGCTACCTCCCGAAAAAATTAGCAAAAAAAACCCCAAAAAACCAAACAAACCAAAAAACCAAACAAAAAACCAAAAAGCAAAAAAACCCCTCCCTGAGCCTCCCTCAGCCCCTTTCTTGCAGGCTAAGCCCTGCTCACTAAAGAGTTGCAAAGCTTGTGCTGGGGAAGAAGCGAACCTGAGAAGTCCAAGCTCCGGTGAGCAGGGCATGCAAGAGAAACAACAGCAGTGACATTGCTGTGTAAATGAGCCGTGAATTATTCAGGCCCTTTTGTGTACACAGTCAAGACCTGTGGGAGATAAAGGATGGCTACCAAAGTAAAAAGTGTGTTTTAATGAAACATAAATATTAGATGGAATATTACATGGAAATACTCTGGAGTCTTACACATCATTTCCAGGGAAGGAAAAGGCATGTTTGTGAGCCTGACATTAGTCTGAATTTAAGCTTCAGGCTCTGCTAGTGTCTGTGTAAAAAGCAGACGAGCAACTTTCTCATGTTAGCCTGAGAAATCTAAAGGAAGAATTCAAACAAACCTTAGGAAGTGAGAAACTATCTGTAAGTAGTGTTTTTCCAACATGTTTACTGGAAAGAAATATTTACAAAAGAGTGTAGACGCTGAATAACCAATCATGTTCTTTGTACCGAACTACTCTATAAAAGTAGAATGTAGAAGAATAAAGTTTGCTCTCATCTTTACCATCATAGAGAGTCATGTTGTTATTTCTGTGCCGTCCGAAAACCATAGCAACACATGTTTTTGAATCTCTTGAGATGCCAATTCAATAATTAGTACGGATATGAAAGATATTTGCTGAAAAGCGTCAGTCAAGCAATTATCAAGGAAGTATAATTTGAGAGCACAGTCTGGCAGTGATAAGTCACTTTTATGCTCATTTATATTCACTTCATTGACAATTTATTTAGGAGGATATAAACAAGTAGAAGCAAAGAAGGATCAAGTGGTTCCTGAACAAGGTCAGTAAGGATTTTTTGGGGGACATGGCCCATTCCCCCTGCAGAGCACTGGTGTGGCACAGACCCTGCTTCAAGACCCAGGGCTCCACCACTGGTGCCCAAGCTCCAAACCTCTGCGTGTGCCCTTTTCTGTCCTCATTCCGTCTGCTGCCAGTGCTGTTCAGCAAACCTCTTCCCTTGGGCAGACTGTGAGCAGGACAGCGCAGAGGATGGTAGTGCTGCTGCCATGAGAAGACTGTGCCTTTTCTTTGAAATGTCTTTCTCTGAGGTTTGGGAAAATCTGAGTTCTCACATCCTCCAGTAGTCACTGCTGCTTCAAGAAATTCCATGTAATAAAGGCTGTAGAAGTTAGGTCAGGCTTTATTCCCTAAAATTTCTCTGCATATTAGCTATGTAAAAGCAGTATGAATGAAGTTGATGTCAAGGACCTCGTCCCTTTCCAGGAGATTCTGCCTGATGTAGTTCATGTACCTAAGACCTGAATAGGAGAATTTCAGTCTATGAAACTTGTCAAGGTTAGACTAGTTCATATTTACATTATATTTGATACCCAATGTAAATATCTACCTTACAGTTACTGATGTAGTTATTTTGTGCCAGTTCCTCAGGCAAGATGAAGCAGTTAATTTGACTCTTTTATTATTATTTGCTGTAAATGTCCCAATTGCCATCTAAAATATCATTTCTCTTATGACTAGACCAGAAGCACATTTGTTAAAGTTATCTCCTTGCCAAGGATAAGCCCATTGTTATATTGGTTTTCCATGAATCTTTATTGGTAAGAAGGGTATGGGGTGAAACACTTTCACTCCCACTCTCATCAGGATGAAGTCCTTAGATTGTGTATCTGTGACAGTACCCACATTTTCAGTGCACTGTTTCAAGTGTGCTGTAAGCACTGTCCCATCAGTTTAATTTTCTCTTTCATCTTCTGAAGTGGTTTTTCAGGACTTTACACACCTACCCCTCAAGGGCAATGTGCATTCCTTATTATCTCCAGCATTGCATATTGCTTACAACAACATGCACTGCTAAAACAATGTGCAGGCTCAAGAGAAACCTTCTTAATTCAGAATATTCCATGAGACAGTACCTTTTTTTTTTTTTTTTTGGTGCAGCTTTACCAGAAGAAATCAAATGGCTTCTCCCATTGACTTCTTTCATTCACTCCTTGAACTTTTCCATACAGTTGCTGCAGACTGATTTTCTGATCTACATTTTCCTTTGATACTGACAAAAGGGGACCAAAAAGAGAGGCTTCCCTGCAAAGCAGAGTCAAGCAAAGGTTTCAACTCTGTGTCACATGGCACTTTCTATTTCATCACATTTGGCAGCCCAAGGTGTCACAGTCCAACATGACTCATCCTCATGTCCCATAACACCTGCAATAAATAGCTTAACTTTCTCTTTTAGCACCCTCGAGGTAAAATGTGGTGCTGTAGGATAGGTTATCTTGCTTAATTACTGCTACAAAACTGAGACCACTTCCCAGTTTGTTCTTTTAATAACCTGTGCTCTTTAATCTCTACATTTTACATATTTGTTTGGAATTTGTCACTGTTTCCTGGAGAACTGAAAGCCAAGGATCTTTTGAAACTGTATGCCCACTGTTTCCTCTATTTGTGGCTGAGGAGAAAGGCACTCAGGTATTTTGTGCTTGCAAATGACTGACAGCGAATGACCTTCGTGCTGAGAGGAGCATCGCACTATTTTCTGGTGAACTTACAGACTCTGAGGGGCCTGTACTCAGCTTTCTTTCAAAAACAGCTGAGTAGTCTGAACACAAAACAAAAGAATTGGGTCTGGCAATGTTGTGAACTGAACCATCAGGAAAGGAAGCACTTCCCCCTGCTTTTCAGGAGTATCACGTTTCTGATTTCTGAGCTATGGGTTGATTTGGTCTTTCGTAGTGCTGCAGTCAATGTGGAAGTGGCTTGTGAGAAAGGCGATTCAGCCGGTGAGAACTTGGGCAATAGCAGCAGGATGCAGTACGGCATTCAGGGAGGAGAAACTCAGCCAGACCTCTCTGGTGCATCTGCAACACAATTAAATCTCCATAACGACCCTCATTAGGCTCAGCGTGTAAGTCAATACAAACAACTTCCGACTTGATGAACATCTTCCCTCTAAAATGTAACATTCCAGTTCTATTACTTTTGTACCATTTTAGGCATATGCAAAATATTAGAATGCCTCGTTCTCATTTACCCTTCACACATTAAGGTGAAAACTCTGACCTAGTGCATTCCAATTACTTGGCTTATTAGCTTCACATTATGTCAGTAATGGTGCGATAGCCAACATAATTACTAGATCTTGAAAAATTATACTTTGCTGTACTATTTCATGAACTGTGAGACGGTTCTCCCTTCTTATTAACTCTCTTATTTAATGGGTTGGCCAGATTTTTCATCTACCTAGATCATTGATCAAACTGATAATTTTAGATTTTATCTGCAAATGAGAAATTGCCCCCCAAAACAGTGAGATATATGTTTTTTCAGTGGAAAATACACTCATTTATTCTTCTTCTGTGTTTGTTATTGACAGGCCACCACAATTAGGTAGTTACTGCATGCTGCTTGAATTTTTAACTTTAAAAAAGCTTTGTGAAATTTAGAGGGAAATTATTTTTGGTTCTTTTATTCTTTCAAAGTTTTACTTTAGTGGTCACTAAAATTCTAGTTCCACCCTCCCCGCTCCCCCCTTTTTTTTTTTAATTAAAACTTTTTTTTCTCTTTCTGAAAGCAAGTACAACTTCCACACCTTTTTGCAGTTTAAGTAAAAGGCTGACTTTCAGTCCAAAAGCAGTAACCTCATGGCTTTTGGCAGATGGACCTGCACTTCTGCCATGCTGTGACAGCTGGAAGAGTTTGATGCTGTCTTGACTCAACATATCAGTCAGAAGCTTTCCCTGTGGGGAAACCTGTGCGTGTTTTAGGCTTGTTTAGCTGAGTCTTCAGTAGTTTTTTGGTTTGTTTTTACCTCTTTTTTTATTTTCTGAGCAGGAAAAGAAAACATATTTTTCACAGCTTCCTAAATGAAAGGGAGAGTTGTTGGGAGAGAGAATGACACAGGACTTTAAAGCTCCCTCCGAGAATTTCTGTGAAGGGATAAATCCCTTCATGTCTCATCCACCTGACCAGAAGATAAAGAGAAACTGTGCATCATCACCCATTAAAAAAAAATCCATTCTCCCTGTGCAGCTGTGCTATCAAAAACACCTCCCCATTTTCATGACTGCACCTTTAAGCCAAGAAGAGATGGGGTAGAAATAGCCAGTGATTATTTAATAAGTAATAGGAAATTACTTTTTTAATGTAGTGGAGAGCCCCTGGAAATGTACTCTTCCTGCAAGATTTTAATGGGGTGCTACTTAAGTCTATTGTGCTTGGTGCAATCAGTTTAATAGTTCTGATTTTTCTTGACCTCTCTGCACGAAGAATATTATTATAAAAGGGAGTATAATAAAAAAACACTTCCAAAGGTAATAGTAGAGACAAAAAAAGGGTAAGAGGCAGTGTGAGCCCGAATATGAGGCACCAGTGTTAGTGCAGATCTACAGGTGGCCTGACACTTTGCTACTTGAGTGATTAGGGCTCAGCTCATGCTGCATTTGAGATTACTGGAGGTATTAAAGTCACAGCCCTCAATATTAAAGAGATGGAGGTGAAGGTTGAGAAATTTCAGTCCCAAATTGGATAAATTTGCCAAGTCTCTGGCTGCAGTGCAACACTCATTTATTTGCAGGTGAATTTAACAGACAGGGTGTTTAATGAGGAATTAACTACCAGGGTGGTGTACTGAGTTAAGTAGAATCTGCCTAAAGCCAGAACAATGGGCTGCTTTTGTGCTAATTTCTGCTTTAAAAATGATTAAACACACCTGGCATTTTATGTAATCTTATATATTTAAATTAATATGAAACTCAAACTGTTTTCTCGGAGTGCTTTTTTCACTGGTGTATGCCTGGGCTATAACATGCATTGTGTAATATATAACTGTGTATCTTGTGGTTTCTTGATAATTTCAGCGAGAGAGGCTTTTAAATTAGTTATTAAATTGCCATTCAGAGATTTGATCATCTTCTAATTTCCGTACAAAGCTCTCCACAGGGGATAAATCTAGTTTAAATGTTCTCTTCTTCCCATGATTTTGTACTCTAGCTGTAAGATGATACAACATTCCTGCATTTCTAACTCAAATATATTACAAGAACCTGAAAGGCTTTAGCTCAGTCTTGTCAGATAAGTCTATACTTCAACTGTAAATGTAACAGAACTAGGAAGAAAAACACGATTTCTGGTGTTGTTCAGTTCTCTTACCCTTAGCCACAGGTGTGAGAGCTGAGTAATTTAGAAAAGTACAAATGGTGGTGGGGCTTTTAAATACTTCTTAATTCTAATTGTCTCCCCAAGTTCCCTTACTTTCTAGATGAACTGAAATTCTGCATTTAATTTCTTACGACTTTTTCTGGGCAGAAAAACGCCCACTGCTTTTTTGGGCAGGAAACTTGCATATTTTCCTTGGGCTGAATTCCCTTCCTTCTCTGCATGGAAATATGGGAAAACCTGAAGATAAAAATGAGGATAGCCCAGTTCTTATCTGCTGTGTGAGTTTTGCCTTGCAAGATGCTCTCAATCAAAGCTGTTTGGGTTCTACTTCCTACTACAAAACACCTTTTAGTAACGTGCTGAGGACACAGAGCAGGGAATTGTCTTCTTGAAGAAATTAATATAAATAGAAAATACAATAAATTAAAGTTGACCTAGCCTACAACAGTTAAAGTAGCAAAGGAGAAATAGAAGTATTGTATCTGAAACTAGGCTGATCTCATGCCCTTCTTTTGCATCTTGAGTTTGTTTAGTAAAAATAGAGATTTATGCTGTTGCTAAGTGTTTGAGCCTATAATTGCAAACTCAACATGCAAGTTCAATGTACAATTTTTTCCTGGTTCCCATAAATATTCAAAACTTACAACTTAAATATCTTCTCATGGTGTGTGAACTTTTCTCCAGTACCTGCATTAGCCCAGCAGAACTCTCAAGTGACAGGACAAAGCTGTAATTTTGATGCTGTTCTCCCTTGAGAACAAAGCAGCATTCAAAACTGCTTTTCAAATATGATTCCTTTCTCTGTGTTTTCCTCTCTGTGTTGCCTTGACCATTCACCACAGGCATGTGGTCTATTCTTTTCTCATTCCAGCTGCACAAAAAAATAGAATTCCACAGACTGTAAGCTGTGATCCACTACTAGAGCAGAAGGATAAGGAAGCTTTTGTCTGTCTGTATAATGGACTAATCTATTCCTGGGCAGGTTCCAGAGTGTATTTCCAATAAATTCTCACTATCAAAAGTTACCCAGACACATGTAACCCCCAAGGCTACCATTAATTTTGCTTTTATACAGATTATAGCAGACTAATTATTTGTTCCTCTTGAGGTTCCCACAGATGGGGTGTATCTACATCCATTGTTAAAGACAAGCATGTGCCTCTCCAAGAAGAGTATTTACCTCTCAAGCTTTCCTTTCCTCCTTTGTTCTTCTCTTGTCCTCTAACACTCTCAGAAGCTATTGTTATTGGGTACTAATTTAATAAAAATGCAGGGGATTCTGACTGAAATGATAACCACCAAAGCTATTCAATTGTTTTTCTGTGTAACGACTGATTGAAATTCTGGTCGCAGCAAAGGTGAAGGCAAAATTTCCTTGGCTTCTGCAGGGGACTGGAATTTCATCTAAGGTGAATATTGGTTTTGATTTGGACACAAATATCTTATAACAGTTTCTGACTCACAAGTCTCGTCCAGCATTATACCATATTAAACAAGCCAAGAAACTGTAATCTAAAGGATACTGTCAAGTGGAGGCAGAACATATATTCACTTCAGGTGCTGTACACTAAATACAAATCCCTTTGCTTGGCATGTGACATCTACCAGGAGATGATGCTATCAGGTGTGTCCTGTGTGCCGTAGAGATCGTCGCTCTCGAGGCAGAGGAGGACAGCAAAAGAAACAGCAACACACCAGCAGTGAAAGCAGCAGCGGAAGAGGAGAAAAGCTGACACAGGGAATGCCTTGTAAGTGATCTAGAGACACTTCAAAAATGCTTGGATTCATTTCTAATGCAGCCCTCCCCATAAGCAGGATCTATGCTTTCCAACGTACTCTTCAACAAAACACGTGCAAATAAATTCCAGTTTTACTTTTCATGTTCTGCATTTCCCCATGTACCTCTGAGGGAAAATGACCAAAATACTCGTGAAAACATCTACAGCTTAACCAGCTAGTTAGCTCTCAGTGTTTCTGTAAACAGGTGAGAGTGACCTCTTTTGAATAAACCATTTCATTGCAGCAGGAAGAGCTATCTTTGTTCTGCCCTTTAAAGAAAGGCGTGAAGTGATTTAAAATACATACGTACATATACGTCTGTATATATGTGCATGTATCTACCTACCTATTTATATATTTAGGTTATGTGTGGGAGCAGAGACAAGGATTTTTCCTGTTCTAAGCCATTACCTACCCTATCAATACATATGTATTTCAGCACTTTTTTCTCTCCATGCAGCCAGACCTTGAATATACATGTTTATTTTTAAGTAATTGCAAGTTATCCATGAAATGTTAAATAGGATAATGAACTCATTAAGCATTAATTGCTAAGGCAAGCGGCTCTGGTGCCAGCATGATCTGTAGCAGAGCTCTCACAGGGGGGTGTTCCCAAACTGGGGGAAACTTGGGAGAAGTAAAGAGAGACAGCAGGAGCTTGCAGTTGATGGGGCCAGGAGCAATAGCAGCCAAACCCCCAAGATGAACAGAAGCAGGCCCTTGGGGAGTAAAACCAGGCATGGCACAGCAGGGTGGGTGCTGAAGCCCTGCCAGCTCCACCAGGGAGCAATGGGACCTGCCCAGCAGAAAGCCAAGCCCTGCTCCCACCCCAGCTGAGGCAGCCGTCCAGGCCAGAACACACTGCCAACCAGGAGCCAGGCTGCCATTAACCAAACCAAAAAACACCTCTATAGACACACCAGCAAAAAAAGAGGGTCTAAGGGGGACTTCCAGCCTTTGTGGGATCTGGGGGAAACAGCAGCAAAGGACAAGGGGAAAAGCCCAAAGTACTTAATGCTCCCTTTGAAGTAGTGCTTACTAGTGAGACACTAAATCAAGTGCATGGGTAGTCAGCTTGAAGTAGACATTGATCTGGGTGGGAGCATTGGAGGATCTGCTGGGGGGCAGAAAGGCTCTGCTGAAAGATCTGGACAGTCTGGGTTGATGGTCAGAGGACAGCAGTGTGAGGTTCAACAAGGTAAAGTGCTGGATCCTGTGCCTGGGTTACAATAACCCCACACAGTGCTACAGGCTGGAGGCAGAGTGGCTGGAAAACATTCCAGTGGAAATAGGCCCCTTGGTGCTGGTGGACAGCTGGCTAAACATGAGCCAGCCTGTGCCCTGCGGCCAAGGAGGCCAGTGGCATCCCAGCTTACCAAAAAGAGTGTGTCCAGCAGGACTAGGGCTGTCCCACCTGGGAAGGGGCTGCCCAGGCTGGTGGTGGAGCCACCGTCCCTGGAGGTATTTAAAAGAGAGCAAGTGTGGCACTTGGGGACATGGTTTAGTGGAGGGGTTAGTGCTGGGTTAGTGCTTGCACCCAATGCTCTTAAAGGTCTCTTCCCGTGTAAATAATTCTGCTGTTTTAAACATGCAACATAATTCAAGCAGCAGAGCAAGCTTTCCAACATGCGCTTCTTGTGAGGTACCACCAAACAAAGAGCGATTTGAGGGAACTGGGATGACCAGCAGCTAGGGTGGTTGCACAGGACCTGGGAATGACAGGACATTTCATCATCCCCCTGCAGACGTGTTGGTGCTGCTGCTGGAGGATCGTGCCTCCTTCACATCGTTAGAGGAGTGATAAAACATCTCAGCGGGAGGGGAGGACAATGAGGGGATGATGGGTGACACATCTAATGAAGGCCATTAACGAATCACAGTCAGATTTTCATGGAGCAAGGGAAAAGTCATTAGTCTTTTGTGTGTGGCAGCTAGCAGAAAGACTGTGGAGCAAAGTCACTTTTCCTCCAGGAATTTAAATTCCCACAGAAGAGAGATCTTATCTGAAGACTCTTTCTTCACTTCTCCACAAAACACAAGGGGAGCAGTTACGGCAGCACTCCTCTCTTTGAGGATGCAGATAAAGTGCATGCACTCATCAAGTTAGGCATACTAGTTTAGGTTAAAATTGCTAAAGCTGAAAAGTCAGTGTAAATATTTTCCTTTAAAATACATTCACTTTGTTGAACTCTGAGTTTGAAATTGTTAAATAGGACAGGAAAAAACCAAAACCTTGACAAAAATAATCAGGTCAGGGAGAGCGTTCTGTTTGATACAAAGCCTTTTCTTTGTGAGAAGGATTACTTCAGTGAGAGGTATTAACAGTGTGATCTGATCAAATTTAGAAGAAAATTGTTATGATTTGTTGACATTTACTTTGTATAGTTCTAGTGGCAGAAAGCATTTATTTCACCAGAAATCCTACACGTATTTGGAATCCTATCCTTGCAGACAATGGTTAGGTCAATAACAAGTATTTTGTTAATTCTTGCTTCTTTTGCAAAACTTAATGAAGTTTTACTTAGCAACTTACTTTTTACTTGTCAGTCTCTGTGACCAAAATAGTATTTTGAACATTTTTAATACCAAAAAGAACAATCTTAATAATTAGCTGCTTAACAACCATCCTAAAATGTTTCCTATTTTGAGTAACTGTAAGGTAGTATCTTTTTATTAGACAATACCTTTCTTTTCTGAGTATTTCATAAAGTAAGGGAATTGAATGACCAGTCTCTGACTTGAAGTCTCAGCTATCCTGAAGCCATACTCTCACCCTTTTCTAAAGACAAGCAGCAGGTAAATACAAATCCTTGGCACGCAAGAGAGCACTCAGGATTTGGAGCTGCACATCACTTCCAGTCCCAGGGATAGCTTTAGGTGCCTCCCCTGTCCCAAACTACCTCAGCCAAGTTCATCTTGAGAGATATTTTACCTCAAAACCCTGGGAAATGAAAGCACTATTGGACAAGGTCCAACACTCTCCTCTCACCATTGCTTTCCTGTCCTAGGAATGCTTCAATCCTGCACATTAACACACACCTTATATGAAATACCCAACCAATCCTATTGATCTCAGTGACACTGTTCTCACCCACAGAGAAAACCAGCACCATGCTGATTTACGAGGATCGTGCCAGGATGGCATTTATGATATTGGACCAAATTCTCTAAGGCATCAATCCAGTAGAGGTCAACACAGTTTCTGTAGCCTGCACTGAGTATTGTACAGTGGAAATGCAATGCTTCAAACTCAAATCTTAAAATGGAAAATTGTCCTGCAGTTTTGGGGCTGGAAAGTGTAAAGAAGCAGCAGTTCATGAAATGCTCTTATTGCAGAGGACCCCCATGATCCCTGTTGCATTGCACCATGTCTGGGAGATGTAACATATGATGATAACATACATCCTCATTTGGCCTATAAGACATATCTCAAAACACAGACAATTCTTCTCCCTCCTCCTGGTGGTCAGTGTATCTTATGGCAATATATTTGGCACATGCTCTACAGACTTCATCATTACAAATGTTTTTTTTAATGGTTTCCAGTAGTCAAACAGTGTGAGAAAGAGACTCACTTATGGTAGTCAATGTTAGCAAAAATACATTTATATTCATAAAGTATTCAGATCAGAGAATTACATATTAATTCTTGGCATAAGTACTACACAACTTTAATTAAAAAAAAATAAGGAACTGGAGTCCAATAATTTCTGAAATCATATTCTGGTAATCCAGACTGCAGGATAGCTCTTTGTTTGCTGGTCAAAACATGTTTGACCAGGCAGGTTTGAGGTGTATTTGTTTTTCCTATAAGGCAAGGGGATATTTCTTTTCTTGTGCTCAGAGCATGGGACAGTCTAGGTTATCACTTTTTATTCAGTTTGCTCTGCTCTGCCAAATTTCTGAAAAAATATCCCTCATGCAAACATGAAGAGACAGATACTTTATTGACTTGTATCACTCATTTCTTATCTAATGCATTCACTAAAAAGAGAAAGAAATAGCAACTTCTTCTGAGAATTGCTGAGAGGTTGATTATTTTCTAAAACCCCAAATGAGTCTATTCAAAGAGGGGCTCAGAATCTAGAGATATAGATATGCAGATGGCAAATGTTTTGTAGTTGATGGATTATCTAACCCAATAGTGCTGGGGAAGAACTAACTACAAAGAATAAACAGTTTTTCGTCAAGCAATTTATTTTTCCTCCCAAAGAATTAATACAGTTCTTCAAAAATACTGAAAACCTGAAAATAGCAGTAGCCACAAGAATTAAAATATAATTTGTAGGAATAGCCTTGTTTTCCTAGACCTCTTTTTCATCAGCAAAATGCTACCAGATGGCATTTGTTACCAAATGTAAGTATGAGTAGCTGAAAGTGACCCCAGCCATACAATCTGCTCACTGAAAAATGAAAAAAACTGAATCCCTTCCATCTTGCCATCTTCCCTTATTGCAGAACTGGAAGTGCATGTATTAAATACCACTCTCAAGTGACTGGCAGAAAGAATATTAATATCCCAGCTGAGAGGGTAATGCTGCCATGGTTTGGAGTCCTTCATAAGGAGAGAATCAACTGCAAAGGATAACACTTGTGAGAAAGGAGATAGCAGCCAGCCTGTCCCATCTTATTCCCCGTATGTTCCTGTAAATGTTTGTCCTTCACTTGTTAGTGCACCTATTCATGCCTGCAAAGACTGGCCATGGTCAAATCCCATCCTCACTGCAGGGCTCAGAGGGAATGGGGCCTCTGCCTCCAGACGTCCTCTAGCACTGGGAAGAGATCCTTCAAGAAGAGGCCAAAAGCAAGACATAGAAATGTTTTCATTAGAAAGCTCTAAAAATGTTTTGTTTGCCACACTTCCATCCTCTCTCAGTTCCTGCACTAAGCTCACCCATAAAATTGTCAACAAGACATCTGCATCTCCCTTTACCCCTCTAAGTTAGTGAGAACAGTAACAGCTCCATCTGCCATCGTCTCCAAAACTGATCAGGAAAAGGCATCACAGAAGTATCCTGACAGGGACTGTTCCATGCAGCTGATAGCCTATAATTTCTGAGAAAGGGCTGCCCTCATCTCAGTCTTTGGAGGAATGAACTTGAAATAAAAATAGACCCATTGAAGAATGTATAATCTTGCTTAAGCAGGAAAAAAGGTGGAGGAAATACAATCACTCCTAAAAGCAGTCTTAAACTGTCTGGAATAAAATGCTTTGAATGAAAGACTCGAGCTGGTAAACATACTGAAAAGGGCAGACAGCAGAGCTCCACCTGTCTTGGGAAGACAATTTGATAGGGAAGATAAAGACTGGAAGCTGCTTTAGTCCACTCTAAGTGTTGCATCCTGCAGGGGCTTCAGAATATAAGTATGATCCTAACAATGTGAAACCTGTACAAGACATCAGCTTACAAAACTATCTTAATAGGAGATTCACAGGTTTCAAAGAGCTCATCTTATTGGGGAGGCAGCATTCAAACCAGCACTCCAGCTCCTTGCTGCATCCATTGGTTGAGAAATGAGCAAGAATGATTATTCCAGCATTGCCATTTGTATCTCTGCAGCAAGGCTTGGATCAGCACTTACCCTGCAGAACCAGGACTTTGACGAGTTTTATTACCACAACAGCAAAAAGGTTTTTTCAGGGTTATATTTGGTTCATCCAGCCTGTGTGTGAGAGAAATCCTTTTTTCACAAGTTTGGAAGATGCAAAACTGACTTCATTTTAGGTTATGGATATAAATATTAAATAATTGGACATTTACTGGTTTTGGAGATTGCCATGTTGCTCTAAATCAGTACTGACTTCAAAAATGAATTTTTACAATAGTCAAGTTACTACCATGATCTAAATCAATATTGATATAAATTAAACCGATAAATATTTATGTTATCATCATGCTCTGGAATCCAGTATGACTTAATCAATAAATAGGGTTGTGATTTGTGCCAGGTGGCTGAAGAACAGAGACACTTTCTGGCCTAAACATTTTACTACACATAATGAAAAGAATTTACCAACTAGTCTATAATTACGCAGCTGCTCGGTTGGGTTGAACTGGTAGAATACTGTTTTAACCCAGGTAGGCATTACCTAATTGCTACCACAGCACAGGCAGCTCTGCCACAGGTATTTGCCCTTACCCATCATTATTCAAGCAGGTATAGGCAAAATATTAATCTCCTCACTTGTGTTGGTTTGAAAGACAGATATCTGCTAGGAAGGGGGCAGGACTTCCTTAGAGACGGAGAATTCGAATTCCTTCTCTCCAAATTATTCTAATTTAGAATATTAAAGGAGCTTTTAGACAGAGGTATAGGGATAGGAATAACAGTTCTTTACTAGTATATATGACAAAACAACAAACAACAACTACAGCATTAATAATAAACAGAACTAAGAACTTTGAGGGCTTTTTTTCACAAAACAAAAAAACCCCAAAACCTGGGGCAGTTTGATCTTGGTGCCCCTGCAGGACTCTGAGAGGCTGAGCTGGAAGGGAAGAAAGTCTCGGGCTGGTAGATGAGATGAGGAGCTCTGCGCTGGTAGCTGGAGCAGCCGGGGTGTCCCAGCAGGGCTGGGCAGTGCAGGGCTACAGAGTAGCAGGGGAACTTCAAAGCTCTGAAGAAGCAGCGGCAGTGGGGGGAGGGCTGGAGAAAACGAGCTCAGGATTCCTGGGTACACAAGCAGATGGCAGTAGATTTCTCAGGACGAGACAGAGGCAGAGTGATGGCTGTGAACTCTTCCTGCAGCGAGGGGCAGCTTGACTGTCTTCCTCGATGCTGAGAGCAAGAGTGAGTTCCCCTCCCCCAGCTCTGCATTTTGCCTTTCTCAAAGCTGGTCATCTTTCTCCTCTGAGGGACACAGCCAGGGACTTAAAAACAATAGGTGTAGCCTTGTGTTGCCATGTTCTTCAAGTACTCCTTTTTTTTCTGATTAAGTAGTCATTAAAGCTTCTTGAAAACTTATGGGAAAAAAATCTGTAAGTGAAAAAAAACCCCACCAATTCTAACCCCCAACATTATCCACCCCGAATTTTTTCCCATACCAACCTACTCCATTGAATTTAAACTTTTAAATATATATATATATATACACACATGCATGACCTAAATTATATACATCTATACATACAGATATGGGTACAGACACATGATGTGGGTAGGTCTCCTTGAGGTATGTATCGGGTCTCTCCATCTTTTTGCATCACCCACCAGGTGCATCCTGGTCCCTGAGCGAAGACCATCCCACGGATGGGATTGTCTTTGCTGGAGGCACAATTAATCTAAACGTTTTTCCCTAGCATACTTCTCATGTGTACTACTGGAACCTTATCTCCATCTGTTGTTCTCAGGGGCTCAGATTGGGCAGGGCCTGCTCGGTTGGTGGAACTTCGAGTGTTCACTAACTATGTGGCCTTTGCTAAATTAATCTCCCAGTTTTTGAAAGTCCCCCCACCCAGTGCCTTCAAGGTGGTTTTTAAGCAGGCCATTGCACCGTTCAACTTTCCCGGCTGCTGGTGCGTGATAAGGAATATGGTACACCCACTCAACGCCATGTTCCCTAGCCCAGGCTGCTATAAGGCTGTTCTTGAAATGGGTCCCATTGTCTGACTCGATTCTCTCAGGGGTGCTATGTCTCACAGGACTTGCTTTTCTGCGGCGGTGTGTGAAATTTAGTTTATTAAGTTTGTTATATGTTCCTTTGTTCCCTCCTCATCCACGTGTACCCCTGCGGCAAGTGACGTAACTGTCAGGTTTCTGTCCGTCAGAAAGCCCGCGAGTTTTGTATTTCTCCCTGTCCCCTGGTTGGAAAAAGTTGAATATTGCACCTGTCTAACGGTCCCTAGAACTCCCTCTATTGGTTGTTTTGCCTTTACCCCTCCCTGACACAATCTGTATAAAAGTGTACGGAGAACTGCCCTCGGGGCAGTTGCGAGAGCAGACGCAGGCGCGTGATATCATGCTTGCTGCACAATAAACGCTGCTACCTGCCTTCCATCCTGCCTCTGCTTCATTTTAAGACCACTGCCAAGGATCTCTCAAAACAAAGAACCCACAGCAATCAGTATCGTCGCACGGTGCACGAACTGATCCTCGTCCTGTGTCACGGTGTACCGGGCTGGCTGTCCGTGGAGACGCTGAGGTCTCGAAACACAGCACTGTGACATAAATTGTGGTGCCCAGCGTGGGGCTGAGAAGAGATCGACGGAGGTCTTGAAAGCCCATGGAAAAAGGCCAGGCCCAGGATGGTGTTCTGGGCAGTAGTGTGAGGCACAGGGTAGGTTTCTAACCATCCAGTGGTGGCTTCTACTATGGTCAGTAAGTAGTGCTTGCCTTGGCAGGTTTGGGGAAGGGTGATGTAGTCAATTTGCTAGGCTTCCCCATACCTGTATTTGGACTACTGCCTGCTATACTATAGGGGCTTCACTCGCTTAGCCTGCTTGATTGCAGCACATGTCTCACAGTCATGGATAACCTGAGAAATGCTGTCCATGGTTAGATCCACCCCTCGGTCTTGTGCCTACTTATAGGTGGCATCTCTGCCTTGATGACCTGAGGCGTCATGGGCCTATCGAGCTAGGAACAACTCTCCCTTGTGTTGCCAATCTAGGTCTATCTTTGACACTTCTATCTTGGCGGCTTGATCTACTTGCTCGTTGTTTCGGTGCTCCTCATTAGCCCGACTCTTGGGGACATGGGCATCTACATGGCGGACTTTTACAGGTAGCTTGACTACCCGAGCAGCAATGTCTTTCTACTCATCAGCAGCCCAGATTGGTTTTCCCCCACACTGCCAGTTGGCCTTTTTCCACTTTTCCAGCCAACCCCACAGAGCATTGGCTACTATTCATGAATCAGTGTAGAGGTAGAGGTTTGGCTTCTTCTGTCTCTCAGTACTGTCTAGGGCCAATTGAACAGCTTTGAGTTCGGCAAGTTGACTTGATCCACCTTCTCCTTCAGTGGCTTGTGCAACCTGTCGTGTGGGACTCCATATGGCTGCTTTCTACTTCTGGTTCATCCCTACGATGCGACAGGAACCGTCAGTGAAAAGAGCGTAGCGCGTTTCTTCTGCTGGCAGCTGATTATACAGTGGAGCTTCTTCGGCACATGTCACTTGCTTTTGTTCTTCTTCATCAGTGAGACCCAAGTTTTCACTTTCTGGCCAGCTTGTGATTATCTCAAAAATCTCAGGGCGATTTGGGTTTCTGATACGGGTGCGCTGAGTGATGAGGGCAGTCCATTTGCTCCATGTGGCATCGGTGGCATGGTGGGTAGAGGGAACCTTTCCTTTGAACATCCACCCCAACACTGGTAGTCGGGGTGCCAGGAGGAGTTGGGCTTCTGTGCTAATCACCTCTGAGGCAGCCTGGACTCCTTCATAGGCAGCCAAGATTTCTCTCTCTGTTGGGGTGTAGTTGGCTTCAGACCCTCTGTAGCTCCGACTCCAGAATCCCAGTGGTCAACCCTGAGTCTCACTAGGCACCTTCTGCCAAAGGCTCCAGGACAGACCGTGGCTCCCGGCTGCAGAGTAGAGCACGTTCTTCACTTCTGGTCTTGTCCTGACTGGGCCAAGGGCTACTGCATGAGCGATCTCCTGCTTGATCTGGGCAAAGGCTTGTTGCTGTTCAGGGCCCCAGTGGAAATCGTTCTTCTTGCGGGTTACCCGGTAGAGAGGGCTCACAATCTGGCTGTACTCAGGAATGTGCATTCTCCAAAAGCCTATGGCGCCTAGGAAAGCTTGCGTTTCCTTCTTGCTGGTCGGTGGAGACATCGCAGTGATCTTATTGATGACCTCAATGGGAATCTGACGCCGCCCATCTTCCCACTTTACTCCCAGGAACTGGATCTCTTTGGCAGGTCCCTTGACTTTGCTCTTTTTGATGGCAAAACCAGCTTCCAGGAGAATCTGGATGATCTTCTCTCCTTTCTCGAATACTTCCCTTGCTGTGTTCCCCCACACAATGATGTCATCAATGTACTGTAGGTGTTCCGGAGCCTCACCCTTTTCCAGTGCAGCCTGGATCAGTCCATGGCAGATGGTGGGACTGTGCTTCCACCCCTGGGGCAGTGGGTTCCAGGTGTACTGCACGCCCCTCCAGGTGAAAGCAAACTGAGGCCTGCATTCTGCAGCCAGAGGAATGGAGAAAAACGCATTAGCAATATCGATTGTGGCGTACCACTTTGCTGCTTTGGACTCCAGCTCGTACTGAAGTTCCAGCATGTCCGGCACAGCGGCGCTCAGCGGTGGAGTCACTTCATTCAAGCCACGATAGTCCACAGTCAGTCTCCATTCTCCGTCAGACTTGCGCACAGGCCAAATGGGGCTGTTGAAGGGTGAGTGGGTTTTACTGACCACCCCTTGGCTCTCCAGCTCTCGGATCATCTTGTGGATGGGGATCACAGCATCTCGATTCGTTCGATACTGCCGGCAATGCACCGTCCAGGTGGCAACAGGTACTCGTTGCTCTTCTACCTTCAGGAGTCCTACTGCAGATGGGTTCTCTGATAATCCAGGCAAGGTGTTCAATTTCTTAATGCCCTCTGCCTCTACAGCAGCTATTCCAAAAGCCCATCTGAACCCCTTAGGGTCTTTGTAATAGCCATTCCTGAGATAGTCCATGCCCAGAATACACGGAGCCTCTGGGCCAGTCACAACCGGATGTTTCTGCCACTCTTTCCCGGTCAGGCTCACCTTGGCTTCTAACTGAGTCAATTCTTGTGATCCCCCCGTCACACTGGCAATGGAAATAGGTTCTGTTCCCACATGTTCTGATGGCATTAGGGTACACTGAGAACCGGTATCAACCAAAGCTTTATCTTTCTGTGGCTCTGATGTGCCAGACCATAGAACCCACACAGTCCAAAAGACTCGGTTTTCCCATGCCTCTTCCTGGCTAGAGGCAGTGCCCCTCTAGCACCGGTTACTACTCTCTTCCTGTGCATACCTAGTAGAGGTTCCTTCAAGGGGGTCTGACAGAGCATCCTCATTTCTGTAATACCTGACAGCCTGGTCATGGGAGGCTGAGGCTACCTTCATTCTAGTGGAACCCCCTCGGTTAGTGTTTCTCTCTTTGAGCTCAAGCACTCATGCTGCTAGTACAGAAGTGGGTTTCCTGTCCCACCTTCCTTCGCAGGAAGGACCACAGGTCAGCTCTTGGGATGTACTCTCTCTCTCTAGCTGAAGGACGTTGGGTTCTGACTCTGGGGCCTGTGGCTCGCACCGGTGCCACATGGGAACTGTTCCTCCTCATCTCCTCCCTTACTTTCCTTATCTCCTCTTGGAGTTCCTTAACCACAGCAGAGACCTGAGTCTGCATTGGGCCACTGATCATACTGTCAAAATGTCTAAGCTTGCTGGCTACAGAACCTACAGTCACTTGGTTGGTATCAGCATTAATCATTGACATGAATGTTTGTTGCCATGAGGTTTTTTCCTGTGTGTCGAGCGTTCATGCTGAAGGAGAGACGGGCAGTCTCCCACGCTCATGAATGTAAACACTGGCCATGTTTTGGTAACTGTCTTTCATTGTTTACATATTTCTAGTTGGGAGGAGAAAGGTGATTGACAGTTGGCTTGACCAGTGTGGATTGGGAGGTGGGAATTCCATCCTCCAATCTATGGGCATTATAGGAAATGTATAAAAGTGCCTTTGTAAATAAACCTCGAGGCTTCCTGCTTCCGGCCCTGCTCTGCTCGGAACCCAGAAATGTCTCTCGAGTCTAACTCTTACTGGTCAGGCCCCGCGGTGGTAAATATTTTGTATTCAGATGGCCCTTTAGTTGCTAGATTCCACAACATTTGCCCTGTGCACTTGACTTTGTCGGGGTCATTGTTATGCTGTCCATCTCTCCCAAAAACTACCTCCAGTATTGCCACTTCTCTCAGCTGTTGGATCCCTTCCTCAACAGTCTTCCAGCACATGCTAAGGTGGTGCTCTTGCATTCTGTCTCTGTGGACAAACCTCTCCTTTACACTCATTAAAAGCCAGTCCTAAAGGTGAAGGGGTCCTTGCTCTTTACAAATACCTGATTCACACCTGAGTCTTGGGTCAAGGGTCCCATATTCCTTACCTCACCACCATCCAGTTGCACACCTCTACCCATAAGGTCCCAGACCCTAAGTAACCAGGCTGTATAAGGCTCACGTCCTTGTCGTGCAACATCTTTTTGCAGGGTACGGAGATTTTCATATGACAGGGACTCAGTGATGATCTCAACCTCTGGCTCCCCTGTGGGTTGTGAGGGCCCTCTTTTTTTATCTTTACCACCTGGGTGCTCTGATTTCACCTTATATTTCTTTCTTTCCACAGGGGCAACTGCTGCTGGCTGTGACTGCCCCTGTGGTTCAGCTGGAACCTGGACGGTTGTAACATCTGTGGGTTCCACTGCTGCACCTTCAGACTCTCCCTCTTCAGGGAAGGGGGAGGGTTTGCCACCAGCTAGGGCTAATGAGGCCAATGAGGCCACCACTAGGGAAGTGTGCTCCTTCAGCATCTGGCCCATCTCTTTCACCAGAACTCCTTCCATATCTGGGTTGTTCATTTCTGAGGTGGGCTTCAGGGCAGGGTCAGGTGGTGGGGCAGCATCCTTAGTCTGTGGGGCAGTGTCAGGCTCCATGGCAGCATCCCCAGTCCCTAGGGCAGTGTCAGGCTCCATGGCATCACCCTCAGTCTCTAGGGCAGTATCCTTATTCTCTGGGGTAGGTATCAGGGTGGTTATCCAGGTCAATCTCCCCTTGTCTCTGAATGCTAAACAGAACAGGCGTATCAGCAGCACCAGCCACTGTATGGTATCATTAGCATTTAGAGAAGATTTAAACCCTTCAAAAACTGGTGGAATAGACTTAAACAGCTGAGTGAAGGGTTGGGAAAAAATTTCTCCTGCTGTCATTTCCTCACAAGAGGTACCATTATTAAAGTAACCCCACAAACAATCACTTAGAGTGTGATAGCCATGTATCCATGTGCCCGCCTTCCAGAGGAAGTTAAAATTCATGAATTCTTCACTTTATTAACCTATAGTGCAAACTGGATAACAGCCACAGTAGCCTTAGTTATAGGGCCCATGTTTAAATAAGGGCCTGCAAATGGGAGAAACACAGCCACAACCACATGCCACCCAAACCAAGGTAAGCTAGACCACATGATGCTATTTAGGGAGGTTTCTATACCCAGTGCACAAGGTCACTTAATAACTGTTATTCCTTTTCTTCTCAATGCTTGCAAGCTCCACGTTGGGCACCAAAAATCTGTGTTGGTTTGAAAGACAGATATCTGCTAGGAAGGGGGCAGGACTTCCATAGAGACAGAGAATTCGAATTCCTTCTCTCCAAATTATTCTAATTTAGAATATTAAAGGAGCTTGTAGACAGAGGTATGGGGATAGGAATAACAGTTCTTTACTAGTATATATGACAAAACAACAAACAAACAACAACTACAGCATTAATAATAAACAGAACTAAGAACCTTGAGGGCTTTCTTTCACAAAAAAGCCCGGGGCAGTTTGATCTTGGTGCCCCTGCAGGACTCCAAGAGGCTGAGCTGGAAGGGAGGAAAGTCTCGGGCTGGTGGATGAGATGAGGAGCTCTGCGCTGGCAGCTGGAGCAGCAGGGGTGTCCCAGCAGGGCTTGGCAGTGCAGGGCTACAGAGTAGCAGGGGAACTTCAAAGCTCTGAAGAAGCAGCGGCAGTGGGGGGAGGACTGGAGAAAACGAGCTCAGGATTCCTGGGTACACAAGCAGATGGCAGTAGATTTCTCAGGACGAGACAGAGGCAGAGTGATGGCTGTGAACTCTTCCTGCAGCGAGGGGCAGCTTGACTGTCTTCCTCGATGCTGAGAGCAAGAGTGAGTTCCCCTCCCCCAGCTCTGCATTTTGCCTTTCTCAAAGCTGGTCATCTTTCTCCTCTGAGGGACACTGCCAGGGACTTAAAAACAATAGGTGTAGCCTTGTGTTGCCATGTTCTTCAAGTACTCCTTTTTTTTCTGATTAAGTAGTCATTAAAGCTTCTTGAAAACTTATGGGAAAAAAATTCTGTAAGTGAAAAAAAAAAAAATCTAACCCCCAACACACTTTAAGAAAAGCAAACACAAAAAAACAAGCAAAACACAGGTCTTTTACAGTTTTCATATCCTTTCAAATGACACTGAAAGCATCTATTTAGAATACAGCTCACATGTATGTCAATATATATATTTCTCTGCATGAAAACCTAGCAATGAGTTCAGTTACCCTTTTAGTTATTTTTCCCAATTTCAGATCTAGTTCCACAGAAATTCCTCCAAAAGACACAGCTTTGAGAATGTAGGTGCTAATTTAAACATGTATCACACCACAATGCTAATTAGGTTCCAAAATGCAACTTTTCATGAGAAAGGAATTCACAGTTATTGACCATTTCAAGTCACTGCCAAATCCCCAAAGTGACCAATTTAAAATAATAATGAAAGTATCTGCCAAAATTAGTGACTGGAGGCTTAATATATTTAGAATGTACAGAATAAGGAGCAAAGACATAATTTCAATGATTTATTTGTTCTGTAGCAGTACCTGTAAGTACCACGACAGTCCTTGCCCCAAGCACTGAGCAATTACAGTGCTATTAAAGCAAAATGCATTTAGTGGATGACACAAGACAGGCCTGCATGGGGACCACGTGTGACTGTAGCACTACTCTTCAAGCACTGTTAAAATACTTCTCAAAATACCCTTTGAGCCACAAGAAAAAGCAATCCTCCTTCAAATTCACAGCATGAAGCCCTGCAAAATGCACAGGAATAAAATCTGGGACTTGGTCTGTTCAACATTTTCCTAAAGCTCATACCAGCTTGTTGTGTGCCTCTGATGAGGCACACAACAAGCTCTGATATTTTATGATATGCTCTGATATTTTATCTTTTTAAGCCACATGGTCTTTTATTTATTAAGCCACCACCCATAGTGCCACTTTTTAATTTTCCTTTTGACACTAGACCTTCACACTCCTGACTATTTCCTTTCTGGACCTTTCATCACTTTTATTACCTTGCAAAGAGAGGACATTCTTTCTCTTCAAATCTTCTGCAGGGGGTCCTCATGCACATTTTTTAACCAGATTCATGCAATCTTAGTAATGTATCAGTCATTCACTGGCATCTCTGACAGCCTGTGAATTTATTGGGTACATAGTCTGGTCTTTGGCTGGCAGAAAAAAACATGTGAAAGCCATTTGCACAATTTAGTGCAGGGCACATTCAATCCTACATTGGATAACAAGCAGTGTTACACTCAACAGGGGGAAAGATGCCAAAGCCTGGGAGCACATTTTGGGCACAGGGAGGGACACTGAGCATCTCGCTCCAGTCCTGTGTTTGTGTCAGGGATCATTGTGTCTGAACTCTTTGAACAAGAGCCTTGCAAAGTCACTGGTGAGTCAGCCTCAATCACTCATTCAGCTGGCGGCGGTCCTGGGGATATTTGGGAATTCTCTGAAACGCTCTCGATGGACTCCCGCTGCTGTCACTAAAGAGTCCCACTGCTGGCAGTGTCCAGCTAATGCCTTGTGCTGACAGACATTCTTGCTCTCAGCCAAGGGTGAACTGCTCAGTTTCTGGCCCAGGAAAATTTCTTCACCCATCCCTTCTGTAAAGAGATCTTTTCTTGTTACTTTTGTTTTCCCACATGAGCTTGAAGGCTTGCTTAATATTCTGTTTATTTTCTGTCTCCTTCACTGGCCAAGGGGACAAGCCTGAGAGGAGTGATTTTTTAAGAGTTGTTTCTGTCATCCCAGCCACATCCCTTGCCTGCATAAATCACTGCAGTTGAGAGTTACTATCTTTGACTCTGTGCAGATTCTTCCATTCTGAATTACGTATTTTTCTCTGTTAAACATTTTCTAATACAAACTCAAAATTTACTTCAGTGCTTTGTTTTTGCAAGTATTTATTTGTTGTTTCTTCTTGGTAATGCCCTCTATTGCATTTCCGTCTAAAATCAGTGCCTGTTATAACATTTTTCTAAATCTGACCTTTATGTGGAGCTTGAATACCACCGGTAATTGGAGCTGAAATTGTTTTATTAGGATAAAAAAAAGATTGACTCTGCACATCTTAACTTTCTTTTTTCCCTTCTTTCAGTCTGCCATATTTGAGTGAAATTACTAATCCCTACCATGAACAGACATTTGTGCATGACTGGCTCATTATCTGTCATCTTGGCTTTCTTTTTTCCACCACTTTCTCCAAAGGAATGTGTCTTGCTTGCATTGTCTGTTTGATCTGACGGTCAAGCTACTTGTTTATCTGGTGAGATGGTATAAACTGTTAAAATTTATGTGTGTACTGGACAGCAATCATGCCACGTTTTCCAGAGCAATATTAAAAAACACTAGTAGGAGTACTCACTCACCCTAAACTGTTCACCCAGGCCAATATATTTTAACTATATGCAATATATTTTTTTAAAAAGGTGGGAGCACAATCTAATGTAAGACATGGACTATCTATCGTTATTGTCACTGTCTAAAATCAATGGATGCTAAAGAGAAATCAGCAATATATTTATGATTTAGAAGCGTCATTTTAAATGAACATTTATGTGACAGTTTGCTGGTTGCTGTCCTATAACACAAGCTTCAGAAAAGATCCTCCATACTTCTCATTAAAGAAGTGGTAATAACAGAAATGACACAAACATCACAGGGATGTTGTCTTGATATCTTATATTCATTTTTCTACTCTGGCTACAGTGTGCAAGTGAATGTATTCTCCCCATGAAAGTGGGAACTCTAAAGGTGCAGTGTCACTCACAGACCCCCATGCAATACATGCAAAATTTCTGGCAGCCTGCAATGTGTCTGGTAAAGCAAGTAGATATAGTTTCTAGGGAAAAACAAAAACAAAAACAAAAACCAAAGAAAGAGATGGGGAATACTGATTAACTCCCTGCCATGAGTCAGCACCTAACTGGGCCATCAAAATAATGGTACTTTGGACCACACCGAAAGAAAATGGAATAAAGGAATTGGGCATCCATGAGATGGTTAAGGCTGCCTGTACTTGGGAATAAGGCTGCCTGCTCTCCCAGCTGAGGGATAAGCAATAATACAAAGAAGTCTAATGGAGCCTTGCCAATACTCGTCTTTCTAAATGGCAACCTGAAAGCTCACTTCACATGAAAATCAATATATCACTGCTCAAGATGAAATACAGTCAATTACCAAACAAACAGAGACACTTTTTTTGAACGTGGGGGATTGTACTTAAGGAAAAAAGAGAAATAGTCTTGCAAGAATATCATATGCTAAGACTAGAGAATGTTTAACCTCTGGAAAAAATAATTAACTAACAGGCCAAACTACCAGTCAGCATATATTGGCAAATAGAAACACATTATCAGGCAAGAAGGAAATGTCAGCATTTAGAGATAATAAAAACTGAGAAAGGTCTTGGCCTGAGGTACAAACTCTGCGATGCTCAGTATATTGCTGAGATATTCCACCCAACATTCTTCCATGTGTAGGGCTCCAGACCAAGAAGAGTAACCTTTATCCAACAGAACTGCATTTCTGCTTATCCAGAAAACCTTTTCCTCCTGTAAGTGCATTCATAAATGTACTATGGTCCACACCAATTATATTGTTTGCCACATTAGTCCAAATAGGAGGCTGTTCAGACCTTTTCTTAATTGTGGAGGTGCTTTTCTAATTCCCAGTCTGAGTTTGTTACTGGACTCTTGCTTGTGTTGCCTGTCCATGAGAAGATTCTGCAAGTGCCTGATATTTTTAACTCAAAAAATTTAAATTGCATTCCCTATTAGACCTTTCACTGCCAGTCTGAAGCCCTTTTCTGATAAGAAATCCTTCCAGTTCCAGAAGAACTGCTGCAGATGAACCCCCCCACAGGGTATGGTGCAGTGCCTCTATTGATAAAAATCTCCCTCAATCTACCCTAGATTTAACTTGTCTCTTTTCAGGGTTTCATCCCATAAGATCCTGCTCTGATCTTGTTCTGCCTTCAGTTGCTGTTCCCTGCTCATGGCAAAAAACCTCTCACAGCAAAAACCTCCTGCACTGCAGCTCAGTAGAACGATCTTCAAAGCTATCCACCCTTTCTTCTACAATAATATCTCCTTTTTTAATGGTCAAAGCTGTTGTCAATACTCATGCAGGCCTGGGACACATCAGGAGATGGCCAGGGGAGAAGCACAGGGTGCTTATCATGGATTTGAGCAGGGATGCATCTAGGAGGAGAGAAAGAAGTGAGCAGAAAGGAGAGGAGCACAGAGGACAAGCATCCTAGGATGCACAGAGGAAATTCTGCCAAAAAATTATAATGTTCTCAGAGATAAAGAGTTGCATAGGTTTCTGAGGCAGATTAATGTTAAAACCTCTAGCTTTCATTGCTGGAAACACAAATCCATGGGCAATTTCTGGCCACATGACCATTCTTAAGCCAGCTCTTGGGGAAGTGTTTCCTTACTTTACCCTGGAGTTGTTTTCGCACTGCCTGGATTTGTTGGTGGCTGTTCCTTCAGTCTGCCCTCATCTCCCGGAAAGCCACCATGCCACACAAAGGAGGCTCCCAGGACCTCCAGAAAGCTCCCAGGATCTCCAGAAAAGGAAGCAGCTCCAACACCAGCCCATGTTTCCCACCTTGGCTGCTCTGGGCAGCAGGGAAGCCTGTACAGCCTGTGTATGGGATGGTGTCCTGTACAGCCACGAGGATGGGAGCCTGCTCCATTAGAAATCCATGCCTCCACAAAAACTCCCAGTTTTCCTTTTGTATCTGCTATTATAAGGTAAGAATCAGAGATAGATGTTTTTCTTGATACCAACAAAAATTCCCCCGATGATACATTTTACTTCTCCCAGACCTCAGATGTTTCTAATAAATACATTTTGGGCTTGTTTCTAAGCACTCTTAAGGCTTTGAAGGCAGAGGTGAATTGTGTCAAGCTTTATTGTGATTTATAGACAAGCCTGTTCAGTTTTATCACTGTCTGGTTAGATGGCGCTGCAGTACGTGACAGCCTGGCACCACATTTTCCCTCACCCTCTAGGTAAGTCCAAACCCTTTTTTTTTCCCTTATAGATTACAGGTGTGAAAGACAGGAAATGTAAAATTACTGGGAGCTTAACTCTAAAAAATAATGATCCATTATAGTGACATCATTAACTACTTCTATCTGCCTCTTATGAAAATCAAAAATGCATTTGGACAAAGATGTCTGACATAATTCAGGGCATGTGGAAGGCTGGAATAATGAGCAGCTGAACCATGAACACACACACACAAAAGATTTCACCTTTCTTCCTGAGTTAATTATCTCTGAGAGAGGAGGCTAGCTCAGAATTGGTATTTGCTGTTCTATGCAAGTATTTCATATTTGCTTAAAGACACAGATTTGAAAATAAATAAATAAGTAATTTGACAAAAAAAAAAATTATAAGCACTGACTTTGCCAGTGAAATGCCTTTTAAGACATTTAAGTTTGTTTTCAATTAAGCATGAACATAACCCCAGTGAGTGTCAGAGGTCCACGGAGAACATTCAAGGTACTGCAGGGCCTGTGCCTTTCTTATAAGGACAAAGTCTCTAGAGAAGGTTTTACACAGAGCTCTTACACAGAGAGCATTGACCTCATATGTGCTTCTACCCAATGGAAAACTCTGGCCATACTTCCTGAAATAGAAAACAGTAGAGTGAGTACATAACATCAGTATTCAGCTTTCTAATGAATAACTGAAACATGCCTTTTTCAGAAATTATCACTTTAAGCTGTACAAACAACAGAAAAAAATAGCCCATCATGTTTTTCAATTGTCACCCCCACTTTCCTGGTGCATTGAGCCATTTATGTTCCTGTACATTCTAGGGGCTATTCAAATTCAGCCAAAAATGAATTTGACAGGAAGTATTTACTCTGATAAGACCCATTTAGCGATGAAGTACCGTAGTTGTTGGGTAGTTAGAGCACCCTTGCTCAGCATGTCCTATTCTCTCTTGTCATCGTGGTGTTTTCCCCTCATGCATTTGCTCTTGCCTTTATGTGCCTGTAACAGACCATGGCTCACTCCTGAGTCACAAATTTCCTCCTGTCTATGCCTCTCTTGTTTTTCTCTGCTCTGCCACAATCTTAACTTTTTATTTTGTCTCTGCAGTGTTGCTTAACTTGCTTTGCTCTCCTTTTTTATCATTTCTTATTTCAGAAGTTCTCTCAAAATCCTTGTTGTCTTTTTCACAACTTATCAATCTTCCCTTCACTTTCCCTTCTCCACATCTGTCTACCTCCACATATCCCCTGGTATTTTTATGAAACATTCACACATTCTGAGCTTCAGAAAGGCTGCAGGCAGAGCATTCCTGAGGGAGGAGGAATGGAGGCCCTGGTACATATGGCTGGGAGCCAGAGGGGTCTCAGCCCTCCTGGGAAACCAGTTTAGCCATTTATTTTACACCACACCTCCCCACAGTGCCCTCTCCTTGCCTGTAAACTGCAGGCACAGGCTCCATTTTACCTGACACAGCAACCTGCTTCTGAGATAAACCCGTGCAAATGCACCCCTGGATTGAGCTGGGAGCCCCCCTGAGCTCCTGTCTCAGCCTCTCTGCTGCTTGTGAGGGCACACCAGGTGCCATTCCTCAGTCCCCAAGCCACAGCACCAGGCCATGAAGTGTCAGAGACCAATGTGCAAGCTGAGAATAGAAATAGGCACCACCAAGAACAAAAACATGTACATTATATATGGTGTATCAACTTATCCAGAAAGCAATGACCTTTTTTTTTAGGCCTGACCCTCAGTCTTCTTGTATTTACATTTTTATGGTCAGAAACAACTGAATCTGTTCAAAACAGTGATTTAATCACACTTTTTCTCATGTGGTCCATTCTATTTGACAATTAGCTCACTCACTGGCCAAATTTTGGCAGCCTCCAACTATTCTAACAAGGGGCCAAAGTGCTGTTCAACACATAAAAGAACTTTCTGTACTGTGTTTATTGCATCATTTTCCTTTCTGCCTATTTATTTACACTCCCTGAGCATGCACAGACACTTTACTGAGATGTGTCTTGACAGTCAGCTTTCTCTGTTATGTCCATTCCTGTTGGTTTGTTTTTCTCCTGGAGTGATTATAGCAGCTCATGCCTGGAACTTGCCATCAATGACATGTCTGATCTCCAGGTTGTTTTTCCATGCTCTGATACAACAGGAGGCAGAGTTGTCTTTCTCCAGAGCAGATCACTGATACTTCCTATCATTTATTTATGCATGATCTGTTCAAGAATAACAATAAAATAAACCTAACAGAACAGTTTCTGAGAAATGCCAGGATTTTGCTTCCAGTTCTGTTTATAGATTTTCTTCTATATTTTTACATTGTGTTAAATCCATACAGAACATCACCCAAAGAAAGAAATGTTATTTTTATAAATGAATCTTTACCTTCATGAAGATTAAAATCCCTCCCATCAAGGTTAAGCTCTGTCTCTAATAGTCAATACATATTTGTGCAGTAACAATTTGTCCATGGCTTAAAGAGTTTTTAATAAAAATAGGACAGACAAAGACAAAGGGAGGAAGAAAATGTTATTATCCCCACTATATCCCTTGCTAGGCAGAGCAGAGGGAAAGACCAGATAACAGGAGACAATTTGTAAGGAGGTTTGGTGGCAGAGAAGACTTGTCCTGGGCACCCTGAAGGTCCCCACCTCTTAGGTCAGCCCCCTCTACAGCTACCAGAGATTATATTGGTTTTACTCCATCATAGGAAGGCACCAGTTTGAAAAAAACTCTTTTTTTTCTTTTTTTTTTTTCTTTTTCTTTTTTTTTTTTTTTTGAGTGATACAGTGTTGTGGTGATGTGTCTCACACACCATTCCCCACATTTGTGAGCTGAGGGGAAAACACCATGACAAGGCTGTAAATCACACTCCCAGACTGACATGTCACTCAACAAACATTGGGCAGATTCATAATGTGTGTTGTTGTCCTGCTTTGAGGGGAAGTGAGTTTTCCAGGAAGTTGTGGTCAAAACAATCAGTGGTCAGGTTTGAATGTTGGCACCTTCAGTGGTCACTGAGGGGTTGAACATGCCTCTGAAGACACAAGGGGTTAAAAGCAAAGACTCCCAGAGGGACTTCCTTTCTCTGGCTCTGCTTTCAGGAGAGGAGCATCCTTCTCCTCTCCCCTGCCCAGCTGACCAGGCTGGGTGGGGGAGGGGAACCATGCGGCTGGGCTGAGGTAGGCCAGTGCCCCGGGGGAGGGGTGGAAAGAGAGAGAACGGGACTGGAGCTGAGCCAGCCCCATCCAGGATGGAGGGGTGGAGAACTTTGGAGGTGCCTTCTGTCTCCCGTCCCCCTGTCCTCCCCCCTCGTCCTGTCTCCTCCCCACCCAGGGAGAAGGTGCCGAGCTGCTGTGTGGGGGAGTTGTCGAGTCTGCGAGTGCCTGAGCCTGTGGCCTTGCCGGGAGCCAGAAGCTTTTAACTCTTTCTGAGGCAGAAGAAAACTATTCCCAGACATTGATTCTCATGGCTGGTGGTTTCAGAAGAGAGAGAGACAGCCTGGGACCGAGATGATAAAGGATGATGAAAAAAACCCCCAGATGGGCAGAGATGAAGAGGAGTGGCTTTTGGGTTGGACTTTTCTTGCGTAATGTTAGCCATAGACGGACCCTGAATTCTCCTGAACATAAATATAACTGTATTTGGGTGGATGCATTTGGCTCAAAACCAAAGACTTTGTGGCCTCTTCTTGGAACCCTCAGCCCCAGGGGTAAATGTGGGTAAAACTGCTAGTCCCAATATGCGAAGATGGCTGGTTTTGGGTACTTGTCCAAACATCCTTGAAAGAGCCCTGTATGTGGTTTTGGTCCATGGACGGTGGTGAGAGCACTGGAGATGGAAAGGAGGGTGTCACCCTGGCAGACTGTCCCGGGTGGTGCCATGGGTGACATGGGAACACGGGAGGGTGGACTTGTGTTTCCTGTGGAGGGGTCTGTGGTGCAAGAGAGACTCCTCTCTCCCTGGATGGATTGAAGATTGGTTTTCTTTGAGTGATGATGGGTTTTGGTTTAAGCAAGTAAGATGAGGGTAATGTGCAAGCATTAACCATTTGAGCATGTAAGGGATGGAAATTGGGGGAGGAGAAGAAATGTTCTGGGAGGTTTTCATTTCTGTTTCTGGGTGTTTAGGTTTTCTTTTCTTTTCTATTCTCGGTTGTTATGTATTTTAATAAAGTTTTTTTTCTATTTCAAGTTTTAGGCCTGCTCTGCTCTGTTCTTGACCACATCTCACAGTAGTTCATTAGGAAAAATATACACTCATGGGTACATTGGCATTTGGCCAGCACCAACCCTTTGACAGTTGTTTAGCTAGAAAGACCAGCATCCTCTAGTACTTTTGGAGTGAAATCTCAGGGGGTAATAGGAGTCTGGATAGGGGTGTTGCAGTCACAAAAAAAGAGCCAGCAGTCATTAATTCTCTCCTAAACCACCCAGTTCCTCTCCCCACAGCCGGAGCCCCGCCGCACACTGCCCTTTCCCAGCCACCCCAACATCCATCACAGCCTGACACTGACACGCTGAAAGCAAATCATCAGCTCTCTGGCATCTCCATTTTGTTTGACATCCGGCAAGACAATGAACCACTGTGACAAATTACTAACATCAGAAATCCCATCAAGGAATATTGTGACAAATAGAAACTCTGCAATTACTTCTTTCATAGCCCTTGACATCGTGTCTGCAAGTAGCATCAATCAGACCATTCAAGACAGGATCAGACAGTCTCTGAAACCCCTTTGCACTCTCCAGATGTGACATTAGATGCTTTACTTGAGGAGGAGAACTGTTACTAATTTTAATATAGATCTTCTAGTCTTGGATATTTTGATCTTTTTTCCTGTTTTGTCATTATGGACCTTTTTGTCAGGAGAGAATCACAGAAAAGCTCTAAGGTGCATTTTTTCAAGGGTAGCCTCAAGTAATTTTACTGAACAATTTAAAAACAAAACACTTTATCATCAATAATGTCCCTTATCTCCACTAACACTTTTATATAAATGTTGACAATGTATCTAAACCAGAATGCTTTACAAAAGAACACACACAATGCTCAAGGAATGACATATGGTAAAAGTCTGTGGGGTTGAAGTCTAGTACAGTTACTGTACCTTGTGTCAAATAAGTTCCAAGAAAATTTCAGAAAAATAAACTCAATTAATATATTAATGCTAACATTTGAGCTATTCATTAAAATATTTGATAAAGCATTAAAATAAGTATTCAAATTTTAAAAACTAAACTGATCCCAGTTAATTTAAAAAACCCAATAGCATTGTTTATTTCTTGAGAAACCAAAAGATTCCAATTTTTTTTTAATCCTTTAGAGACCCCTCAATGAAGTCAAATTTAACAACAGACATAGAAGGCTTATGGCTGTTTATGAAGACATGAGAGTGCTAAACAGACCTTCTTGAAAGGCAAGTATGAGCTCCTGCCTGCACAAGGTATTAATTTACAACAAAAAAGATTATGTAATGAAGCTTAAGGGACACAGATCAGGTCTCATGATGGAACTGTATTAGTGCACTGACAGATAAATTTCAGTTACTTCTAAAACAGAAAAGCTTAAAATTTGTATATGCTGCTAAAACTGTACACACTGAGAAAGCATAATAGATTGGAGAACTATTTGTTAGTTCAGTTTAAGTGTGATCCTAACACACTTCTGGCACTCAGATTTGAGTAATACTGCCAAAGGTGTCAAGTAGTTAAAGATGAGATAATTTATCTCATCTGTACCTGACCATCCCACATATGGGTCCACTGAAGCCTAATTCTAGAGGAATCAGGAATGTTCCAGGTTTTGTCTAATAAGCAAGCTACACACAATCCAAAAAGGCATTGAAAACACACTGTTAACAAGTGCCACAATGTGAGGTATTAATGTGACTATACATGCTCCTACCAAGAATTAAAAATTCTATTAAGAATTAACAATACTTTAGGTTTCATGAGATGATTTCACCAGTTAACAGCATTTGTAATTTTCACCTGCATAATGTTCTGGAGTAGATAACACACTACACAAACACCGGGCGAGTCGCTAATATTCTTCATATCGAATACAGAAAATTAATTCAGGCGAACAACAACGTGGGCTCGCTTCATGTTCTCACACTTCATTTTCACTGAGCTGAAAGCGCTCCAGACATCTCCAGCTGTCAGCTCCTGTCCCACCGGGGATCTGGAATGTGCACTGAGATGCCTGGAGAGTTCTGGAGATAAAAGCAGCTGGGTGGAAGAGAGGGGCTGGGCGCATACTGGCAGAAGAGACTTCTGGCAGCAACAGGGAGTGTGGTCTGGTGTGCACAGTGAATATGCAGAGGTTATACAGGCCTTATGGATACCTTTTCTGGAGCTTATTTCCCTAAAACCCATTTATATGTATTGACCTCTTGAAGAGCTCTATTGGTGACTGTCTGGCATGTATTTTAAAGGCATCAGTTTGAAGGGTTTTTTAATGTAGGTAGGAAATTAACTCCCTCAATAATAGGACCTGTAGAAGGCTTGGCATGGCCATGCAATAAAGTCAAGCCTGTGCCTCTCTACTTGTCAGGATCATCTAACAAAAAAGAAACAAGAAATGATAGGTGGTGGAGAACCTCCTACAGTTCAAAGAGGTTTACAATTTCAGAGCAAAAGTTGCTCTATCTTTTCAAACCTCTGGCACAGACCTGTGGCTAAGCTCATTTCTGCTCGTGTGGTCCTCAATCATTACAGATTGTCTTAGCATTCTCTGAGAAACTGCATTTATCAGGAAGGGATTTGTGCTATCTGATGTGAAAGGGCCCATTGATTTTTTTCAACCTGCTACAACAACTGCTCTTGAAGCTGAAGAGACACTCTAATGCATTAACAACGCCACAGATGACCAGTGATGATTCAGTGAATAATATTTTATGCATTCAGCAACAGCTTACACACAGCTAAGATATTGAGAGATGAACCAAACCAGTGGTTTAATTGAGTGTAACCATTGCATTCTTAGTATAATAAAGTACTTTGCTGGGGAAGGGATCAGGTAGGAGTTGGACGAAAAGGACATGGGAGTGTCATGGGAACCCTAATTTGACTTGTACCAGCAAAGTGAGGGTAGTCTGAATGCTAGAGAAGGAAACTGGGTCAGAAACATTTAGAAGATAATCTCATTCACGAAGTCACTGAAGCTGGAAGGATGAATTTGGAGCTGGGGAAGCAACTCCATTAGTTGGTGCTATTTGGGAGCTTTATGCTTCTTATGAACTTTGAGTAAATCATGAAGGCCTGGTAACTTTACTCAGGCTTTATAAGGAAATAACTGAAACAATTAAAATCTGTTAGCCTTACACAATTAGAGTATCAAAAGACTTCACATTTTTCTTGAAGCTGGTAAAACCAAAGATAGCGTGGCATCTCATTAAGGTCTCATATTTTTCTTCTAGGCCAGATGGAATGAAGAGCTGGAAGAAAGAACAAAGGAAAGAGAGAGCCAAATGATCTGGTTGTGAGGTAAAGGATGTGTGGCAATGCACTATGCTTGCATACTTTCTACTGACTTCCAGTTTTGTCAGCCCTTCTCTTGTGCACTGACACACGTCCTTGCACCCCACTTGTAATTTTACTAGGAAAATGTGGAAAATGCCTGGAATCCCTTTGTCTTGTGGTGAAACTGAGCTTTTTTGCCTTCTGGACTACCTCAGCTTAGAGCTTTCTTGAAGATGTTACCAATCTGGCATGTGAGGAGTCTGGCTTGAGCCAAGACTTTGCTTTCTGCCTTATATTCTTTGGAGGACTAGAGGGACAGAGAAACAAACCACACATCTACAATAAAACGGAATGAGATTGACCCCTGTAGTAAATGTGTCTCTTAACAATATTTGGTTGCTTAAAGACTTTTTAGTAAAGTTATTACTCCTTATATGAAGTATTACTGTATTCTCTGGGTAAATGATGTTTTCAGTAGGTGCTCCAGTACTTCCTTTGAAGTAAGGGCTCTTGTACCCCATCATCCAGATGCCACAATACGAGTAGGGGGTGAAGGAGTTAGGAGAAGGCTGATGAAGAGATTTCTCACTGACAGTATGCTGGATCCCAGCATAAAGTGAATTTTCTGCTAATTTGGAAGGTGGTCATTGGACCTTAATAAGGCCACACCACCTGAACGACCAAGGAAGGGTACAAATCAAGAGTGTAGAGGGAAAAACTTAGAGAGTGGAAGGTTTCATGGAAGTCGTGTACTACACCATGGTCAATCAGCTCAACCATGCACCTCAGACACCAGGGGCTAACAGACTTTGCCTCAAGAATGCATTTAGATTTAAGATGCTTCACTGAAACAGAGGAGGCAGCAAATGTTTGACATTTACTAAACATTTAAAAGAACCATCTCTTTTATACTTTAAACTACAGGTAAATCCTTCCTCCTTTCTGCTGGAAGCATTAAAAATGCATCTAGGATGATGTGAACTCCCATTTTCTGCTCCAACAAATGGATATGGCTCCAATGAGTTGTTGAAGGTCTGTCTGTGGATTCATCTTTGAATGCTGTCAGCAATAATCAGATTTTTCTTTGCTTTAATTGTGGAGCTTGGCACCCAAAGCATTACAAGCCAGCCCAAGACAAACCAACGGAATTTGGTCTGCGTGTGAAATGTGAGATGAACGTCTCATATTTTACATCTTTTCACACTCCCCAACCTCATTTACCTTTCATCCTGTCCTTGTTATCTGCTTCTATCCCATATCTTAAAGCTTAACCTAAAGCTTTAAGATCAAACTGAAATAAATACAAACCATCATTGAATGCAACAGGCTTTGGATCAGGCCTGTTGGGATTAATCAGCATGGAAATGATCCCTCCTGTGAGCTGCCCAGTGCCCTCAGGGCTCAGTACAATCAGCAAACCTCACAGGACCATGGCCGGAGCTGGCTGGTGGCACCAGGACTGATGGGAGCCTGACACAGCTTTTGGGTTCCAGAAGTTGTGGCATATTGATCTGACAGGCAGAGGAGCTACTGTGTAGGCATGGGGAGGCTCTAGGGAAGTATTTCACAGGGTTGGAAGCTTCTTAGGCCCATCTCAAATTTTCATTTGAGTTATCTTAATAGGCTTTCCTTCTCAAGCCTCCTGAGGTCTAAGGAAAAAAGAAAAGGGATAAAAAATTAATTCAGGTTCATGTTCTTTTGTGACTGCTCCTACTGAGCACAATAAACTGACATGCTGCTTTTAATTAACATTTAGTTAACTGCTCATTTTCGTGCAGAAGCTACGCACAAACTCCAGTCAACACAAAGGTGCTGTACTGAGGACAGGGAGAGGCTGCCTGTGGAAGATTCTGGCAGGGTAGAATTATTTAAATGGCAACCCTTTATACTCGTACTCTGGCACTGATTCTGCCTGATTTGAAACCATACAGATAAAAACAACAAAATTTGAGCAGAAACCTAGTTATTATTGATAACTCGCCATAGGTTACAAACTTCAAATCACTATCAAAGAATAGAATAAAAGAGTACGCTGAGTTAGAAGGGACAATAAGGATCATCAACATCCAACTCCTGGCCCAGCAGAGGACATCCCCAAGAGTCACACCCTGTGCCTGAGAACATTGTCCAAATGCTCCTTGAGCTCTGTCAGGCTTGGTGCTGTGACCACTTCCCTGGGGAGCCTGTTCCAGTGCCCAGCCACACTCTGGGTGAAGAACCCTTTTCTAACATCCAGCCTAAACCTCCTCTGACACAGCCCCAGGCCATTTCCACTGGGGTCACTACAGAGCAGAGATCAGTGCCTGCCCCTCCTCTTCCCCTCATGAGGAAGTTTTAACAGCAATGGGGCCGAATCTCCCCTCAGCCTCTTCTTCTCCAGTCTGAACAGACCAAGTGACCTCAGCCGCTCCTCATATGGCTCCTCACCATCCTGGTGCCTCACCTCTGGGTGCCCTCCAGTAGTTTTACATCTTCCTTACATTGTGGTTCCCAAAACTCCCCCAGCACTCGAGGTGAGGCTGCCCCAGGTCAGAGCAGAGGGGACAATCCCTCCCTTGCCCGCCTGGCCATGCTGGCCCTGATGTCCCCAGGACACGCTTGGCCCTCCTGGCTGCCATGGCACTGCTGGCTCATGTTCAGCTTGCCACAGATGAGGATCTCCAGGTCCCTTTGCTCATCTGGTCTCCAACCTCTCATTCCCCACTCTGTCCATACATCCAGGGCTGCCCCATCCCAGGTGCAGAACCCAACTCTTGCCTTTGTTGAACTTCACATGGTTGGTGACTGCCCCTCTCTCTCATTTGTTGAGGCCTCTCTGCAGGGCCTCATCTGCCTTTGGGGAGCCAAAACTCCTCCCGTTCTTGTATCATCTGCAAACTTCCTCAATAACCCTTCAAGTCCTGCATGAAAGTTGTTTATGAGATGTTGGGGAGCACTGAGCCCCAGGCAGAGTCCTGCAGAACCCCTCGAGTGCCTGTGCGTTGAAACATAGCGGGGTCCCATCGGTACAACCCAAAACTGAGTGCCCCAACCAGTGCCCCAAACCACAACAAACAAATTAAAGATTAACAAAAAGCTAGAGATCCTCTTGGCGAAAAAGGGAATGACTTCAGCTGTTGGCTGAATTCATAAATAGGGCAGTAAAACTTGTCCACAGGCTTGCAGATGGGCACGTGCATAAAATGAGCTATTAGCATGAAAAACTTGCACGCCTTTTCAACTGAGGAAAAAATACAGCTCCTGCCATTTCTTGCCAGAGCTGGGAAATCCTGAAACAGAATCTTCTTTCCCAGGTTTCAAGGAAATATTGAAAGTATTGACCTCCTGGTTTGTCCCATCTGCTGTTCTTGGTCAGTGTTCTTCAGACAGAAGCCTGAACCTGAGCTGCATTAGTCAGAAGCCACTGATAATTTTCCTATACCCTAACTTTATTACCATGGGAAATCCAACCACACTACCTGTCTTTGAAGAAAAGGTTTAACAATTTCTTCCAAGCAGAAACAAGGCATTTATGCTTTTAAACTCAGAGAGGAGCTTAGAAAACAGGAATTTTAAACCATTATTTCATTATTATTACTGCTAAGCATGGCTTGGTGTACCTGAGAAAGTCTGAGTAATAACCACCCCTGCCACAACTCTCTACATGCCTTGTAAAATCGGGGCATTTTTGAGCACTGAAAGGTTGCTGGAAAGTCACTCAGCACTACCAGAGCATCATTTCATTATTATAAATTTGATTGTATTACTTTCATAAAGTAAAAAAAAAAAATTGCAAAATGGACTAAAAAGGGGATGCACTATTGCAGAATAGTAAAAATTGTATTTCAAGATATGAATCACACTGAATCCTGTGAGTTTTTGGCAGACAATAAATGTGTGATAGATTGATCTCTAAAATCACATGCATATTATGAGCATAATCCTCACTTTAATGCAGGGTCATAGAATTTTACAGCCTCATAAGCTTGCAAGGTTTCACCTGGAACATCAAAACAATTGCTAAAAGCATAATAAATTCTACAGCTAGCCATCTGCTTACCCTCCTGACCTTTCAAATCTTATAAAAACCCAAGCTCATAATTTTTCACTCTATAAATTTCAGCTTTTTTTTTGTTTAATACAGTATATTCAGAAGGTTACTTCATCTTTTCCCTGTAATAAAGGGGATCCATTCCATTTGATAATATTTTGTGGCAATAGACGTTTTTTCTTGAAAGGATTTTGAGTGCTGTCTCTGGAGCTAATGGGATTGTGGGGCATTGCCAGTTGTTTTATCTGGTTGGAAACATTTATTTTGAGTCATACTCTTCTTGTATGGGTTCACCCATCAGTCCCTATTGGAAACTACATCCAGCAAGTGCTCTGGAAGAGGGTTAAAAAGCACCAGTGTCTGTTTCCTGCCTTAATCTCTGGAACTGTGAATCACTGCTTTGTTTTTTGAAAGTCATAAAGGTTAAGGTTTCCTATTTCTCAGCACTGAAATATTGTATCTTCCTCTGATATTGATATTTCTATTTCAGATAGACAATTGGGAATATAGAACCCATTGGTACAGTTTTTTAAGACATTGTACTACATTACATTGTACTACTATACATTTATATTGCCTAAAGCCCTTTCTCCAAAAGTGATCTTCAGTTTTTTAGAACTTTTAAAAATCTTTCTCCCTATACCAGTGGCTACTACAATATGCACACTCCCATGGATATCAAAGAGCCACTACTTAATATTCAGAAATACAAAACAGCCAAAAAATTCTTGTTATTCACTCAAATTAGTTTTGACAGTTCTTTCAAAGACTCCACATTTATCCCCATCAATGAATCATTACAAGAATTACAAATCCACGTGCAGTTCTGAAAGTTTTGATTTTCAAACAACAACCACAAACTTTTTTAGATTAGCAATACCAATTCTCCCCTGCCCCAAAATTCACTTATAGTCATGTTATTTTGTGCAGTTTCCTGACAAGGGAAACTCTGTGCAGTCTCTCCATATGGCTGTCTCCCTCAATAACCCCTGAACTCCCTGACCACTTTTAAAAAGGCAGAGCTTTCAGAGGCGTGAAACCACTGCAGATATAATGAAAACAGCTGACTGTTCAAAAGGGATCCAAATTATTGCTTCAGCTGAGGGAAAGATCTTTTCCCATTCTCAGAGATAAGAGCCAGCAAATCAGCACTCATGTGCTCTGAATGAGCCACAGCAATTTGTCCAGCCAAATGAACTGGGGATGCTGCAGGGAGATAGGCTTCCTGCAACAGGGAGATTGTCCAGGAATAATGAAAGAACCAGAGGAAACTGGTCTTAACTGGCAGTAAGATATTAGGGAATATAAAGTAAAAATCCTGGAAAGAACAATTTTTAAAACCAGGTTCTGCTCACAAAACAATTTTTCTTTAAAATAATAATTAGGCTCTAGTACATTAATTAATCTCTTTATGAGCTTTATTTCACAATACTTTTAAATTAAAGGTGTGAGTCAGTGTTTAAAAGAAACAGGAAAATACCTGCCTTTGCACCATACTGTGATGTGCAGGTTGTAGGAATCCACTTCTGGCAACCCTGTAAGCGCCAGAGTATGTCAGGAGAAAGAGCTCTCAATTTGAATTCTTGACACAGTCAATGAATTAAGGTAGGCCATGGCTCTGCCTGACAGCAGAAAGACTGTTTGCTAATAAATCTGCCAGTTGTACTGTGTTAGTGAAGCACAAATGCAAACTCCTCCACGAGAAAGTGTGGACAATTCCAGGGGCTCTCCCAGCACAGGAGAGGACTGACACTGGCAGCTGTGGAGAAGGACAGATGAAGAGAACCACCAGGAACACTTTGGAAGAGGAAGAAAGAATGGGTTAAAGATGCATTATCTGCTGTCCATTACAGCCAATGAAACAGAGGATGAACCAGTGAAATGCCATTTTTCCTTTGTCACAGTTTCAGTCACAAGGCTGAGGCACCTGGCCTCAGTTTGTCTTGGTCTCTATGTAATGTGCTGCCAGTACTTGCATTTTCATTTCTTTACATTTTTTGTTAATTTGATTCACATTTCTTATCCACCTGTCCAAGTCCCCAGCACCAAGGTGGTTGCAGAGTGGGTAATTCCCATGCACATGCAGGACCTGAAGGCACACTGCCCCATTATTTACCTGCCACCTTTCTGCAGCTGGAGCTGAAATTTGCAGGAGCTAAAATTTGCAGGAGCTGAAATTTGGCCATTTCTAGAGTGTCACTCTTCTAAAACTGACATCATTTGCCTTAGTTCAAAATTTATCAATTCCAAAGTTTATTTTCATGTCTTGGCTTGAATCTAAAACATAGGCTCAGAATCCCTCCTTGTGTTCCTTTTCTATAAACAATAAATAGCCAGTGCCAAAGTTATGTAAAACCGTGTTCTCACCTTTGGGGTAAAACTGTGACCTGGATAAAAGGGCACCTGAGCCTAACACATAACCTACTCTTCATCATGGACAGATGCTGCCAGACCATGCAGAGGGGAGGTCTGGCTGGTTGAAAGTCAGGTCAGTGAGTAGTTCCTCTTGGATACAGACAGATATTGTTCATTGCTGTTGGGGGTTAGATTTGCCTCTTTTTTCACTTACAGAATTTTTTTCCCACAAGTTTTCAAGAAGCCTTAATGACAGTACTTAATCAGAACAAAAAGGAGTACTTGAAGGACATGGCAACACAAGGCTACACCTATTGTTTTTAAGTCCCTGGGAGTGTCCCTCAGAGGAGAAAGATGACCAGCTTTGAGAAAGGCAAAAAGACAGAGCTGGGGGAGGGGGACTCGCGCTCAGCATCGAGGAAGACAGTCAAGCTTGCCCTCGCTGCAGGAAGAGTTCACAGCCATCACTCTGCATGTGTCTCATCCTGGGAAAGCTGGGACACCCCCTGTGGCTGCAGCTACCAGCGCAGAGCTCCTCATCTCACCCACCAGCCTGGGACTTTCCTTCCTTCCAGCTTGGCCTCTCAGAGTCCTGCAGGGGCACCGAGATCAAACTGCCCCAGGCTTTTTTGTGAAAGAAAGCCCTCAAGGTTCTTGGTTCTGTTTATTATTAATGCTGTAGTTGTTGTTTTTTTGTTGTTTTGTCATATATAATAGTAAAGAACTGTTATTCCTATCCCCATACCTCTGTCTGAAATCCCCTTTAATATTCTAAATTAGAATAACTTGGAGGGAGGGGATTCAAATTCTCCATCTCTAGGGAGGTCCTGCCCCCTTCCTAGCAGATACCTGTCTTTCAAACCAGGACAATTGCCATTTCATTTTTCCACAGTTTACGTTTTCATCTCTCCAGAACACCCACTGGAGAAGACAACTCTTGGTTTCCTACAACAGCCAGCACTTTCCTGGTGTAATTCTTATTATGTAGTGGACAAATAGAAGCACTTCAACCTCTTTTCTTCATAACCAAAATGCAAAACATCTTCTCCTGGAACAGATCCTGCTTGGGGAGAAAGGGAGAAGCCCTCCAGAATAGCACAGGGGAAAAAAAAGCACCTGGGAAGAAGAATCTTTCAGGATAATCCAAACCAGCTCTCACATTATGTTCTTTTTGGACACAGCCTTCAGTAGGGAAATGTAGTGGCTGGGAAAGGACAAGTCATTCTGGAAATTAATAAACATCCTGAATATCAGCAGCAGTTGCCACAGCACATGCAACATCACATGCAGCATGCAGGTCACTGCACTCTTTTTAGCACTCTAAATTACTGACAAGAGTTTCAGCTGATAATTCTAAAAGACCTAGGAAATTGTGTTCATAAAGAAATACCATTAAGTTTTAGTAAGAGGATGTTTGAAACCAAGAAGAATGGATACTAATGGTGCAGTAATTAGGTAAAGCAGAGATGAGGAAAACTAAAAGAGAAAATTAATACTTAAATACATAGAAAAGGAAACAAAGTTCATATTATGATTACTTACAGTTTCAGTCATTCCACTTCTCATTTAATCACCAGGGGCAATGGAGAGCAGTCAAGATTTATTTAATGGCACAATAAGAAACTGGGCTTCATCTTTCTCCACCTTAGATATGGGCGAGATGATTTCTAACATTTAGTTCTAAGAAAGCAGAACCTTAATTCGGGATTCCAAACATAAAAAGACAGAGTAGAGGTTCCATTTCTAGTGGAAAAACCTGTGCCACATGCAAACATTGTGATTTAGAAAGTGACAGAAGGGGTTGTACAGTGGAAAGGTGATCTCACTGGCACTGTGTTTGTGACCCACTGGCACTGCAGCCTTTAGTGGAATAAACTCAGTTCAGCAGGAGAGTATGCTGAGAGTTTGACACACTTGGACAGAGGTTCCTCCAACGTGCTTCCCTCACTTCTCCTCACTAGCAGGGTTCCTTCCTGTCCCAGGGAACAAACCTCGCACTTAGGCAAATATCCTGAGGAAGAATCGCACACTCTGAGAGCAGCACAGATGCAGCAGCCCTGAGACACGAAACCATGAAAAAGGATCTCATCAGATGTGCCTGGGCACTGAGTTCACCCTCACATTTCAGATCTCTGTGTGCTGGCATTAAACAGACTTCAGAAACATGCTCTACCTGCACCTTCTCTCATTCTGTGAGACACTCAGGATGAGAGTTGCTGCTTCAACTAATTTGAATAATTCTTGTTCTTCCATGCTGATACCAGGTTTGCTTAAAGGAAAATTATTTTATATGCAGAGGAGAAAAATCACTACTGTAACTCAACCGGAATACAGCTAATCAAATGTAACAAAATAATAGCTTGTTACACAGTGAAAAAATACAGCATTACAGACAACACATGCTTCAAATAAAAAAACCAAACCCATATTACACATATTTTATATTTATTCCATATAGGTTTCATAATATTTTCTACTCGTTTGGTTTCATCCTTCAATAACATAATTCTTACACATTGGAAAGCATCCAGCAGTCACTGTATAGAACAAAATCTTAAAGACCAGATCCAGTATCAAAGCCTGACTTCTAGGAATTACATCCCCAAAGGGGAGGAAATGAAAAAAACTGAATAGGCCATTGATGTGAATGATTATTGTTGAAGGAAATACCAGTTATTCTTTTTGTTTGGTGTGGTTTTTGCCACAGTTGAGAAGCTCAATAATCAATACAAGCTGTTATTAAACAAATTGCTACCAAACCAAAGAGTAGATTTAGAAGAATGAAAAAAAGTCCAAAATCCATAGGTGCAACTGTTGATTTTCAGAAATGCAAACTACTTAACAGCCTTGGAAAACTACATCAGAAAATCACATTCTCATACAACCTCCTATGTCATTCTGGGCTGCCCTCCCTCTCTAAATTTCAAAGCAGAGGGTTTGATTCACGAAGATGCATGTGCCCTCAGCAAGGGCCAGAGCTTTCCAAAAACAATTTTAACAAGATCTCTCCACAGTAAAATAAGCCAGATCTCCTTCTCCCCTTTTCTCCTTGGAAACAAATTTCCTTTGAGATGGGATGAAGTTTAGACTTGAATTGAAAGTGGATGAGATGGATCTAATCCTAAGGCCTCATCAGTCTCCAAGGTGTGCACACAGCATTTTGCTTTTCAGCCACACTATCTGCACCAAGTGAAAGGATCCTTGCCACAAACAGCTCAGAGAACCTTGTCTAGCAAGGTGGAGTTCTCACAGAAATCTGGAATGTCCTGCAAGGTTTCATGTGGAGAGTTTATGAAAGAGTTTATGTTACAAGGTAGAGTGAGGGTATGACAGATTGCTCTAGTAAAGTAACCAGCACAATGGTGTAAGGTTTGTGTTTGCAGAATGAGCAGTACAGGGGGACAGGATGGCAGCAATAATACTCTTCACATTGTCTTTAATGACATTCCTCCCAAAGGCCAGCAGCAAGCCTGCCTTACACACTGAATCCTTGATCTGGGTTCTGTTTCACTGCACAAAATGACAGCTTGTGCTGCCTGCACATTAACACTTTAAATGGTTCTCATTCTCTAAGAAAGGGAATACCATGAACCAAAAAGAATTCTCAGATCTAAAGTCACATCAGCAACACTAGCCAAGCTAGGAAAATATATGAACACATCTCTGGAAGGGCCTAATTATGAGAAAAATGAGGCATTCTCCTTGTCAAAACACTAAGCACTACCTGTGCAAATACACAAAATTATCCCCTCAAAGACAACATGGCAGCACTCCCCTGGAGAAGTAAAAAATGTAGAGAAGTTTCAGGATGGGGAAATCTTTCCACCTTTCCACTGAGATATCCATGTTGTCAGGGTTATTTCTTGCATGTTTCTAGGGTCATACAAACAACTAGCTGTGGTGATTGAGGGGGGAGGTGAATTTTTCCAGGGAGATGTGGGCAGGCCAATCAGTGATCAGGTTTTGTTCTGGCACTTGGATTGGTCACTCAGAGGTTTGAACACGCCTCTGAGGACACAAGGGGTTAAAAGCAGGACTCTAGGGGGGTTTGGCTTGTTTTGGGTTCCGGTTTCAGCAGGGAAACATCTCCTCTCCCCTGCTCAGCTCTGGGCCGAATGGGGGAGGGGAGCCACGTGGCCAGGCTGAGGAGAACCACACAGCCGAACTGAAGCAAGCTGGGGCCCTGGGGAGGAAGAGAGTGAACAGGACTGGAGCTGAGCCGTCCCATCCAGGATGGAGGGGTGGAAAACTGTAGAAGTGCATTCCGTGTCTTCCCCCACCCCCCGCCCTCTGGGTGAAGGTGCCCAGCTGTGTGGGAGTTGCTGAGCTTAGGAGTGCCTGAGCCTGCAGCCCTGCCGGGAGCCAGAAACTGTTAACCCTTTCTGAGGCAGAAAGAAGCTTTTTGTCAGACATTGATTCTCATGGCTAGTGGCAGCCTAGGACCGAGATGATAAAGCACGATTGGAAGGAACCCGATGGGCAGGGAATTGAAGAAGAGTGGCTTCTGAGCTAGACTTTTCTTGCATAATGTCAGCCACAGACTGAACTCTAGTCTCTTTGAACATAAACTGCATTTTTGGGTAGATGCTGCTGGCTCGACTTTGCTATAGTGACTGGCACTTTAAGAGTGGAGCGAACAGAGAAGAGAGAAGGGAGAGGGTGTGGTGGCGCCCTCTGCCCACAGAGAAAATAAAAAGCCCTCGGCCCCAGGGGAAAGATGGGGAGAGCTCAGAATGAAAGATCCTTAAAAGAGCCCTGTATGCAGTTTCAGCCTATAGACAGTGGTGAGAGCACTGGACATAGGAAGGAGAAAGTGTCCCCTGGCAGACTTCTCTGGGCAGTGCCACGGGTGACATAGAAACACACAAAGAGTAGACCTGCATTTCCTGAGGAGCAGTCTGTGGTGCAGGAGAAACTCTTCTCTCCCTTGCTGAATTGAAGATTAGTTTTTTTGCGTGGTGATTGTTTGATTTAAAACCCAAGGTTTTGGTGCCATGAAGGGTAACGTGTGAGGGGCGGAAATTGGGGGGGAGGAGAAGAAATGTTCTGAGAAGTTTTTATTTCTGTCTCTGTGTGTGTTTAGAGTTTTCTATCTCTGTTCTTATGTAATGTAATAAAGTTTTGTTTTTCTGTTTTTAAGGTTTAAGCCTGCTCTGCTCTGTTCCTGATCACATCCCACAGTAGTTGTTAGGGAAAAAACATAGAGGTGCATTAACATCTGGGCAGTGCTAACCCATGACACTAGCCAAAATACACCATAGAGGATATTTTGGTTTTTGTTGTTGAAAATCCTCCTTACTCTCTTTTCTTGTCTTTGGGCCTCCTTTTCTCCTCAGTATTCTCTAAGTTAATTTCCTTCTGACTTAAAATTTAAAACATGGAAGATAGGGAAATTTGTCAGCTTACTTAAGGCAAAAGCATAAATCTTGAGGGTAAGATGCTCAGGCAATATATAAATGTATCAGAGCTGTAAATGAGGAATCCCCAGTGATGTACCAGGGCAGCTCCCATCTCCTTCCATTTGTCCATGGGGGTATCAGAGCTGGCAGGTTTGGGGTTGGGGTTTTTTGGAAACCTATCTTGTTCTAATTAGCTATTAATCAGTGCCATTAGATTAACTATGTATGGTAATAGATGCATAAACAAGTGAATTATGGGTAGAGAGCTGCCATCACATTATTTCTCTTTTTAAGTATCTACTCTCAGGATATAAACATGTGGAAGTGCAATGATGAGAAGATCCTGGTATTCAATAATACATTAAATGCAAGATGTATATATGTGAGTGAACAGTAGCACTTCCTGTTTACAAATACTTAAGTTGGAGAGCTAATATTCAAGGGTACCTTTGCCAAGAGTCTTCCAAGTCCACACCACATGAGGTTCTGGTTTGTGAAAGAGCTGGAAAGGAGGTCAGGACTTCATTTGCTGAGATTCTTTGGTCTGTCAGTCCTTATTCAAAGACTGTGGAAAAACCACACACTCTCTGTAGATGCTGTAACAATCTACCCCAACCAAAGAATAAAATAGCATCAGAACTGAACACTGTGAATTAGTGTGACAAGTTAACAACCTTCAGAGCAGAGACTTCACTATCTACAGGCCTCAGCAGAGCAAGACAAACTTTGCTCTTGACTGCATGGCTCACAGGATTAGTCATTTTTAGTGGCCTGCAGAAATTAATTTTCCTTGTAAAAAAGTATTTTTATTCCCTACTTGCTGTATTGGCTTACAGCAATTTATTTCTTTTAAACTTTAAAACACAATTCCACTAATTACACAGTTACTCACTTTGAGATAAGGAAATTGTTACAGCATTTGTTCATATTTATCATTATTCCAAGAGTTTTATAATCATTATGGTAGTCACCATCAACCATGTTATTGTAGTACACAATTGTTTCCTCAGTGCTTGACACCTCTGATTAATAAAGTTAAATGGTTGTAGATGGCCTCTAATCTCCCAGCCCATTGCTGGCTTTCCTTGGCATGGATCAGTGTATTCCATCTAAATCTTCATCTCCTCATCCTGCCTCCTGCAGGAGACAAGCTGTAAGCAGCACAAAGACCACACTCCCCAGTAACTTGTACCTTCCCAGACTGCATTCCTGACCTTGCTGTGGGGATTTTTCCTGGCAGATGTGCAATTGCTGCTCTTTCATAGGGCCTCTCCTCTCGTGCAGGGCAGGAACCCTCACTGCTGGTGGTTCTTTCTTATTAACAAGTGCTGCTGACCAGTGACCCTCTCCTTCTCACCGAGCACAGCTGCTGCCACCCTGCAGCTTCACGTGATGAAACCCAACACATCCTCAATTTCCTGCTGCACACTGATCACAAACCCCATGTCAAGTATCTTAAAGCTAACCACGTTAAAGGTCACATTTGCTCATATTTGCTCAGGTTTAGTTCATGATATCCTTTTGCACCACTCTAAATAGTCTCTCCATTTTCACACTTCTCTGCACTGAGGTGACAACTTGGGTTCTTCTGACACATCTGAGGATATCAGAGTACTGAGCTTTCACAGGGTGCTGCTAGAGATGTATAAACTATGCCCTCGATTTTTTGTCTCTCTAGAAGACCACTTATTTATACATAATGGCTGAAGGAACAATTTAAGTGCTACTTTGCATTCTCACTCAGGTTAATTATCATCCTTTTCGTGGCTGTAGAAAATCAGGAACAAGCACACCATTTTTTCTCATTTGAAAATAAATACAGACCATTTTATGTGGCCTTTAATTCTCTGTTATTATGCCAGACTGAAGATCAGAACATGAAAGGACAGAGATTAAGTGAGGGAAATCAAATGAAGGACAGAAACACAGATGTGTGTGGGGAAAGAAGTCTCCAAGTTTTCAGGCTATACAGGTATCAGCAGGACATAAGGAATTATCAATGTTTGTGTGATACTGAGACTTATAGCCTGTTAAAGTTCTTTGGTTTTTTTAGAAAAGGATATTTTTTGGGATGTACAGTCAACGAATAACACTACCCCCAAGCCTTACTAGTGCATGCTCCTGTGACCCTAGAGAAACACCATTTTTCCCTCCGGAACAGACTCATTGCAGCCACTAATGAGTCCTGAGAGTAAAGAAAGCAAAGACATTTTCCCATCAGGTTCCTACTGCAAATTGTGCATGAAAATAACTGAGGCAAGAAGAGTTTGGCATCGGTGTGGGTTGAAGCAAAGATCTATCTCAAGAATTTAAATCTGTGATCCTTGATTCAAGAAATTATATCCAATGTGAGAATACGGAGAATTTTGGCGACAAAGGTTTCTTCCCAGATGAGAGCAGAATAGTTTGAGTCTTTTGTCCAAGACATTTTAATGGACAGTATTGGCAGAGGTTAAATTAGCATTACTAGTACTGTGTGTATCTATAAATGTTAGTTTTGATTTCAATTTCACATTCCTCACACATAATTCCTTTTTTTTTTTCCCAGATGGAGATTTACTTGCAACACAGTGTGTTGTGTGTCATCTTCTTGTTCTTCCCAATTCCCTCAGAAACCCTCCAGTTGAAGGCTTTTTTGGTTTTTTTTTCATTCCCCAGGACAAAGCAGTATGGGGAGCCTTCTCTGTCACTAAATGATGTTATTTAACTAGAGTTCATCACTCTTGGCTACCAGGACACCAAAGGACAACCTAAGGGGGAAAAAAATGAGATACCAAAACCAAGCGAGAAGTGATGGATTATTCTGAATGTTTTGTGTCCCAGATAGATCCACTGAACCTGCCAGCTTTTCCAGGGCACATTTGAAGACTGTGAGGATGGATGGTAACCTGTTTTCACAACACAGGGTGCAGGGAAAAGAAATATCACAAGCAGGAAAAAACCCCAACCCTCTTCAATGACAAATGACCTAATTTGTTCCTCCCCAGTAACTCAACTTGGTAGAGCTTTGCAAATCTCTGTCATTGCTGCTGCGAATTGGTTGCTTTAAATGGATCCTCACTTTCCTTAGAGCCAGGCATGGCAAATTGCCTCTAAGTAGTTTTGGGTCAGGTACACCAATTTTCAGCCTGGAGTTGCAATTATTTTTTCCAGCTTCTGCTTACTCTCACAGAGCCTTTGCTCAGCTTAGAGAGTCAGCACAGATAACAATTTGCATTGCAAGGAATGTGATACAGCAATTAGAGAGGATAAACGTTTCAGATCAGCTTTCTTTTGGTTTGATTCTCTTCTGATACTTTTTCTGTGCTTCTCTAGATCACCCCCTCAGCTCCTGCATTTTGTAGAATCTGGGTAGCCTTTCAAATGTCTGACCTTTCAGTAAGCCATGTTTTCTCCAGATACTAAAATTGAATATAATTTCACCCTATTCAGTATTAGTAAACTGTAAACAACAGCATTGCCTATTCTTGGCAAAGTGCCTGAATTAAATAGCTTTCTTAATGTATCTTCTATCTGTATTACAGCTATTTAAAAGCAATATGCCAAGTGTGCTGATGATAAAATGACCATTTTTCATTCATCAGTTTGCTTTTAAGCTCTACATATTCCCTGTGAATATTTTCCTTAGCATAAGCAATTGCCAATAGGATCCTTTGTACTTAAAATACATAAATAACTATCCAGTTTTACAAAGAAACTACTATTTTCCTGAGCAAGATTGTCAATTCTCCTTAGATGGTAAAAGCCACATTTCTCTCCACTCTAATGAAAAATACCCACTTGGACAGCTGATGTGACAGAAATTTTCTTTGAACTACTTGTACATGTCTGATCAGTTTGGGAAAATATCAATTATAATTCATATCGTTGCCCAGGAGAATTTTTAAGTGAACAGATGTTAGATAGAAAACTTGGAAAAAACTAATATGAAACCTTTGTATTAATGTTGACTATAAAACCAGATAATATTCAGTAACCATCCATAATCAACAGTTAATCTCATTTGTTACACCTCTATAAGGAGCTGAACAGTCAAATCCTAAATCTTCTCTCTTGTGATTATTTTAACATGAACTCTGAGCCAGAGAGATTCAATTCTGAAGCACAGAGAAGCCCCTTTTCCCACCTGGTTAAGAGAATTATGGCAGGAGTGAGTTTTCTGTTGTATACTTAACAGATATTTTAAACACAGGTGCCAAGTCTGTATCTTTCTGTAGAGGGAGAAAGAATGACAAAAATTAAGATGCAACAGCTAGAAAATATTCTGTCTAAAGAGTAAAATGCTCAATTTTAGAAGGTGATACAAACACTAAAAACCAACACCAACCACTCATCAATCTGGAGCCCAACAAGGCAAACGCTGATCAACAAAAAATATAGTTTCAGCCCTTTTACATCAGTAGAGAGAAAACCTTTCTGCAAATCTGGAAACTCTTCACTGCTTAAGAGCCCAGACCTTGGGTTTCAGGTGGCAGCTTGGGAGGACCTGAGGCTGACTGTGCAGCACGTGGCATGGGCTGGAGACAGCCAGGGCTCTTCCTACAGAGCACTCACGTTGTTAAGTAGTGAAACACTGATTTGCATCTTTACCCAGTAAAATTTCATATAAATATAGGTGCTGATAACATCACATTATTTATGGATAACAGCTGTCATATTCCCCAGCTGTTTGCTTGCTGTCTGCTATAACATATGTTAATTTAAACTTTCACCAAATGCCATGGATTGTTTGCAGTGCTCCAGCTGCAGCTTGGCAATTTTTTTCCTTTAGGTTTCTGTTGGCTCTGGAAGTGATTACACAGACAGCCCATAACAACATAAACAAGCCTTGTGTGGCTGCTGAGCTCTTCGTTAACTCGGCTAAGTGAATGTTTGCTGGAACAAGCAAAACGGGGAGAAAGCATCTCACTTATTTTCATTTTCTGGAGGTATTCCTGCATGCTGTCAGTAGGGAAAACACAGGGGACACTGGAGTCAAAGGAATCCATAAGGAAAAAAATGCATCACACAGAACAGGTTATTATTTCCTTAATGGTCCTGAAATAAACTAAGTATAATCTACATTTTTAGATAAATAGTAGTCCAAACACCATGTGAAAAGTTAGGTCCTCAGTTTACAAAGGCAACCACAAAAATTTAATGGACCTAACATAGCAGGACTGTGACAAACTCCACAATCAATAAAAGGTTGCCATATAATATGAAGGGAAAAAGTAGTACACAGTGAATATCACAGTCTGTGCACAACCTGTAATGCACTGCACAGTAGGGAAAAAAGACCACATAGGCATGAATGGTCTAAAGCAGAACACAGGGTGGAGAAGGAAACAGCAAGGAGGATTGACAGGACTAGTCAGGCATCTTGGGTTTCCTTCTCATGGGAAGCTTTCAATCAGAATAAATACCATCTGCATGCTGAAAGCAAAGGCTGCTGTGGAGGGAGGCTCTGATTTCCTGTACAGGAGCTTTCCCACCCCTCTGCACCGTGCCGCCTCTTCCACAGCGGGACACTGGCCTTTCTCCAAAATGTGCAAACACCTCCTGCTTTCAGTGCTCAGAAATTATATTTAAATTACACTCAAGGTCAGCCTTGGCAGCCACAACAGCTTATACTTGCTTTTCAGAGCAGGGTGAGGACCAATCAACAGAAATGGGACTTACACAAATGTACGAGTGATAAGACGATGCCTGTTGCCATGAATTTTCCTGGTTTGCTGAGCGTTCATATTAAAGGAGAAATGTGCAGTTTCTCACGCTGGTGAATTGTAAACACAGGACCATGTTTTGTAAATATTGGCAATGTTATGAATTCCTTCTCCCAGAGAAGGGGAGGTTGAATGACAGCCTCCTGGACCAATGTGGCAGGAGAGGTGGCGATACCCTTTTCCAATCCATGGTCACCTTGCCACAGGTATATAATGGAAAATAAACTAAGGGGCAGGTCTTCTGCTCTGCTGCTCTGTTGCACCCAGATCTGTGTCCCCAGTCTGTTTTCTGGCTAGGCCTCCACGGTGATAGATGCCAGCAAGCACAATACAAATATTTGTCAATTTAAATACGAGTGGGAGGAAAACCATAAAACACCATTTATGGTGGTGTAAAGAGGCTGGCAGCTAATAAAATGAATAGTGAGATGGAAACAATTATTTTTCTTATTATTTATATTTCCTTAATTCCACCTTGTATTGCCTCTCATGTATTCAAATCACATTTTAAACTTACCACAGAACAAAATGTAAACACAGAGATTATGTTTTAGATTGTTATGATACCAAACCTCTGTAGAAGTAAAGGATAGTGGAAAAATATAATTCCTATATTAATTATACCAGAATCAAGGTGTTCCATGTAGCAAAAAAATAGTTGAAGATTAGAAAGTTGCCTGGTGCTGTGGTACAACTTGCCACAGCCTGGAATTACTTGTTTTAACCAGTACATGTAGAAAAAACAATGGTGAATATTGGTGTAAGAGGCTTCCATCTCAATTTGGATAAATCAATACACTTTTATGTGCCACAGGACCCCAGGCTTTTCCTGCACAGGTGGCTTTATGTCTCTGAAAGAGTTACAGGACCAGCCTGTGGGAATCCCTTTGGCATTTGGGACATGGGAATTGGGAAAGTGGGATCTGCCTTCAATGTACCAGGGAACTAACATTCCCCACTCTTACTTCAGCCAGGGACATTCCTTCCCTCACTAGGGTATTATGGGGCATTTTAACTTTTCTGCAATAAGGATGCTTGCCCCAGATAATTCAATGTTGATCAACAGAGAGAGGGTCAGTACCCCCCACCTCTCTTGCAGACTTCTCCTGCAAGGAGTTTTACAAGCTACAGATCTGCTCTAAGGTAAAACTCTTCCCTTCAGCACCATTTGCATGGGCTGGCGCACTTAATCCCTCTTTTCAGTAACACTCCTCTGCCAAAAGTTGATGAATTAGAAAAGGCTTCAAGCTTGTTAATATCCTGCCAACTGACACAAAAATTAAATTTCATCCAGTTGAATAAGCCTCATTTAGTCAAGGGCCATTTACAATTTTTTGGAAAAGCTTGATTGCACCATTACAGTTAAATACCACATCTTATCTCTGATAGAGTCACCATATTCTTAATATTGACTTAATCCCTGAGCACAAAGCTTAAAGGATATTGCTGAGAACTGATTCCACAAAATGATGATGCAAGAAACTAATTAGAAAATACCTGGTTTTTTTGTTTATTCTGTGTTTTAAATTCTTCAATCCTGAAGACCAAGTCTGCTGAAATGCCAGTGACCTTCCACCAGAAGCTTTAGATCTCAGATTATCTGGGGTGGTTTTGTTTCTGCTTCCAAATTGAGGCTTGTGTTCATAATTTCCTGATTAGTGTCCATAATGAAAGTACTACAAGTAGAACAAAGATTGTGACTAGAAATGAGGTGCAGCCTGTGCCTTAACCCAAAGATGACTTCTCCTGGAGATCCAGGTAATCTAGCCTGAATCTGAGCACCCTATTTGCTGCCAGATAATTATCCCTTAAAAGGTAAAGACTTTCCAGATTATGCAGGTCCTGTGTTACAGCACCCATTACCAAACACAGTGGGAAATGTGATATTTTGCTGATACAATCTGTAATGGATAGAGAGGAGGGACAAGAAAAAGAGTTTGCTTCCACTAGTACCCATAACAGAACCCTGTGCTACCCTTGCCAGGCGATCCAAACCTTGACAGTGCTCCTTTTACAGGTTCTGACATATTTCACTGAAGAAATATGTAAAGATTTAATGAAATTCTTGAATATTCAGCTGCTTTATCACAGGAACATTTTTATGCTTTTATTTTATGCTCGTATTTTGCTTATATACAAATTATTCCAACAAAATATTTATTTTAAAATAGGAAATGCTAAAAGCACTTAAGTAACTGCAGTGTCTTTAAAGCTGTAGAATATGTTACAGGTTTCATAAAGAAACAGACTTACTCTAAAAATCATAATCTGACATAATAATCAGGCACTGACACATTACTAGACCTTTGATGCTCCTTATCAGAGCATCAAAATTCAATTGAAAAAAAACAGACAATAAAAGAGAAATCATTGGCAGTGAAAAAGGAAGTGTGAGTGGGAAGAGATGAATATCTGAAGGGGTTTGTTATTTGCATTATAATAAAATACAAATTTTTGTGAAAGCAGCAAGTGAATGTGCATGGAGGGAAGCGTCAAGAACACCTGAAATCCTTTCACTGGAAACCTTTGAGGTATCTCACAAATACTGCTGGTTAGAGATGTCAGGAATAGTTCTTACAGGGAAATGAAAACAAAGGAGACAGACTAGAGCTGCTGCCATGTGAGGATCCTGCCCTGCATCTGCCAAACCTGTTGTGACTTGTCTGTCCTGTCTCACAGGTTGTGAACAAGACAAAGCTTTTGTCTGTGGAAACTGAACCACACCTCTGTAACAGGCAGTTGACTCTGGTGGGCAGCATCACTGCCATGAGTGCTGCATCCCTCTCCTGGCGTGTGTCAGCAGGGACAGGGACCTCTCTGTGCCATCTGCCACCACCTGCAAGGACCTTTCAGTTCAGCCAGGGCAGCTGCTTCAGCCAGGGGTGTTGCCCTGAGATCTCCTAGTTTGCTGAGCATTCATACTAAAGTAGAAGTGTGCAGCTTCTCACGCTCCTTAATGTAAACAGAAGATCATGTTTTGTAAATAGTGCCATTGTTATGAATTCCTTCTCCAAGAGAAGGGGAGGTTGAATGACAGCCTCCTTGACCAATGTGGGTAAGACGTGGGGATACCCACTCTCCAATCCATGGTCACCTTGCTAGAGGTATTTAATAGGAAGAATAAACAAAGGGTGGCTCTCCTGCCCTGCTTGCTCTGATGAACCCAGACCTCTGTCTCCAAGTGTGTCATTATTGGTTAGGCACACGGTGATATCTGGTGCCCAGCGTGGGGCCTAAACCCACTACCCTGAGATTAAGAGTCTCATGCTCTACCGACTGAGCTAGCCGGGCATTGGAAATTATGCTAATGCCAATGGACAAGTTGGGTTTGAGCCCTTGGTGCTTGAGCAGTGCCAACAGGTAGGCATGGCAGCTTTGGTTCAGACCATAGCGATGGCTGCTCCACAGGAATCATTTGCAACCATTGTTCAAGGAGCTGATGAGCCTTTTCTGCATTTTGCAGGAAGGCTGACTGCTGCAGTGGAAAAACAGGTCGGTGATCCCGAGTCTAGGAAGCTATTACTTAAGCACCTGGCCCAAAGCAACTGCAATACTGATTGCAGGAGGATCATCGATGCACTTCCTGGTGATCCGTCCATCACTCAGATGGCAGAAGCCTGTGCTAAGATAAGCACACGTAGCTGCAAGTCGGTTGCCTTGTCAGCTGCTGTGCAGCCGCCTGTGGCTACGGCTGTACAACCAGCCATGGCTACTGTGATGCAGCCTGCTTGGATAGTCCCTCAGGGCAGGCTGCAACAGCAGGGCAATGTCAAAATCAGGAAAAAACGGGAAGAAAGTGCAGAAAACCACAGCCCCCTTGTTTCTGTGCGCCTGATGCGGAAAACCAAATCACTGCGCAAATAACTGCAAGGCGACAGTGCATGTCAATGGCCATCCTCTTCTGGCGTTGGGAAACATGAAACGCAGTGCGAAGCAGAGACGCGCTCAGACACAAGTGTCTCTGCCCCTGCCCGAACCAATGGAGGTCTGCTTAGCAGGCTTGCAGCCAGCACCCGCAGTTCAGCAGGTGTTGACGTCTACACAGCAGAATCTATCCTCATAAATTTGGACAAGATACACAGGGTCCCCTTGGATGCCTTTGGTCCTTTGGGTGATGGCATGAGTGCTTTCCTCACGGGGAAGGTCTAGTGCTATCCTTCAGGGTATCATTGTGCACACGGGACTCATCGATGCTGATTTCTCAGGGCAACATAGGGGGCACTGGCACAGTCAAACCCCCTCAGCCAGTGCCCCACTGGTGCTGGGTATTTCAGTACTAATTCTGGATGTGCCTTTTGCCAGTGCCCCATGGGTGCTGGGTATTTCAGCACTAATTCTGGGTCTGCCTTTTGCCAGTGCCCACGTACCACAGAATCTTCCCTGGGTTCTCTGGCTCAGAGTTGCTCAGGGTGCAAACCACAGCAGCCTCAGCAAGGGATGTCACAGGCAGGTGTGGGACACTGCAGGCACCCCCTGCCCTCTGCACTGGCACCCCCTGGCCAGCAGTGGCTAACAGAGAACACAAACATCACCAGCACCAGCCATCGTGCGCGGACAGGTCAGAACCCACAAAAATAATGGCAAAAGAGGGAATAAGACAATGTTTGTCAAATACCAGAAAACAAGCAAAACAAAATATTTTGTACAGCAATCAGGTACCTGAGATGAGCACATACTAGTGGAACCCGAAAATGTATTTGCTCCAGAAAATACTTTGAATTAAAAATAAAAATTTGTGCTATACAGCCAGCACTAAGCAACCAAGAAGAATTTGGTATCAAATATCTAACCTGTTCTTTCTGCAGAAGATCTAAGTACACCCTTGACTTGGTTTAAGTTACAACATATTTGTCACCTTTCTTCATAGGAACACCTCTACAGGTGAGATATGCTGTTTTCTCCAGAAATCCATTTGTAACTTGCCATAAACAAGCAAAGTTTCCAGACTAATACCTCAGCCCATTTTTCTAGAAAACTTCTGTTGAGTTCACTATTCAACAATCCTGACAGTTCTTGAAAGTAGCTTAGATTTTACTTTTTCCTTCCTAAATAACTTGACATCAAATATTTTACTATTTGTGAATTTCATCTAAGAGCCATTAACAGACAAACAAGTAATTGCTCTCCAGTTATCCTGATTTAAAACAAACAAACAAACAAACTCATCTCACAAGAATGCAATAGATGATGGCCACATACATTATAAACACAAAAATTCTTGGAAAAAAATGCTACTTTCTCCTTGATAGTCACTCTCATCTTGCCTTTCTCTGGAAAGAAACTGCAAAAGAGCTGAGCACAGTTGGTGCCTTTCCCACCCTCAGCTAATCTCCTATGGCCAGCTGCTCATTCGCCCCAAAACCACCCCACAGGACCAGGTCTTTTCAGGCTACCAAGGATTTCAGCAAGTCCCCGCTCTGACCCAGTTGTCATCAAGAGATTATTGCCAAAATCTTGTCCAGGAGTTTCACTCCTTGTGAGCTCTGTAAAGTTGCCTGGGGTTGTGTTTGAAGATGCCTGAATAATTAATTAACTCCTTGAGCTCACAGTGAGGTGCATCTTGTAAAAACATATGGGCTGACAGGATCCTTTTCTTTGTGTCTCTGTAGGCGGTTTCTTATGTTGGCTGAAAGTCAATCCAATATTAAACTATACCCCAAGATTTGATTTTCCCATGGTAAATAATTCAAGTTAAATCAAATGGCTGCTCCTTTATAGCTCTTGGGACACTCCAGTTAGTTTCTTCCTACAGAATAGCAGCACTCTACATTAGCTCAGTAGCCAGAGGTGGGATGACAACTACTCCTGGCACCTGAAGGGACAAGGGAGCAGCAGGGTAAAGCAGGCAGAGTTAGTTCTGACTTCTTTATCCATGGGAATAAAGATGGAAATCATGATCCACAGATGGATCAGGAAAGATTGGATGGCTAGGATCTAAGGAGAGGTAAATGGATAGCATCCCCAAAGGACAGAACAAGTGTAAAAGCTGCTCCAGGCTCCAGAAGGAACAGCCTTTTACTGAAAGAGAAAGGCTCCCCAAATACTTGAGCAAATATCCAAACAAACTCCATCCCCAAGTGCCTTTGTCTGAGTGCTTCTGAGGTTTTCCAGTGTAAATCTTCTGTTGTTTCCAGTAGCATTCTGAGCAGAAGATATAAAGGGTTAAACATTGAAGCAGTGATTCCTATTCCTGTATAATTCCTCTAAACACTGAGTTTGGTTATTCCTAAAATGTTGTCCCAACTTTAGTAGCACATCATGACTATTTATTTCAGCATTCTTTTGTGTTTTCCCTTCCAACATTATATTTAAAACAGAGGGTTTGAGGATGAATTGATGTCACCATGAGATTTTCCTAGTTTGCTGAGCATTCATACTAAAGTAGAAGTGTGCACCTTCTCATGCTCATTCATGTAAACAGGAGATCGTGTTTTGTAAATATTGCCATTGTTTTGAATTTCTTCTCCAAGAGAAGGGGAGGTTGAATGACAGCCTTCTTGACCAATGTGGGTGAGAGGTGGGAATGCCACCCTCCAATCCATGGTCACCTTGCTGGAAGTATATAATAGGAAGTAATAAACAAAGCGGGAGGATTCTCCCTGCTGCTGCTCTGATCTCCCCAAACTCCGGCTCCGTGTGTTTTTTTCTGGCAAGGCTTACAGCGACAAATTATTTAGCTGGCTGCAGAAAATGCACTTTAAAATCTTTTACTTGGGGACATGGAATGCATATGTTACCCTGCAAAAATTCAAATCCAGCATCTGCTGTCCTGTGTGTTTTGCTGGCTAATGACGAGAACCTGAGGGCTTTCTGGATTTTGTTTGTTTGTTTTCTTTTGTTTCTTTTACTCAAAGACAATAAGAAATTGGCAACCATTATTGATATTTTAATGAAACTAATTATGGGTTTTGACAATTTAATTAATGCAGGTGGATTCCAAATTACCCCCCTTTACTTTTGTTTCTCCAAGTTGCCTGTAATCTGGTTTTGTAATCTGAGTTCTTTGGGACTTAAGTCCTTAAAGATCTTTCCTATTCTTGTCTAGGAGAAAATATAGCAAATTCTAAATCCACAGAAGAAATAGGTGGGAGCTGCAGTTCACAGGGAGTGTTTGAGAGCAGGGAGGCTGTTTGTGTGCATGTGGGTGTTTAGGACAAGGTTGCATTTATTGTGGGAAATGGTTTTTTACATATTGGTGAGGAGCAGGTTTTTGATTTGTCACTGGAACCCAAAGAAAGGCTAAGTGTACGGAAAATGACACTTGGCATTTTTTGCTCTTCGGGGTAAGGGGAAGGGCAGCTGCTCTGTCTTTGCTCCAGAGGCAGAGCCATGCCCAACCAGAGGAGGTGAGAGAGCTGCTTGTGTTCTCCCTGTCTTTTTCTCCACACAGGTGCAGAGAGCACAGAGCACTCGGGGCTGGTGGGGAGGGGAGCTCAGAGGGGTCCCAGGTCTAGAACCACCACAGAGCAGGACCCAGCCAACTTCTCACAAAACAGAGGAGGCTTGTGGCTGTGTGAAGCCCCTTTGGCATCCCTTTCCATTTTTCAAGTTATCTTTGATTTTTTATTTTTTTTCTAAGGCATACTGGACACCTTTCAGTAGTGTTTATGTAAAGAACACACTAATTCCAAGAGGAATTTATTAAATGCCCTACAAACATCTGCAGAGCTGAAAGGACTTGAACAAATCTGAGCAAATGAATCCCCACGCTCTAAGACATGCCAGGGCGTTCATGGTTAACCTCTGTTCCACCTGCTGTAATGATTCTGGAGAAGATGAGAAGATTCTGAAATAAAACCAGTAAAAAAAGAAAGAAAAAAAAAGAAAAAATAAAAAAGAAGAAAAAAAAAAAAGATCTCCACTGAGGGAAAAAGTTTTAAGAAGTTCTGTAGGTTATAGTTGCCAGGGAAACCACTTTGCAACAGCCATATGGTCAGAAAATCTATTTTCATTGCTCTCTAGGGAGAAAAAAAAAGGAAGTATTTTGGTGCAGAGGGGAAGGAAAATCCCACAAAAGCTACAGAGAAAAATATTTGCACAGATACATTTAATCACTAATGAGAAAAGATAAATGATTTGCCAAACTAAACTACAGAGATCCAGCACTAACTAGAATATTATTATAGGAGATGCAAGATCCTTTCTGCTTTACATTCATGCTTTGAAATGAGCAGCTTCCCTTGGTATCAAAGCTCTTTCCAGTAGGTGTGAACTATACAGACCAAAAGAGGATCCCAGCACTGGCTTTAATTTTCTTTGTCACCATTTTTCCTGTTGCCCTGTGCTTTCAGCATGGGCCCTGCTGCTCTAGCAGGGACCGTGGTCCATAGATGTGCCTTTTTAAAGCATTTGCCTTTCAACCTTCCATATTACCAGGTTTAAACAGAAAAGCTGAGGGAGGGGCTGGAGGGAAGCTGCGGCAGCAAGTTCCTGTTACAGCCCAGCTGATGAGTGCCTGCATCCCTGCCAGCACTGAGGAGCACAGCAGGACCACAGGCAGAGAGCCCTGATGACCTGGGGTAGCCAAGGGGCTCCCTGAGCCCAGAGAGGAAAGAACATTCCAGCTTCAAAAATTGCACCACAACAGCTGCTCCTGTGCAGTGATGCAGAGGAGTCCCAGAGACCCTCACAGATCTGCAGAAAGAGATGGTGAACCTGTTTCTGGCTCATAAATAGAAATATAGTGTTATTGGACTGGATCTCTTTCAGCTCACAATGGGTTTCCCTGTAGAATTACTTTCAATGTTATTCCTCTGAAGATGTTTGGAAAAGTGGAGGGGAAGTATTTGAAAATAAATAACCTGCAAAACACCAAATATGCAAATCTGGTTTTACTCTGAGCACAAGTGTTCAGTCCCACTTTTCAGAAACAGGTTGTCCTTCTGTTCAAACTGCTTTATTCTTATTGCAATATGTTAATGATAACAAACCTAACACTTTCTGCTCATCGTGAATCATGGATATTTACGTGCTCTTAACAGTGTTACCTACTTGTTCTCCAAAGGCAGGCTTGGATACATGCACAGTCACAACTTATATTTTAAATCACAGGCATCACTGACTTGGCTGCTGTTACAGACCTGCTAAAGAAAAGTCTAAGGTGAAAACAAATGCAGACTACACCTCAGATCTATTTCTGATTCTCTGTCTGCCCCTGTGTCAGGCAGCAATAAATGAAACCCTTACTTCTCTATAAAGCTCGTGACTCTGGTATTTACTGTATCAGTAATGCAGTGACATTCTCTCCTTCCCAAGCAGGGTTTTTGTGGGGTACTGAGACATGGCTTTCAGAGAAGGCCATAAAAGGTATGTGGGTACCAGGACACAGGGGATTTGTCCTATCAAATCTCCAAATATTTACAGGAATAAAACAATTGATGCCAAGGCTGCCAACGAGGATGAAGGCATGTTCCCTTTTCTCTTAGACTCACACTAATATTTCATCTGAACCCTGCACCAAGCAGGCTGCAGTGCTGAGTGGATTAATAACTGCACAAATGTCCCAAGATACTCTGCTGCCTGTTGTGAGACTGGTGATAGGCCTTAGGAAGGATGCTCAGAGCAGGAAACTTGGATTCACAACAGACACCTACACTCTGTGAGCAGGGAGAAGTTTGTCTACATGTTCAGAAAGAGAGGCCTGAAAATCAGGCATCTTCAGAAGCAAAGGAATCTGTAATTGAAACGTGGTTTTTCTATCATCATCTTTTTGAGCTAGGATTACCATCTTTTTAAGCCATTGTCTGTTTTCCTGGAAAGCCTCCAATCTCAGGCTCTCACTCATGGCCCTCACCAGGAGCTGAGCAGGTCACAGCCATCCTTGGCACTTGGCAGCTGCTGTCACCTCTTGCACCCTGAGCCAGCACTGAGGGGCAGAGGACAGAAGAGTTTCCCAAAATGGCACCAACACTCGACTCGTTCTTCTCAAGGATCTCAGTGACTGGGCAGTCTACTCCCAGACAGGACACTAAAAATATTTTTGCTGGATTTTAAGCTATCATTTGTGAAATTAAGAAAGCCTCTAAAGGTTATGGTTAAAATCACCACCTGAAAGAACACTCTAGGGACCATTCTTGTATGAAAATTCCCTGGGTAAGTCAACCAAATGGCAATGAGAGAGCAAGAACCAGCCAACAGTGGCAGAAATTTTTAGGCAACATTACTAGAAAAATCATCTCAAATGGCCCTGTTATTCACCACCCCAGCCACTTCAGTTTCACTTTTCTGCCTTCTTAGCCCAGCCATTTACTGTGGCTTTCCATTCTGTAACTGAGGACATCATTATTCCAGGAGTACACCCAAAGGCCTGGTAGCTTCAAGAGGCTTTATTGCCAAACGAGATCACAGATTAACAGATCACAGAAAAGATACAGGTACTGGATTGCTTCTTGTTTACTCAGACCTTTCCTCAGGCCTCCTGCCAGCTTACCCAGCCTGCAAAGAGCGCGACTTGGCAGCAGCTTTGTGCCTCTTACATTTATTCTGGCAAATTTAGCAACTGATCTTCTCTTTACCTGGTGCTTTTGCATTAAAGTCCCAGTTGAGGCTCCCAACCGAGAGCAGTTTACATCAGTTCCTGGGTTCTGCTTTGCCATCTTTGCATCTTGTTCTTTTGACGAATGTGGAGATTGCTCCCAGCGATACCTGAACCTAAAATGAACCGAAAAATGTATTACAACTTTAAAGCTTGCCAGGCAGTGGAGGAGAAATTCACACCAATCCCAGCTCTCAGAACAGCTGTTGTGACAAGGTAATATTGCTAAAGAGTCTCAAAATAGAAGCCAAGGCAACTACTCTCCCTGTAAGGGTTCTGCTGTGTTTTGCAGTCTCCAGATGGAATCTAATTGCAATTTAAACCCAGAGCACAAACCCCACAAAATTTCCCACTTTTAAAAGTCCTTTCAAAGAAACAGAGAAAATGAAAAAGAAAATCATAATCTAGAATTTCTTTGAATCAACATGGATTCTCCAGAGATACAGCAATTCAATGATCTTTTCAGCTGAATTTAGTGAAACACTTTCTGTTAAATAACAAGGTGCCAAGGAAAAATAATACTTTATTTCATATACTTCCCATTATGCTCTGTGGGGTTTTTTGCAAGTCAACAGCAGATGCCTGGTGTAGCTGAAAATCTAGCACACATTTTCACAGATAGGTGTTATTTGAAACCATTTCATATTTGAACTTCAGGAATTCTTCCACGTCTCTCTCAGTCAGTTATCTCAAATGACATTCTGATAATAAAGGTGATTGACACAATTGTATTTATACTTGCTGCCTGCCTACACTCCACTCCTAGGGGTTGAGGGTGCTGCTAAAAGTATTTTGAGCACAGATTGGTCCATTCAAGCACAATATCCTTGTCTTGCATGAATGTATTTTCCTATTTATTTTTAAACCAGGCTATGTTATTTGCACCCATCTGCATTAGCAAGGTGACATCTACATATTTTCTTGTGGCTCTGTTGGATGTTTGCTGAGGGAGGGCTGCATGTTTCTGCTTCCTGATTATGTGCTGGGGGATAATCTACTCATGCAAGACAAAAACCAGTTCATTTTTCCTGTCTCAATTTGCCACATCAAACACGAAGAACGAGCTACTGATGGTGGCAAGAGTCTCAGGGTTTAGGAGTTCTTTGTGGATCAAATCACTCTTCCTGTGCCAATTTTTAAATTTTCTTCCTAATATGAGTTGAAATGCTGTGGTTTACCCCATAAAAATGTATCTATACAGTCTCATATTTATTTTTTTTCTCACTGCCTCTTTCAGTGTTTCTTATGATTCCTTAACTATGCACCTTGATCAATACCCAGGAAGAGGACCACGAAATAATCATGAAACAATAACCCATCAGTTACCATGAAATCTGTTACCTTTCCCCCTTTCCCAAACCATGGAGGTGTATGACCCTAGAACATAAACCATCTCTTCCTAATAAAGAGTGAGTCCTGTATCCTTCAAAAAGGAGATCTTTTGGGAATTTAACCTCTTGGCTGTTACAAAACCTGCTAAAAACAGGTTCATTTTAAAGTCCAGACACCGTTTTTAAAACCTCTTAAATATTCAAGTGTTCAAGAAAACAACAATGCACATAGGACATTGCTCAGAATTTACCTGAATGTTTTATTTTCTCAGTTTTGTCTCCTACACACTTCCTTACTAGAAATATTGCTCTAAGACATAATGAAAAGTAAGATTTAGCCAGAGCATGTTTTGCTTTGAGGTACATTTAGGAATTTTCTTCTTTAATAAATACGTAAGAAAATTTATTGCAACATGCATCTTTGGTAAGCTTCATCTCTGCTCTCTTATAACCTGTGCTCTTCTGCTAGGATTATATTGGGATGTGCATTTTATTTGGCAATAGATACTATTAAGCATAAGGGAACATATCAATTTAAAATTACACCTTGCATTCCTTACTTTATAATGCGAGTTTGCCAGTATAATCAAAATTAGAACTTCTGATGCTTTCTGCATGTCAGTTCAGAAGTTCCCAGGCCAGTGCCTTTGCCATCAGCCACACCAAACACTTTCTCTGGCCTTTTCCTCTACAGGCAGAAATATCTAATTTTCTTCATCTAAAACCCCATATTTCACTATCATTCAGGTTTTGAAGACAGGTGTTAAAATCTCCATTGAAAAAGAACAGAAGTGACTGAAACCTACAGGTTATTTTTGCTTCAGTGAGACAACTTGATTGACAATTTGCTACGATTAATCCAGCTCATTCCAGCAACGTTAAATATCTCAAAACAAGTTTCTGAAAGGAGTATTAATTTTAGCTGAGTGAGCCTAATTACCTGTTCTAGATAAATTGAGTATTTAAAGAGATCTCAGTTCCCTCCTTCAATAGCTACACTCATGTAATAAGTAAAACTCATACAAACTTTTGTTGACAAAAGAGACATTTCAGGCTGCAATTATTATTTTTGCACTATTATTGCACTCCTGCACAAAACAGGAGTCACGATCCCTGCTCTATTATCATTATGGCAATGTTACTTGTCAAAGCTTCACCTGTGGCTCTCTTACTGTACAAGTGACAAATACCCCTAAGTAAGTTGAGTTTGCAGTACAAGCCCTACAGTGACACCTGAGACTGAGCAGAGGACTAACCTGCTTTCACATTGTAGCTCTCCCTTGGATCATCATACATCTCCACAGAAGTACACCACAACCTTTTGCTCTCTTCATGCTCTAATGAGGGTTAAACTCATTTGTATTATTACCTTAATACCACAGGATGGCAATGGTAATCGTTTCATCAGTCTGTACCTTTTCTTGACTAGCCACATTAATTTTTTCCCATTCAAATGAACCCTGGGAGTTAATTGAATTATCAGTTTTTAGATAGAGAACATTATTAGCCTTCTATTTTTTATTCCTCCTATAGACTCACTCCCAAAACTGCCTTTCAAAAAGTCTAAGTGCCAGCAGGAGCCTGTAGAAACAGTGTTTCTACAGATTAACAAAAAGGTGTAGATTGTGGGAATTCTGCTGTGTTCACTCCCAGCCCAAGGAGATCCTGCTGAAAGCACAGGACTGGGATGAGTTATGCAAACACTGCACTTTTTCCTTCACCATATCTATTTATTCAGGACTGTTGACTAGTTCTATGGATTAAATAAGGAAGCAAACACAAGTGGTGAGGCACTGCCTTGACCCTGGATTTATATCTGATCCTCAGGCTCAAACAGAGGCCATGACAGGTTTAGCTCCTCTGTACAAAGCCCTGAAAAAAACCCACATAGTAATAGACAGCTCCTGAGCCCCAACTACCAGTCTCTGCACTGAAGTGCATAAAATCAAAATGTTCAGTGCAAACAGAAGCAGCACAAGAGTCACACAGCACCTGGCCACAACTCAGCTCAACTCCCCACAGCCATTTGGCTGGGTAAGCTTTCACAGGTTTTCCTTTTAATCTAACTTGCCCCAGTTTTGCTTCAGCCTGTGCTTCCAGATAATTTCCCCCACCCTGCTTTGGGGTTATAGTTATTTTGGCAAACTTAGAGAATGCAGGAATTGAAACAGAAATTCTGAAACATGCTGGAGCTTTACGTAACAGGTGCAAAACCAGTATTGCTCATGTGAACAATAATAATAGAAAAACATACAAACTAGACCTACGAGTGGGCTCAAATCCACACAGTCCCTTCCTTTACCTCAAGGCAGTAGCATTTTAATCCACACAACTGCTGACAGGCATTTGTCTACCTTATTTCAAAAGACTCCTCAAAAAGCCTTGTGAGCTCTTGGCTATTCAAAATGACTCTTCCACCTTTCAGACAGACAGCTTTCCTCCAGTCTGTGTAACAAACATATTAAAGCTCATCCATTGCAGACTGGACATGAAGAACACTGTTACCCACCTCATTTTTATCCAGAATTTAAGTGTTTTGGGGATTATTTTATTTTATTCTTCCCCTCTCCTTTCAGATATTTTTACCTTACCAGAGGACCTTACAGCAGAGCAATCAATACCCCTGTCAAAAACCAGCCATGCTATTGAAAATCCTGCTTATTCCACTTCCACTCAGCTAATGTAGCTCCAAAATCCTGCAGCTCCTAAAGCAAAGCTAATCTGTACACAAGACAGCACATATTCAGGGCACCATTCATAATCACTGCATTCTGTAATCAAAGATAATGTGCAGGGGGCTTTAAAAAAGCTTTCCAAACCCATGATGAAATAGATGCAAAACTAGTAACCCCCATTGCTTCCTCCTTCCCCCAGCGTGTTACTCGAGTGCACGTGAAAGGAAGGCTGGAGAGCTGACAGGAGATGTGGTCTGCCTTAATTTGAGGAAGCAGCCCATTGCTTTGGGGACTGACACACACATTTAATTCCTGCAGCCTCTTCCAGGGTCTGAAATGCAACACCTGGCTGCAGCTGAAGGCTGCCTCACAGTCCCAGTGTCAAACACAGTTGGCTGTATTTGCACCTGGGGATGATGAGCTTGGTCCCCATCACTCTGTATTGCTCAGGATCTCTCATTTTAATGTGCTGGACTGTGGCACAAGCTAAGTGAAAAGAGTGCTTGACACAGTGAACCCAGATGTTTTGAGATGCCTTTAAAGAGAAAGTGTGCATCTAACATCTCTGACAACATCAGGGTGCTGCTTTAGAAACAACACAGAGATATTGAGACCTTTGGAGCTCATGGAAATGGATCCAAGTTCTGCACCCATTTGGGGACCACAGAAGCCAAGCACCTGGCTTTGAGGAGTTTTTGCACTATTCTCTCAAGATGCTGTAATTGACAGATCACAAACCCTTTTATTCTGATGGACACCCATCCTTGTTCCTGGAATGCTCCCAGAAACATCATCTGTGGCAAGACTGTATTATGATAATTGCAAAGTTGAAAATTGCAAAGCCTGGTGGAGTCTGCGTAGCAATGTTAAATTAAATTTCTCACTGGCTTCAAGGCTTGCTATCTGTAATTAGTGGCTTCTGTTCTTTATTACACTGATCAGTAGTGCAGCGCTATTCATCACCACAGTCTTAGTTGATTATCCTTGCTAATGATTTTCACTGCGAAAATAATCTACAGGTCCTGTTTCTAAAGATTGTTTTGTGTTAACACAATTGGCTGGTGAGGCACCACCGTGTGCTGACAAGCTGGAGGTGGGAAGTTTCTTAGCCTGTGAGATGGCAGCTTGGCTGAAGCAGTCAGGAGAGGAAGAAAGCATTGTGATTTCAGTTTGGCATTGAGGTTGTTACTGTTATCTGCCAGATGTGTGAGAGGGTGGGAGTGAGATTGTTACAGAGTGTTGAGGGGAGCAAAACAGAAAAATAAAAGATTTTAAACTTCCCTGCAATTCTAAGCAAGCACTGCTGGTCATCCTACAGGAGCCAAAACACCTTTATGGCTAAACCTGTACTTGACAGAATGGACAGCACCTACTCTGGGGTTTAAAGCAGAGGTGTTCTCTCCCTGCTGAGTGATTTTTGCCCTGCAAATGGGAGGTCTAGTCAGGGATGTAGTTTGGTAGACCAGACTGTATCTCTGAAAACTGAGATGTGGCAACCCTTTCTCAGGCTAGAGGAAACTGGCACAGGGAATGGAGCCAGCAGAGGACAGCCATGCTTTACTCCTCATGCAAATGCAGATAATAGATAACTTTCTTTTTTCCATGGATCTTCTATCAGAATCAAACAAGTTTTGTTCAACAATTGCTTTTGATTACCTAAGCCCCTTAACAGCTATAAAAATCCAAAGCTGAAGCTTGTCATGCAAAGAACAAACCAGACTGTGAAATCAGACAACAGCAGCCTGCCACCTGCACTCAGTATTTGTCCTGCACTTGAGGACAGGAACAGCACAGACCAATTCACAGTGAGCTCTGCACATGCAGGACCCTCAACAGTCCCACCAATGCAGTGAGGAAAGAGGTGAAGGGACTTGCACAGAGCCAATGGCATTTGTCTCTGGAAGACATTATAGCACATATGGAATCACCATTATTACAGGGGCTGTTATCAGAAATAATCTACATTTCAGCAAGAAAACAGAACCTGCCGGGGGGAGCAGAGCAAATGAAAAGGACAAAGCTCAGTGACAGATGTGTCTCAGAAAGAAGGTGCCTCTTGTGACTTTATGAGTAAAGTTGAGGAAGGCCAAGGCACAGCTGGAGCTGAACCTGACAAGGGATGCAAAGAACAACAGGAGCTTCTACAGGTACCTCAGCTAGGAAAGGAAGATCAAAGAAAGGATTCCTCCCTGATGAGCAAGACTGGGAAACTGGTACCAATGGATGAGCAGAAGACTGCTCAGCTTTGTCTCTGCAGGCAGCAGCACGGATCTTTTAGGGTATCACATACTTATTCACAACGGTGAGAATCCCACAAACTGCACAATTTGTACCTAGCAGAAATAACCAGAGAAGGAGCTTTCAGCTCTTTACAAGGAAAATGACATTTTCTTATGAAATGGAGTTTCACAGGCTGCAAACCATGAGTGCCCATTTTCAGAACTTGAAGCTCTTGTAACAATTAACAGAAGACATTAGCAAACACCTTCAAATACATTGTCAGTGAGGTTTTCACTAGCACAGACCTGTGAAATTCCTGCAAGTACTTTGCTGCTGAACACAGGACAGAAAATCCTCCTTTCTGTCTGTGAACAGAACCAGGGAATTTACAGTGTAGAAGTCTGGGTGACAACACCTCTGTGGTAGCCCCTTTATAGGTTGGGAGTGAACTGTGTTGCGCCTTTTTCAGCCCTGCAGGTATTGAAGATTGTGTGTGTGTAACTGCTTGTTGAACATCTGCAAAAACTGCAGCTTGGAACAGGTAGTAACTTTTTCATCCTAAATGTGTCCAGTGCCCAAATCCACTACTTTCCTCAGGTGCTTGATATCCCCTGTTGAAAAATACTCCAAAACAAATGTGTTTATATTTCTATGAGCTTTCTCTCTTCAACTGCTGGGAGCCAAATGAAGTGTGATGTTGACTTCAATCTGCTTTGCATAAAATACACAGAACAGACCTTTGCATTTCTAATGCTGGGAACAGCAGCAAGTAAACACTGCTTTCAGGGGAGGCTCAGGATCTGCATCTCCCTGGTAAATGGTTAACTGGGTGTTTCCCGTGGTAGCAAGATGTCCAGTTTGCTTTTCCTCTCTGTGCCAGACAGTCACACACAGTCACAGAGGGCTCAGGTGCTAGAGAACCACCAGAGGCTCAATGGTTCTTTGGACAGCCCTCAAACACATACTTAGCCAGTACTAATACATAGGTACCTCTTGGCTTTCACCCTAAAGAGACAGCTGGCATTTATTTCTCCCACAGGTGCTCCCGGGAGCCCCTCTAGAGCTTCTGGGAGTTCATGGAAATCCAGCTAGACGTGCTCATGCCAGGATCACCCTAGGACAGGGCTGGCTTTTGCCTTCCTGTGCTTAACTCCCCAGGCCTTCTGTGCCAGAGCATCGCCTTCCCTCCCAGCCCTCCCTGAGCTCAGACCTGAAGGTCAGGCTGCAGTGACCTCCAAACCAGACCCAAAGCACAGGAAGAGCTTCCTCCTGCAAGGGGATGAACTTCTAACACACAAGCATCAGGCAATGCTTTTGAGTGATGTAAAGGTATAGACAATAAATCCCAGGAATGCATATGGGAAGAGCTGAGAGCAGCAGAGGTGGCTTGCACAGGGGGAAAAGGAAGCCATGAGAGAGATCCTGTAGTTGCAACAGCAATGGATGCCAAGCAAGATGTGAGTATGGACATTTTTAAGATGTTGTGAATAAGGGTGAGAGACGCTAACTCACCTGCCCTTTGAAGAGAAGAGAGGGAAAAGATTAAGAAGAAAAACTACACAAAACACCCAGTGGCTGTGTCTTGGCAGGACTAAGTTAAATACACAGCTTTGGGAGCCAAACACAACACTTCTGCTTGCAATGCAGGATATATGGGCTGAATAAACATTCCTCAGAAACTACTGAATCATGATGCTGGAAGTGACATTCTGCAAGAGTTTCTACTTGTGGTGCTCTCTAATACCTGCCTACGAGGCTTTTAACTGCCTTTCACCAGCAAGTTAAGATACAACATTAAACCCGTGAAAGAAAGAGGGCTCAGCCATCCATTTAACAATGCTCAAGTAACACACCAGTTCAGATAGGACAGCTACCCCTAAGTTCCCAATTTCACTACATTTGCATCTCTAAAGCTAAACAAAGTGCCACCTGAATCTTAGTATTGTTTCAAAGTTACACCCTCTCAGCCCCCCCTTTTACCTTTTTCCTTATTTCTCAACCTGAAAAATTACCTTCTAGTTTAGGATCAGAAGTCCAGATTGAGGAATTATAGATTTCATGCTAAGTTTTTGCTTTCCTGAAGGCCTTCATTGTTAATGAGCCTTTTTATTTCCCATCTCTCGAGCAATGTTAAAGACTATGGAGTGCAGTTAAGCCATAATAACTCCATGCAAAATCCAAACACAAACAGTTTCAGCTAGACATTAAGTCAGGTCCTAGACAGTTCTATAGCCGGATTCCTTTGGACAATGGGAAAAATATGATGAATTTTACTAGTGTGTTATTTATTTCGATTTTCCATTAGCCAAGAATTTAACTACTCTCTAATACCACTCAGGACCAGCACGTCTGCTGAAGGGTATGCAAGTCACCAGAAGCAATAAAAGTGAAGGGAAAACAACACTTGAAGTGCTGTTTACATCTCGGTCATCTGTCAATAAATGGCAGGAGTGTACAATAAGGAAAGTTTGAGCATTTCAGAAGACGACTGGTGGCTTATATTACCAACACGTGAGGTGCAAGGGAGCCTCAGTAAGACAGCAAAGATGTGTTGGTTGTGAAAGTTGTTACCTTCCCTGCTCCCAGTAAGTCATGGAAGGAGGCTGCCACTGACAGGAGAGGAGATGAGAACCCAAGGAAGGTGACAAGGTGGAAAACCAGCAGCAGCCAAGAGACAATCAATTTGCTGCAGGGGGCCTGGAGACTGGAGTGCCACACATCAAATCATCTTCCACCTGCCTGCAGGGAGGAGATAACCTTCCCCACCCCACTCTCCTCCTTTTATCCTTAAGTAATAAATTTTGAGCTGCACGTAGCCCAAAAAATAAACTGCTTTCTGTTGTCTTCCTTTTAATATTTAAGAAGAACTGAGCCATTCAATTTACCTTACTCTGGTCATTGTGCTCAGCTTAGAAGCTTTCTGCCTGGAGATAGCCAGGCAAGGTTCCACACTGGAGAGCTTCTCCAAGCAACCCCTCCCCACCTGGGCTGGGTTGCAAGAACATACCAGAGCACCAGAGCACTTACTGAAATCAGAAAACAAAGCCATTTTATTCTGCTCTGAACATGCAGGAAACCTCGTCAAAAGGAGAAAAGAAACATCTTCCCACACTTTCACTGGTAACTTGGGATTGGAATCAACTTTTTTCTGTACATGAAAAAGCATGTTCCAACTGCAGAGCTGTGCTCCTCCCCAGCTGCAGCAAAATTGCACACCCCTGCCTAAGCAAGGGAGGCATTGCCAGCTCCCACCAGCTGGAGAGCTGTCCCAGACGTTCTCACCACGGAAGAACATCACAGGCTGCACTTTAAATAGATTGCTCCTCAGTGTTTTATTGCACTTGAGCAGCTATGCCTTTCTTTGAAGCAGAGCTCGTGATGGCAATTTGTTTTTCCAACTTTCAGTGGTACCATAAACTTCCAATGACAGCTTCATTTAAAGCTTGGCTCATAGGAAGGCTTTGCTCAGACCACAGGGGTGTCCATGGAAGGACACAGCCAGCTGAGTGGCAAGCCTAGCACACATTAATATCAGGAGTATATTTATGCAGAGACAAAGGGTTTTAGAGTATAAACCCCAGTTCAAGTCCCCTGTTCAGCAGGGGGGTTGGATTATGATTTTCATCCTTATTCATGAAAAGGTGATACAGGATTGTCTGGGCTTCTGTAAGTGCTGAGCAGTTGAAAGCAAATGACTTTGGGCACAAAGGAACCTGGTGGTCCCTTCACCAACAGGTGCCTCTGTTCCAGCCACCCACTGCCACGCTGCTCCCAGATGACAGAAACAAAGCAGATTAAAGCTGCTTTTGTTTTGAACTGACTTCTTCCTGAACATTACCTTCATGCTTTCAAAGGTTTCAGATAAACATTACTGGAAGTGTAATTCTTGTTATTGAAAAGAGGTTTAATGTCTTTGAAGAAAAAAATAGGCTTTGTAGTGATAAGGTAGTAGCTTATTTTTGGTAACATTACGAATTATTAACATCCCATTAAATATTTTCACTTCAAAATAGGTGAATAATGTGAAATTCTTGAGAAAATTAATCCTTATTATTCTTACATGCATAGGAGACACAGGCTCTGCTTTAGTAAATTGGGTGTTGGTAAGTTTTCTATGTTTTTACCAAATCTGCTAATTTTTGTCTTTCCAGGTCACTTTCCTTCATTCTGAATGAATATCTAATGGTGGGTAATGCAGACAGAATGCCAGAGTGTCACAATAAATTGTTAATTAATTGTGTATAGATTGGTGATAGGGTTTCATATCCATCTTCTGTCAGATGTACCAGCAACTTGAATTATAAGCAGGGTTTCTAGCTCTTAAAAGGGGAAGAAATAAAAACCCTCAATAAAACCCATAACAGATCCTCTAAACAAGACACTGGGAGTCTCCACACTTATTACTGTGCTGGAGAAGAGGATTGCTCAGATTCTGCCCTCCCTGAAGGTAGATTTTGTATTTGGATAGTGAAGAAAGGGGTGTCAGCAGAGCACAAGAGCCAGCAGGAGCTGTTGTTTGATCCATACTCTTGAGCCAGCACTGGCACAGGAGCACCAAAGTGCCTTTTCCTTGGGCAGCTGGAGAAATGCCCCAGCCCTCCTGCTCAGGCAGAGGGATAGCTGCTCCTCTGGAAGAGGACAAATTAACACAGCACAACACTAAAGACTCTGAGGCAGATCTCAGAATTAGGCTGATGTTAATGTTTCTTCTAGTTGAAATGGAACATCTGCAGCTCTTCCACAGCACAGAGGCATCAGGACAGAAAGCAGTGTGCTAATAGGGAAGACCCTGAAGCTTGGCTTGCTTAACTAAGATGACAAATCTTGCTTTTCAGCAGGAGAAAGCAAGAGCAGACAAGACTGAAGGAAACACCAGTGAGAGCTCAGCTTTTGTCTCTAAATGAGAGCCAATGTCACCTTCCCTGTTTGCAGCCAGAGGAGGTTTGGGCACTGCTGCCACCCAACAACGGGCACCCTCCAGTCTCCGACAAGTCCCAAAATACCTCAGTAGAGAAACAACTTGCTCCATGCTGAAAGATAAATGCTTTTTAAAATTAGATCTTCCAGCCATAAGAATGTTGAGAGTATTAGGAAGTGCCCTGGTTGGAATGCATTTCCTTAACATTTTAATATAAACTTAAACTAAACTGTGTTATAACAAAGAAAAATATTTATAACCTGAAACCCCCCCCACAAAACAAACAAACAAACAAACAAACAAAACAAAACAAAAAAACCCTAAACAAAACAACAACAAAAGCCACAAACAAAAAACCAAAAACAAACATAAAAAACCCCAAAACAAAAACAAACAAAAAACCCCCAAACCAAAACCAACCAACCAAAACAAAAACCAAAACCAAACCAAAACAAAAAACAAACAAAAAAAACCCCCACCAAAAACCCCACCAAACTCTTTACTAGTAGTTCTCTAGACAAAATAGCTGCCATATTATTGGGCAGAATCTTTTAAACTTCCTTGGAAGCCGTTCACATCATTAGATGGCATGTCTGCAAGTCAATGGTAGAGCCAAATTAAATTAAAACTAATGATAGAGCTGAATATTTTTACAGAGTCTTTGAAAAAGAGAAAGAAATATTTGTCAAAACTAACTCTGTCAGAATAATTTCATTTCTTGAAATGAAGCCATATTCCAAGATACACCTGAAGTACTAAGTGACTGAATAGCAAAGTATTTCCCTAGGTAACATTTACAAAGTATGCCTTACTAATAATATGCTTCCCTTTAACACTTCACTGTGCTTTTCTGAAGTTATTGAGTATAGTGACATTAAATTTAACCATGCCTTGCATGTCAAAACATCTGGAACTAACACAAGTATATATACACACACTAGTAGATTGGTAAAATAATTTTTGCTTGATGTTAGAACAAAGCCCTTGAAATTTCTATTGAATTAACATTAAATTACAAAATTCTAAGTTACAACCAGAAAAGCAAACTCTTTTTTCAATGCTTTAGGTGTTTGACAGCTGTACTTGGCTTCCTTGCTTAAGTAAGGCTAGATAAAATAGAGGAGAGGAAGCGTACTAGAGGAGGCCAGGAAATAAATTCCCCTCCTATTAATAATGAAAGATGTACCCTGTTTACAAGAGATACTTTCATGGCCTGGTTAGCAGGTTCTTCTGCTCTTCTCAAAACTTTGCACTTCCTCAATAGATAACAAGCTAGGCAATTCTTTCAGCTGAAATTGTCATTAAAAGTCACCTTCCTCAGGAAGCCACACAAAAATTCAGAAGATCATCACCAAAAAGGAAAACATGGATGTTTCTGGATGGCAAAGTATTTCACTGATTCTAAGACATAAAGCAACAGTGGTTCTCTCATATCAACATCTAAGAAATAGCATATAATGATCTGTGCTTTCAGAGATGAAAGAGAAACAAATGTAAGAGGTACTAAATAAAAGGAGGATGACACAGGAAACTTGTTAAGTGTTGCTTAGCAATGATGCATTTGTGCTATTTGTATGGATAACACACACATTACCTACTTCGATAGAAGAATCACATTTATGTTTATCCAGAAAAATGTAAAGGCTTTAACTGGAGCACTGCTGGCTGGTTTATGGGAAACTGGTCCCCTTTGAACTTCTGGTTCACTACAAAGCAAGCACTGACACACAGAAAAAAAAAAGGAAACTTTAGTTTTGTTTTATTTTCCCTTCTTATATTATTGTTAGAATAACATCGTGGGGATGTTAAAAGAGTGTTTTGTTTCCTGCTGCCTCTTCTTTAGCCAATACTGTCTATTTTTTCCACAGCTTAGAATTCTGCAAACACTGGGATCAAAAATAATGCTGTTCTACACTTCCAGCTTTTATTTTCCACACTAGACTTTTAAGAAACTTCTAGGTAAAATAGGAGTTCAATCTTTAAGTATTTTGAGGATGTGGACATCTTTCCAGAGCTGCTTAGAACCAGTAATTGAAGCGCAGACAGAAATATATCCTAACTGAATACAAGACAATGAGATTTTACTGGTGTGGCATGCTAAATGCATGGTATGTGAGAAGGAACAGACCTCCTGGTTATCTGTCTGAAGTGACAGCACGAGTTTGGGACAGGCTCTGTTGTCACACCACGTTCCAGGCCAGCAGGGCTCGGTGTACGGCGTGGGGCTGTCTCTCACACACACCCCTGCTCTGAGGCAGCAGGGAGAATTCACCTCAGTCCTTTTGCATTGAAATGAGGCACCTGGTGGCTTAAAATAACCTTTTATTTGGTTTTACCTTTTCCTCCTGTGGAAGCACAGCATCAACTCAGCCAAATATGAGACAGAGCTCATCAAGAACTACACTGATGCAACTCATCACAGAATTTATCTTATTAAATTATAGTGGTGATCCTTTTTGCTTGGTGATCCTTTCCTTAAATCTTTCTCTTCTAGCAGGTTTCCTTTATCACCACATCCTTCAAACACTGCAAAACTCCAGTGAGGGCTCCGATCAGCAGGGACACACAGCACATTGCCACACTTCCTCAGCAGGAGCTAACAAACCTGATGGGCTGTGCAACTCCAGCAGGGACAGTCTGTGATGGGAACAGCCTCTGAGCTAAGGCTTTGCAGTGAAAACCCACTCACTGGTGTGCAGCCAGCTCAGGGGAAACAGGCAAGGTGCACCCATGGTTGTAAGCCAGGGACAGCACTCCTGGAGAAAGTGATTGCAGTAGGGGCAGGGTTTGGTGTGATGGTCACCACCCCCCCTGTGGCACTGGACATATTTCATGTTGCACAGCACCTTAAGGGTAAAACTCTGATGATCCCTTCTGACAGCAAAGCTCACCATTGCTCCTCAGCCAGCAAGGGCCTTTGGAATGACATTGGATTTTTATGCCTGAGTCACCCATGTTGCTGTATACCATCTCCTCAGCACTAAATCAATACAAGATTATCTATCAAAACAGTAAATAGTTCAGTGAAGTCACTCACAGATAGTGACAAGATAGATTCCCCTTTTACAGGCCCAAATTGAGAGTGATTCTCCATTAAGCATTAGCTCCATTTGTTCAGCACTCCAAAGAGGAAAATGTACAGAAATAGGTGGTGCTGAAAAATATTCTGTTCAGACTAAAAATACCTTCACACTCAATTATTAAGATTATGAAAATGCACAAAGACTTTTCCTATCGATTAGAAATTTATATTAGATCCTTAGCAATCAGATATCTCTCTCCCAGTCTCACTGTGGACCTACAGCATTCTCTCCCTCCCTGGAGGGTGGGAGGCTTGAGTTCACGAGGAGCACAAAACACTTTGCATGAATCAAGAGCTTTGGAAGAAACAGGATTACCAAATGTTGCTGTGCCTCAGAACACAGTGGAAGATTGTGTTTGTCAGCAGCAAGTGGTCTGTTCTCAGATGCTCCTATTGAGACACATCTTTAGGAATACATGTCCCAAATCAAGAAATGGGGAAAACACACCTCTATTTAGGTCTTCATCACTTCTCTAGTCTGGTACCTTTCACCTGGCCTTCTGCTAATTAACAGAGCTGCTACAAATTGCCAGGGCAAGGATGGCAGAGCTTAGCTGCTTCCCCCCACCCCTGAGTTGTGGCTGCAGAGCAAAAGGTGTGGATGTTGTGCCTCCTAAAGGATACTGCATCCCCTGCGCTGCAGAAACACCCACATTGCTGCTGCCTCCAGCACAGAGAGCACAGCCCTCAGGGGCTGACCCAGCCAGGGCAGGGTGCCTGGAAGCAGCCCCAGCTCAGGGCTAAAACAGCAAGGACACGCTGCTCTCTCCCAAAGACACTTCCACATGTCCTTAAACACGAGCTGCTCTCCACAAAGACGGCAAGTGCAGCAAGTGCAGGCTGGCCCCTTCCAAATCCTCACACAAATCTCTCTTCTCTGAGCCAGACTCCTAAAACCATATGCATCTTCCCTAAGAAAACACCTCCCAGCCTGGTCCAGCATGCTCCCACACAAGCTCATCATCACTGATGATATTTCTGTGTTCCACTCTTTTAACTCTGTCTGCCATGGATTTTTTTTAATTGCTCTGACAGAAAACTCAGCAGCCTGTGAGGGATCCACCCACGGCATTGTTCTTTGCACATTTTCTTCCATGTATGCCTAACACAGCAATGTGATTATTACAGTCTTGCTGTTTATTATGTGTTGCTGCCTGAGTGACTGTGCCTCTAACTTCTATTAAATTAACAAACTCAGCAGTAACATTAGTACCCCCTACCCTGCTAAGTAAAAAGAAATGAGAGTAAGAAAACGAACGCCAAACACGTAACATGGAGTACTCTCACTCAAAAAGCTCTTCTTGTTCAATAAATATAATTCATTTACAAGTATCTAACACAACTGTTCAGGTAAAAACCATACCTGGCACATAGACACAATTTTTTGGACACACTTCATCAGATGGTTATCACAGGGTACCAATTCCCTGCAATGGAAGAATTTTGTAAATAAGAGGACTCCAGCAGCATTCTCAAGTCAGTAGAACCTGCTCCTTTCTGAAGGCTTCATGCTTCATTTTCACATCTAGAATTAAATGTGCTTCAGTTTGACACTCTCAGGTTAACTTAGGGAAAAGATTTCTATCCAGATTTGAAACTACTTCAAGTCTTGTTATAATGCAGCCTTTCATTTTTTAGCTGATTCTGATTTTTCAACCCTTCATGGCAAAAACATATTTTGAATTTAATATTTTTCACAAGTTCACAGGTGTAGTTTACTGTGGCTGCAAGCTAAAAAGCTTCAGTGGATGATGCCAAATGTGAAGAATTACACAACAAACTAAACATTACTGACCCTCCAGGATAGTTATAATGATCAAGAGAGTTTAAAAGCTGCTGCATAAATATCAATGGTGTTTTGAACTCTCCTTCCATCACAGTAACATTGGACAGTCCCTGACAAAAAGTCTTTAAACAAATCCTTTTTGATAGTCACACGTATGAACTTCACAGCCATGTACAGAGCCATTTTTAGCTTCAGCTAGAGATTCAAATACCTACTGTGCACCTCAAGTCCAGATGTGTCATTGCTTTACTGAAAATGCCCACTTCACACAACTGTGCCACACAGTTGCAGGAAGCAACTCAGCTGGGAAGCAACTCAGCAACTCAGGAAGCAATGTCAGCTGGGATGCTCTAACATTTTCACGCCTCCACTTGCACAGAATTTTGCTAACTTTTGTGATTTTGCTGTTCAGGATAAGCCAAGTTTTGAAGACTGAAAAAAATAGAAATCCCATGATACTTGTCTGGAAGGATGTCAAATAATAGGATTGTCAATACTGATATTGTGATGACAATGGATCAAGGACAAACTCAGTAAACACAGAGCTGAACTTTATCTTAAAGTAAACTTTAAGCTGAACTTATGTATGCTTAGAGGCAGCCTACATAGGAAGGGAAAGTCAGCAAACTGCCTGATCCACCTGGAGCACCTACAGAGCTGACTTTTTAAGCAGGGAGTACAAGAGGCTCTGCTGAAAGCTGTTTTACTGCCTCCAGCTACAGACAACATCACCTTCAATGAAGCCCAGGCAGGTTTTGCTCAGGCTGGGAATGACGCAGCCTCCATGAACAAAGGGATCACCTTCAAAGGGTGCAGCTCTGAGGCACAGCTGGGAGATCCCACATAGGCACTGAACCCAGGTGGTGCAGAGCACTGTAAATATTGCCATGTTAAACTAGAGCTGTTCAGGCAAACAAGCTGCTCCACCACTTCTTCAGATTGTTGAAGGCTGACGTGTCATATGTCAAATGTAAACAAATGGATGCTGCATTTGTTACTCAGGTATATTCCCCATGAAATTTAGCAAGTGTTGATCTGCATCCTTCATCACATTATGTTTTGAATCCATGTAACCATCTAAAGATTGCATCCCAGCTTAACTAGAAGTGATGGGCCTCACACAGGAACTGCTGGGTGAGATTTCTATGGTGTAGATAAAGCAGAAAGTTCGAGCAGCTGACATTCCTAGTCACTCCTGATCTCGAACCCAGTGCCATCTCTAAACTCATGTAATGCGTGCACATGTAACATCTGCTTGTCACCAGGTTTAAGATTTCAGATGTAGTCAGGAAGGCTTCCTCACAGGCCTTTTATATACAAAACAGAGCTAGAATCTGACCCTATTATACCAGGGTTTTATTTTGAACACACCCATAAAAGACCATGAACAAACTGCTGCCTGTGTTTTTCACACTAGCATATACTTTAACTGCAGGCAGATTAGACACTCAGGCTTGGTAGATAATCCTCTGTACCATATTGCTAAAGGAAAAGCTGCAGTGTGCTTGCTGACAGTCCCCAAAAGAGTTAATGAAAAGATTTCTCTCATATGGGAGTGGTCAGGGCTCATTGTAACAGGAGGAGGCTCAAAGATGAAAGCAGTTATTTGTGAAGATTCTAACTTCACCTGATAGCAGTTTTAATAACAGCACACCTTTCCCTCTTAATGTCACTTCTTCTGCATTACTTTCCATTGCACAAATAGGTTAATTGTTCAAATTACACTTCAGGATAGAAATAAGGTTAAAGATGATCTGTAGCTTATGATGCTCTGTTTAACCACCAATACAAGCTGGTAGAGTTTCACTAAGTAAAAAAGAAGAGAACATTGGGAACAATGCATAGGAAAGCCTAAACATGAAAGAAAAGGTTGAAAAAAAATCACAGTAAATTAGAAAAGTCACACGCAATTAACATTAAAACCCCACAGTATTACAAGAAGCCAAATAGAGTGTTGCCTTCTACACAATTAAACACAGAAACATCTCAAAACCACTGCTTTATATTTCCTTCAACATCTGACATTAGTACACTTTACTTTTCTCTTGGTTTTATTCAACTCCACAAAGGAAGTCCACTGGGAGAATAGGATATATGAAAACTAAATAGATCACTTATGTCAGGCTGGATTCTCTCCCTGGTGGGACTGGTGGAAAAGCAGAGTTGTTCACTTGAGTTCTACTAATGCCAAGGGATGTAAAGAAAAAAATATATATACTTCCCCTTTCTGATTCACCCTGTGACAAGAAATTAATGACAAAAGACTACTTCATGGAACTTTTCTTCATTTCTCCATTTCAAACTTGCCAATTATCTGCCTCCACTATCCTTTCCTGTTACTTTACAGCTCCCATTCTGAGCTGCCTTCACTGTCTGCTTCATCCTATCAGCTTTCTTTCAGTTATGGCTCCATTTATCCCAATATTTGGAACACAATTCTTGGTACAATTTGACATGCCTAAAGGCTCAAATTAAGGTAGATTGTTGCTCTTGCCGTTCAGATGTGCTGTGCATTCCTACTCTCCAGCCCAGCTCTGTGGATGTTGTGTAAATGTCAAACCACGTTTTCTTCTTTCCACCAGAATCTTTCAACCCTTCTGTCCTTACCCTGTATTTATCACCTTTCTGTTTTATGAAGCTCTTGAAAAGAAAAAAGCCACCCACAGCACTGTATGAATTCCCTTCTTCTCCCTCTTCTGCCTCCCACAGTCTCCTTTCACTTTAATCATTAATACAGTTTCAAACTACTTATCTTGATGACAAGCTTTAAGATATTCATCCGTGGTCAAAAGCCAGAGAAAAACATTCCTGCTTCCATACATACTGGTTGCTATTATTCATTCAGGTTCTCCAAATCCTTTCATCAAAACGAGTTTCTTCCTTTATCATCTGGCAGCCCTAAGAAACTGAGCCCCTTGGGAGCTCATCTGTTCTGAGAAATGCTGTCTTAAATGTGCCTTTATCCTGTATTTTCACAAAAATGAAAAGAAAGTTTCAGGAGCTTTATCACTGAAAAATCATGAACCCTTGTGAGTGTTGTCAGACAAAGAAAGGGGAAAAAACCAATCAAATTAATTGTTAAAGTGTTCAAGATGCAACATATTGGCAGCTTTGTTTACCAGATTCTCTCAGTGCCTCTCAGCACACTTGCATATAATGTATATTTCCAGCTCCAGTCCTGCTATTTGACTGGATATAATCACCATGGGCCTCGCTTTTACCTCACAAAGAGGTGCTCAGTTAGAAAATATCCTTATGTTGCCACGCAAGCAAGAGAAACAGAACTGAAAGACAACAACAACAAACCTTCAAAGTGTGCAGTTTAAAACATGTTTTTCTTCAGAAGCAGAAGCTTAATCTGAATTTCATGGGTGGCAGAGATAATTAGCTTAAGAAAACACATGCATTTATTATTAAATATAGCCATAGGATGTGTCAGAAGCATCACCTGAGTGATTTATATGCAGACAAGAGTAGGGGGGAAAAAATATTGGGCACATACCACCAGACTCATTAAGCAGGTATGGATTTCATTCATAAGAACAGCCGTGAGGTGAAGCATTCCACCAGAAAGGAGCAGACACAAGAGCTGCACCAATTTTACTCTCTGGTGATAATCTTTGAAGATTTTATCACCACTCTACTGCCTAAATTCGAACCTCAATTCCACCTTCAAAGCTGAATAAAACAGAACCCCCAGAGCCCTCCTACTGATGCCTTGAGAGGTTACCTAGAACAGAGGCTAGACAGTGCTAAAGGAATAAAGTCAGTATTTATTAACAAGGTCTTCAGAGGATACACCCTGGGCAGTACAAGAGCCTGGCTGAGACTTCACTCAAGATGGATGGCGTGCCATGATTTTTCACTTTTATAAGTGTTTGGTCCATTTACATATTGGGGTTAATTGTCCAATTACAGCTTCAGGTTATGAAGTCCCATCCTCCCAGTCTGCTCTCCTCAATTCCCTGTTGTTTAGACTTTCTGGGCCTGAAGCTGTAACGATGTCTTTGGTTCTCAGATTGGAAAAGGATTGTTTTGTCTAACTAAACCGTGAAGAGAACTTGCACTTGCACAGCAGCCTCAGAGCAGCCTGATTTGGATTCTACAAAAGCCAAGTGAAGTGCCCTGCCCCATGTGACATTGTGTTCCTTTAGAATTGGTTAGTGTTGGACACAAAATGTCCTTGAGGCTGTGCTGCTTACAGCTTAGAGAAAACCCCATGTGAGTGAGACACAGAGGATGCTCTTTACAGCAATGATAGACAGTTAATAATGTCAGTGGTAGGAGCTAATGGGTAACCTTTAAAAGGAGATGCAGAGTTTCATAGCTGCAGCTATTGCCTAACCATCGGATTTAACTTTTTTCTTTTCCTCCAACATCTTTCTCTGTAATTATATATCTAATCTCTCCACTTTGGATTATTTGTAAGGTGAGTTCTTCCCTGATTTTCTGTAGGACACACTGGCAGCCAATTGCTAATTTAAGAACAGTGTGTCAGCCTGTAGGAAACATGGAAAAATTTTGCCCCCAAGTACAAGAGTACATGTTATTATTTCTTTTTTTTTTAGAATAACTCAACTCCACCAGCCCTGATGTCTTACTTCATTTATATTGCAGTTACATTTGGACCTTTTACTTCTCGGGAAGTCTAAAAAGAGAATGTATACTCCAGTTTGTGGACAGTGATGAATAGCACTCATTCACCCTGAGGTGTCAAAAATATTTGCACGTGTTTCATTAATAGATAAATTAGGGTCTAGCTTGCAAACAGAGTGAGACCAGCAGAGGCAGGATTTCTTGCTGTGATGGCAAACCTGCATACTCTGGCTTTTTAATATTGACTGAATTGCATCTTTTTACAAAACATTACTGAATCTCCACATTAAGAGAGATCTTGTGCTCCTCCCTTTTTTCAATGCTGCCTTGTCCAGTGTTGGGCTCTTTTTTTGCTACATGCATTTCTCTCTTATCTTTAAAAGGAAAAAGAGTGATTTTCTTACTGACTCCTACACCTTGTCAGCTGAAATGCTGAATGAGAAACCACGTTTAGCAGTTTGCTCATTTAAATGTCTGCCCATGGGTTTATTTAATAAACTACATCATAAATGAGCTGAAAATGCTCACATCTTTCTAACCCCTTTCATTTTCTGCTGAGTAAGGCAACCCAAAATCTAGGCCTGAGGATGTTTATTCAGCACCAAAGTCCTCTAGCAGAAGCTTTTTCTTCTTCTTAAGTAGTCCAAGTGCTGAAATAATGCCTGGTCTCAAATTGCCAGACCTGGTGTGCACACAAGGTTATACTCTGCTTGCAGAAATGAGTAACTCCTTGCTTCCAAAGCACTGATTATAACAGCACCTGGCAGCATCACTGGAGACAGGGGCTGTTGGCATTTCCTCCAGACCCTCTGATGTAGTCATTTATAGCTCAGTCATTTATGTTTCCTTCAGCCTAAAACTTTATAGAGAATTTTTAGTGGCACTTTTGTCAGGTATGTTTTGTATGGCCCAATTCATTTATTCAGCCCATGAAATAGTGGTTTTGATGGAATTGCAGAGTTGGACTGCAATTGGTTATTTTCCCCTAATATGTTTAAAGAATAAGAATTGGTAATGAATTTTTCAGAAAAAGAACTGATTTTATGTCTGTATACTTGCCAAATATATTCTTTGAAGCTTTGAGGGGTTTGAAAAGCTAGGAGTAACATCTTGCTCAAAATGACTGGATCATATTTAAAAATACATTTTTATAAATAGGTACCAATATCTAACAAAATAATAAAAAAACCCACAAGCATACCAAGTCCACAACCTGATTATACACTTTTTATCCCATATGTGATAAGAGAAATTACACAGTGGATCTCCTGTTTGGCTGTAAAATGGGACCATTTCTGTGAAACCCAAGAAACTTTTTGTAACTGCAGGACTGAATAAGGGCAGAATTATATATCCTTCCTCCTGTATCCATCTGTATTTTTTTTTAAAGAAGAAATGAAATTAATTCAATTATCTCTTTTAGACTGATACACTATAATCAATTCAGCCTTCAAGCTTGGAAAGAATTCATGTCATCCAATTTGACTTAATCCATCTGACATCTCCTTAATGAGCAAGGAATTTTAACACTAGAGAAATATTTTATAAAATCTAGATAAGTAAATGGTCCCAACCGGCTGCTACCTCATGGTATACCTTGTTAGTTTAGTGTGTGTAATTTCTGGTTCTCTTAAAAATATACAGTTAATATTTTATGTAATTTTAGATCCATATACAGATTCAGTTGCTTGCCAGAGCTTTACTCATGACCCACTAGAAAATGAAACAAAGAAGAAATTAATAAAATAAAATAAAATAAAATAAAATAAAATAAAATAAAATAAAATAAAATAAAATAAAATGACACTGTCAAGGTTAACACTTATGCATTTCCATAGAAGTTAATCTCTTAAGTTTATGTCTAAGCCACTGTTCTGGTGCTTCTCTGGCAGTTGTTGTCATTCAAAGTCTTGCATGCAGCAATATACAAAATGCGTGTCAATTCTAGAGCTAACAAACAAAATGTCCCACTGAAAACAACTCCCCAGTTCCAGGTCATACAAAACACAAGCCAGGACTTGACTTTAAAACAAAACAAAAACCAACCAACTAACTAACCAACAACCCCCAATCTGAAATTAACTAAACAAAAAAAAAAACAAGTCACAGTAACAACAAAACAACCCAAACCCCCGAGTTTCTTTACAGAGCAGTATTTGTGTTGCTTTTCCTGCTTCCCTGGACATGCCTATCTTTGGCAGAATCAGCTTCTTGTGTAATACTTACAGCATTGTCTTGCAAAGGAGAGGGACAAAAGGAAAATCTTACCTCACAGTATTGTTTTGAGTCCTTGTGGTGGTGTGGGTTGTTAGGTTTTCCCCATTTACTGTATGTTTTTCCCTCTGAACCCCCCAGAGAGAGCTGGACTGTATAAGCAGGTGCAAGTAAGTGCTGCGAGGGACTGTGTCAGGAAAAAGATGGACAGACGAGGGAGAAGATTTGAAGAAGGGACTTAAGAAAGAAGGAGAGGGTGCTGAAAGAAGGATATAAGAGAGAGAGAGTTTTGAGACAGAGAAAAGATGAAAGACATAAGGGTGGTTTACCAAGTGGTGTGGATTCAGAAGTGTAATAGTTGGGTAAAGATTTTAAAATG